>NC_140493.1:98341019-98796019 GCF_964271855.1 Acomys minous
GCACCGATCTCTTGGGGGGAACTTACAAACTCTTTGTAGGTGTCAGCGGCCAGCTGGTGCAGGTGCTGAGCTCGGAGCACAGCGTTGGCAAACAGACTGGACAAAGGCAAAGCAGGGAAAGCACCAGCGTCCTGAGGCCACAGCAGGCAGAGGAGGGTGAAGGTCAGGAGCCAAGAGGTCCGAGAGTCTAGAGAGAGAGAGAGAGAGGAAGGCAGGAGGAACCTGATAACAGTGGCCAATCTCTCCCAATCCCCCACGGGGACTCAGAGTGTCCCCAACATGGGCAGAAGTTGGGCTGCACCCACATACAAAACCTCAAATCCATCTTCTGGGCTCTTCAGTCCATGCCACACCCAGCAGGATTTGAGTATGCTTACCTGCAGCCATCGCCGTGCAGTGATCTGTCCACAGGACCCTGAGCAGTTTGGGATCTGGACTCTTGGATGCTGGTCTTGGTCCCTCGCATGCTCTTTTTATACCCTACCTGTTTTCCTCATCCCCAAGGCCCCTGCCTTTTTCCCTATACATTTATTCATGGGGCCTGGGCCACTGACAGCTTGTGCTGATGGATAATTTAGGAGCTCCTCCCACTCATGATGTTCCCACTCCTCTCCTGCAGTCATGTGCCTGATCTTATCTTTCCTTTGCCACCTTGGCCAGGTGGATGAGCACTGGTTATGCAAGATCTCAGCGACGGAGACCACCCAATGTGTCCCTTTGAGAGCATCCTGAGTCCAGGGGCAGGGTGCTCTGGCAGGCTGCTGTTTGTTCACTGGGACGAGAGATGACAGAGTCTCTCCTCCAAGGAGGCATTGTCCCCAAGGATGTTTCTTTATAAATTGTGTGTTTGTGTGTGTGTGTGTGTGTGTGTGTGTGTGTGTGTGTGTGTGTGTGTGTGTGTGCAGGGCTGAAAAGATAACTTTTGGGAATTGGTTCCATCTTTCCTTCCGTCACTTGGGTCCCAGGGATTGAACTCACATACTTAAGCTTGGCTGCATGTGCCTCCTTAGCCATTTCATTGGCCTTATCCAGTCCTTTTCTTCTTGAATGCATGGTTCTCTGAATCAACAACACCAAAATACATGTACTGGATTTATAGAGATGGCTTGTATGGTAAGAGAGCTTGCTGTTCTCCCAGAGGACCTGAGTTTGATCCCCAGAACCATGGCAAGTGGCTCATAAGCACCTGTAGCCCAGCTCTAGGGGATCTGATGCCCTCTTCTTGCTTCTATGAGCACTCACACACATGTGCCATAGGCTCACACACTATACACAATAAAAATAAAAATAACAGAGAGAGAGAGGGGGGTAAGGGAGAGAGAGAGAGACAGACAGACAAAGAGAGACAGACAGAGAGACAGAGAGACAGAGACAGAGACAGAGACAGAGAGACAGAGAGACAGAGATTGAGAATACACATGTGTTGGAAAAAGAGAGAGACCTCTTCATTAGACAAGCAGGCTGGGCAGATGGATGTAATACTAACACTGGCCACTAGAGGGTACCGACCATGTACATTACCCTCCTACAAGCTCTAAGGTGCCCCTTCGGTCTGTGGGGGCAAAACCTGAGGTATTGCCCTTGCTCCTTGGACCTGCAATGGAGCTGTAAAGCAAGAAGCAAAACTTTTGTAAACCAACTGGCCCTCAGGTGCTTCCCCTTACAGCCCTGAAGCCTTGGGCACCTCAAAGTTCAGAAAGCCTTTCGGAGTTTTGAGTTTTAGGGGGTGGGCACTCTGTTGTTTTTGTTGTTGTTTATTGGGTTTTTATTGTTGTTGTTGTTGTTTTGATTTTAGGTTTTTTGAGACACGGTTTCTCTGTGTAACAGTCCTGGCTGTCCTGGACTTGCTTTTGTAGACCAGGCTAGCCTCGAACTCACAATGATCCGCCTGCCTCTGCCTCCCGAGTGCTGGGATTAAAGGCGCACGCCACCACACCCGGCGGAGGTGGAGTGAGGTGGTGGGCACTCTGAAAGAATCAGACCCATTTACTGTAGTATCCTGCTCCCTAAGCATCTGTCAAGAGTTTATCAGGAGGCAAAGACACACTCATAGTTGGTCCGACGACTGTCTTATGAATGTGTCGCATCCACTTTTCAGAGGAAGAGACTGGTTCTGAAAGAAGAAATCCCAGAGCCGGTGCTGAGGCAGCAGCCCCCTCAGCCTTGCAGTTCCGGTGACCCAAGGCCCTTTATCCCTAGCACCTGTGTGGGAGCTCCAGGTTACTTGGGTTTCCAAATCCTTCCGAATGCGGCATCTTACCCCTAAAGGCAAGCGTGCCTTTGCCTCATTATATTTTCCCTGTCAATCCCCAGGTGAAGATGGCCCAGAAACATAGGACCCATGTGGGGACACACACAACAGGACAAAGCCAGGGCCATAGGAGGCTGGAGTGTGTCAGTTTGTGGAGTCCCCAGCACTGGGGACCAGCACTCCCTGCGTCTAGATCTGTCTCTATTCTCCTCCCACCTCCCACCCCCCCCCACCCCCCCACCCCCCACCCCACCCCTGCTGAGACAGGGTTTCTCTGTGTAGCCTTGGCTGTCCTGGACTCCCTTTGTAGACCAGGCTGGCCTCGAACTCACAGCAATCCACCTGCCTCTGCCTCCCAAGTGCTGGGATTAAAGGCCTGCGCCACAACGCCCAGCATGTCTAAATCTCTTACCTTTGGATCTCGCGATGTTTAATGCTTGACCTGGTATGAAAACACACAAGCAAAGCAAATCTCTCCAGAAATATAGTTGTGGTGTCAGCAACCAAGATCGAAAAATCGTGTCTCTGGGCCTCTGATGTGAGTCCTGGGGCCTCCATACCTCTCCCCCATTGAGGACACCTCCCAAGCATTTCCCAACAGCTGCCCCTGATTCATCATTCTGAGGAGGCTTCTAGGGCCTTAAGGGGCTGTTCTTCAGGCAGGTCTGGGGAAGGCTGCAGGGGGTTACTAAAATTCAGGCTCTAAGAAAGAAGATACCATGGAGAGGGTAGAGCCACATGTTTCTCTCCTCCTCCCAATTCTCCCAAAGAGAAAAGTCTAGAAGAGCGATGGAGCATGGTCCTCAGGCCCATGTGGCCTTCAGCCTCTGCTGTTATCTTTCCCCTGAACATGAGAGAGAGAGAGAGAGAGAGAGAGAGAGAGAGAGAGAGAGAGAGAAACTGACATCTTCTCAGAACTGAAGAAACCCCAGAATTGAGTTGCCCAGGGGACCTTGGGGGGGGGCTCCTGGGGGATACATCTCTATAGAACGTTTGTGTGACAACCTCTAGGCCCAGGAGGATGACCTGAAGGCACACGTGAGGTCACAGGGGGTTGGTGATCTTTTCTATACTCTGGACCATTTTAGGACATCTGGCGACGGAGACCAAAACAAGAATTTATTGCCACTAGAAGCTTAACTAGAACCTTGACTCAACTTAGGGTTTGCCCCACACTTCTGGGAAGTCACCCTGGCTTGGTAGACCACCGAGACCTCAGCTACCTTCAGGCTTAGAGGATGCCAAACAATGGCCTCCGTGTGGCCCTCAGGGAGAGGCTGCAACCAGCATCTCTGATTCCAGCCTTCAGAAGTTCAGGGTGACATCTTCAGTCATCTGTAAGAAATGCTCATTTTAGCCAGACGCGGTGGCGCACGCCTTTAATCCCAGCACTCGGGAGGCAGAGGCAGGCAGATCGCTGTGAGTTCGAGGCAGGCCTGGTCTCCAAAGTGAGTCCAGGACAGCCAAGATAACACAGAGAAACCCTGTCTCAAACAACAACAACAACAACAAATAAATAAAAAATAAAAAGAAAGAAAGAAAGAAAGAAAGAAAGAAACAAACAAACAAACAAGGCAAAGCGGCTAGAGAGATGGCTCCGCAGTTCAGAGCACATACTGCTCTTGGCAGGTGACCCCAGGTTTGCTTCTTAGCACCTACATGAGGCAGCTGCTTGTAACTCAAGTTCACATAATTTCAAAACAAAACAGTAAAAGCACAGCAGGGTGGGCAGTGCTTGAGAGACCGTCTGTTGAGGTCTGGCCTGCTCACACAGGTGCACACACTCCCACACACGCATGAACTGAGACTAGCAATACACAAAGAATACCCCTCATCACTCGGAGCCCCACAGACGGCTATGTTTGGAAGCCCTTCTCCTCAGTGCCCGCCAGGGAAGGTCACAGAGCTCTTCTTGATCCTAGAGCGGCCTCTTCTACATTTTGAGGTTCCAGGCTATGGGAGAGAGCAGTCTGACTTTTCTCGCCCTGGGGGTAGGGATGACCTCACCAAGGATTAGGGGTAGCTCTGAACACTCCTCACTGGCAATTTGTGTTCTGTTATTTGTTTTTGTTTTTTTGAAACAGGGTTTCTCTGTGTAGCCTTGGCTGTCCTGGACTCGCTTTTGTAGACCAGGCTGGCCTCGAACTCAGAGCGATCCACCCGCCTCTGCCTCCACAGTGCTAGCATTAAAGGCGTGTGCCACCACCATGCCCAGCCTCGCTGGCAATTTGAAGCCCACCCTTTCCACTTCTGGAGGTCAGAATTGGTTATTACATTCTTATACATGCATATATTACATAAAATGCATATATACTTTTTTTTTTTGCTCAGACTACCCTGGAACTCACTGTGTAGCCCAGACTGGCCTCAAACTCATGACCCTCTTGCCTTGAGTGCTATGCAACCTCCCCCTCTCCAGCTAGTATATGTATGGCGTCTTAGCACTATTGGCCACTCTATTGAGTCAGTCTTTAGACTCTAAAGTTTAGAGAATATTATTTGGGAATTCCCAAGGGCCTTTCCAGGGGAGGTGTGTTTCTGAAGACCTGCCATGTACCAGGAAGGGTACTGGACAATAAGATATCCATGTCTCATTTGAGAGCTGAGGACACTGAGGCTTAGGAGATAGATTGTCTAGGTCTCGAAGTTTCTAAGTGATGCCTCTGTAGTCTCCCTCTTCTCCCTCCCGCACAGCCCTTTAGAAGCCTGGCCTAGTAAAGACAGTGGCACTGCCTGGCACGGACCGGACCGTCCTCAGCGGATAGCCAGCCCTCACACAGATGTTCAGTGAGGGAGGGAGGAGTTGAATGCAAAGAAATTGAATGCCAGCATCCACAGCTGCTAAGAAAAGTCACAGAAAACAAAAAAACACAAGCCGATGTAGGGCCGAGTTAGCGAACCAGATCACATCACATCCCTCACATTTGTATTGCACGTTTCAGTGTGCTCCGTGGTTTCACTTCCTGTATCTTCTTGGACCCCCGGGGGTTCTCCCCCATAATGCACCAGAAGGCTCTGAGGGAGGGGTCTCGGAGGGTTAGGCGCATGGCTGGACAGGCAGCACTGTGTATCAGTGGGGAGGGAGTGGTTATGCTGGGGGAATAAACTGTGAACAATTCTAACTGGACAGGCTAAGTAAGCTCCGCTGGGCCTTGTTCCCCAGGGGGAGAGACTTAGTGAAGACATTCTGGGCCAGAGAGGTACCTCAGTCAGTAAAGCGTTGCAAGCACGGAGACCTCAATTAGATTCCCCAGAACCCGTGGTGGGTTTTTTTTTTTTTTTTTTTTGGTTGTTTGGCTTGGTTTTTTTTTTTGTTTTGTTTTGTTTTGTTAAGGCTTGGTGAGTGGATTGCCCTTGTAATGCTGGTGCTGAAGAGACAGAAGCAGAAGGGATTTCTGAGGCTAGAAAGCAGCCATCTTTGCTGACTCAGCCAGTTCCAGGGAGAGGGATCGTGTTTAAAAAAAAAAAATTACCATACAAATTTATTCTCTGGCCTCTGTATGCAAATCCACGTACGTACCTGTGTACTCATACACACGTGTGCACCCATGCCCACACGCGCACACCCACAAAAAAAAACGCACACAAGTCTGGGGTGCTTTTCCTAACCGGTGCCCTAGGTAACTGTTTCCTCTGTGCCCTTGTCCTGTGGGTATTTGTGGTCATCTTGTTCCCATTACATCACTGTATCTTTGAGGTGGTATCCCTGCCTTTCTCTCTCCGTCCCTCACCCGACTTCTCTCACTGAGACAGGGATCTCATGACGTAGGGCAGGTTGGACCCAAACTTCCCTATCATCCCGCCTCAGCCCTGAGTGCTGGGATTACAGTTGCAGACCACAATGCTCTTACCAGGGCTTTGAGCAAGCGCTGGCGATCCATCCCCGAAGGGAAATGTTGTACCAGGAAGGTGAGCATACTTCGGTGAACAAAAGACAGGATCCTTTCTTTTTCCTGGGGCGATAGCAAGCCATGCCTTGGAAGGAGCAGGCAAGCTGGCGTCATGCCAGGCTGGGGACCCGGAGGCACCTAGCCACAGGAACCAACTGCTTGGGAAAAGAGAGCCAAGGGGGCACTCAGTTACAAATCACAAGTAGATGTGTCGTGTCTCAAAGTCCCCTTATTAAAACAACTTTTTTTTTCTTTCCCCCCCTGCGCCCCCCCCCCCCCCACAGATAGGGTCTCTCTGTGTAACAGCCCTGGCTGTCCTGGACTCACTTGGTAGTCCAGGCTGGCCTCGAACTCACAGAGATCTGCCTGCCTCTGCCTCCTGAGTGCACCACTACGCCTGACTTGTTATTGTTTGTTTTGTTTGAGACAGGGTCTCACTATATAGTCTAATCACCCTCAAAGTGTGGCAGTCCTCACGCCTACACCTCCCAGGTCCTGGGAGTACAGCTGTGAGCCACCATACCCAACTTTACAGTTGTTTTCAAGTGAAAGGGACAGGTATATGAATGAACAGCAATATACATATGAAAAAAAAAAACCCTAACTGAAACAGTAGCCAAAGCTGCATGCACGCACCGATAACAAGTCTACACAAACAGACCCAGACTTGCTGACTCTGGACCCTAGCGGCATCTGGCTTCTCCACCCTGCCAAGTGGACAGAGCTGGGTTAGGTAAATCCAAGGAAAGGTTTTTAATTTTTTTTTAGGATGCTTTTATTTATTTATTTATTTAACTGTTTTGTTTGCTTGTTTCTTTTGACAAGGTTTCACTCTGTAAGCCACACACATCCACCCTTCTGTTTCAGCTTGCCAAGTGCAGGGGGAGAAGGGGAGGTGTTAACAGATGTAAAGCCACCACACATAGGTAACATGTTAAAAAAACAAAAAACCAAAAAACAAAACCTGTCCTAGGATCAGTCAAAAATGTTTTTAAACAAACTGCTTTCTGGTTGAACTCAGAATTTAATGCCTGTTAATTTTTGTTCTTTGCAGTCCGCGGCGTTTCCTAGGAAAGGCTTCTGGGCTGGGGTAGGCACATCCAATCCAGTTAGTTAAAGGTTGATGATTTCATTGCAAGGCAATGCGGGGGAGGGGATGTCAGAATGGGGGTGGGGGTGGGGGTGGGGGTGGGGGTGGGGGTTGGGGTGAGGGTGGGGGTCAGCTCCGAGGCTCGGGAAGCGTCCAGAAAGTCTCCAGTTCTGAAGAGGACAGACAGGCAGACAGAACATGGGAGGTGCAAACAGTGTTCCCAGGTGGCTTTTGAGGGCCTGTCCTTATACAGGTGGCACAGGCAGCTGGACAGCCGCTAGCTGTGAGAACTGCCTGCCCTCACCACCCAAACAGAGGCGATGTCTGCTACATTGTTTTTCTATCATCTTTGATTCTGCTGGAAAAACACCTAAAGCGGTGGGTCAGATGGCCCCAGCCCAGGCAGCACCTGCGCCGAGAAGGGCCGGAAGTCAAGCTAGAGCAGAGGAGGAACCATTCTGTGCTTAAACTCGCTCCCACCCCCTTGCCCCCAGGGACCTGGCTGGATTCCCCCAGTGGGCAGTGGGGCATGTGCCCACCCAGGGTATCCAAGCTGCATTCTGCAGAAAGGAGGTTGGTCCAGGCCCTATTACCAAGGAGTGCTTCCGACTTTGTGATAAGTGGGAAGAGTGTTTTAGAAAGCACAGCTCTTCTAATGGCGTCCAGTCCGTCCCATCAGGGGTTCGATCCCCGGAATCCCTCCCTCCCTCCCTCCTCCCCTTCCATTTTATTGCTACCCGGGCGGATGAGGGAGGCAGCCCGTGAAGCCATGGGCAGAATGGATCTTTGGGTTCACAAGACGTGGTCTTGGCCAATTTTTCTGAGCTTGCTGGCCGCTGGCGGTTGCTCCTGTGAGGCTGCCATGGGCCTGAGATCACTTCCACGGTTAAGTTGGGGCTAAGCCAGTATCATGTACGTCAGGATGGGGATCCACAAAAGTTTGGGAGCATTTAAGGGGTGTTCTATATTTGTTGTGCTTAGCAATAGCTTTTTTTCTTTTTCTGAGACGAGGTTTAGCAATAGCTTTAAGTTCCTGCTGTTTCCTGGTTTGTACCAACTTGGTATGTTTTCTAATTCACAGAATGATACAGACTTCCCATGTTTATAAATAGAAAAGTAAACAAACATAATTGTTATGTTATGTGATTTAAGAAAACAAAACCAGCTGGGCGCGGTGGCGCACACCTTTAATCCCAGTACTTGGGAAGTAGAGGCAGGTGGATCTCTGTGAGTTTGATACCAGCCTGGTCTACAAAGCGAGTCCAGAACAGCCAGGGCTACACAGAGAAACCCTGTCTCAAAAAACAAAACAAAAACAAAAAAGAAAGAAAGAAAAAAGAAAACAAAACCAAACCCAGGTGGCGGTGGCACAGACTTTTAATCCCAGCACTCAAGAGGCAGAGACAGATGGATCTCTGTGAGTTTGAAACCAGCCTGGTCTATAAAGCGAGTCCAGAACAGCCAGGAATACACAGAGAAACCCTGTCTCAAACATCAAACCAGGGCTGGAGAGATGGCTCAGAGGTTAAGAGCACTGACTGCTCTTCCAGAGGTCCTGAGTTCAATTCCCAGCAACCACATGGTGGCTCACAACCATCTATCATGTGATCCGATGCATACTGTATACATAATAAATAAATCTTAAAAAACAAAAAACAAACAAACAACAACAACAACAACAACAAAACCCAAACCAAACCAACAACAAAAAAACTCAATCAAACTGGGTGTAGTGGCACATACCTTGAATTCTAGCACTCAGGAGTCAGAACGCAGGTGGATCTCTGTGAGTTTAAGGCTAGTTTAGTCTACAGAGTGAGTTCGAGGCAAGCCAGGAAAATATAATGAGACCTTGTCTCAAAGAACCCAACCCCACCCCACCCCACCCCACCCCCAAAAAAGCTGGGAGATACCTTTGTTAGTAAAAAGACCTAAACTTGAAGTCTTTTTTTTTTTTTCAGTTCCCAGAATGCATATACAAAGCCCTGGCATGCCAGATGGTGGTGGTCCACACCTTTAAACCCAGTACTTAGGAAACAGAGGCAGGCGAATCCCTATGAGTTCGAGGCCAGCCTGGTCTACTGGATGCCCAGCTAGGTTAGCCTACTCTATGAGCTCCAGGTCAGTTAGAGGCCTTGTCACACAAATCCATGAGGCTTCCATATTTTTCTGTACGGCTAATACCCAGTATCTGCCTCAACTCTCTTCTCTCCCTTCATTTTTTTTTCCACCCCAGACAGTTCTCAATATATTGCCAAGGCTGGCCTTGAACTCAAAGTCCTTCCTTAGCCTGGGTAGCTGGGATCAATAGGTGTGCATCATCATGGCTTGTACCAGTCAGACAGGATTTATGATTCCCATCTTACAGATTAAGCAACTGAAGTCCGAGATGATCCTCCTCACACTCACGATTATGACCTGGCTAGGTTTCCACTGCCTGTGTCAGTTCTAGGGGGCCAGGGACCCACAGGACAGACAGAGGGACAGTGTGAGAGCTCCTGAACCGGGGAAAAACACCCCAAGGAGGGCTCCTCCATCAAAACCAAGCAAGTTTCTTTCCTGTGAAGGTATCTGCTGAAAGGGGGTGCCTCCTGCCAAAATGATTCTTTGTTGACAAACATGTCAAGGCCCAGGGAACCCCTGTTACTGTGATGTGGCAGTCAAGGCCTCCCCTGAACCAGGGCAGCTCCAAACAGTGGAGATCCTGCTTAGAGGAGAAGTTTTAAGACTCCGCTACCCTGGCTGGCTTCCTGGTCCCTAATAGAGGTAGGGGACAAAATTAGCCCTGGTATGCAAAACAACAGGAAAGCAAGGGCTCCAGCCCAGTGAAGGCAGATGGCAAAACAAGCTGGTTCCCTCTAGCAGCGAGGCCAGAGCAATCAGCCCACTCAGCCATCCTGGCTCAGAGATGAGGAAGCCCCAGGCCTATGTGTCTCTCTCACCTCTCCCACCTAGGATTCTAGTGTTGTCTCAGCCTGCCCAGGGCAGAGAGTCACCTGCCTGGATCCACAGCAGGAGTGGTAGAGGTGTGCTGTGGGTTCTAGCAAGGTCAGCAGGAACCACAACACCACAGCAGGGCTTGGGAGGGAGGCTTGGCTCATACAGGTTAACCGCCCGCCCCAGGGGCCCCCAGTTACTCTCGCAGCTGGTAGCTTAGGACTTCAATTGTAAGGCGTTAGAGGCCATGGGAGGTGGGTGAGTAAGGATGCTTTCTTTTTCTATGATACTGGGATCACCCTGACCAAAAGCTGCCAACATTCACCATTCTAAAACTCCTTTGGAACTTTAGAATCAATTCCCGCCCCCACACCCCCTGCCCCTAAGACATAGCCCTGGCTGTCCCACAACTCACTATTTAAACCAGGATGGCCTTGAACTCACATAGTTCACCTGCCTCTGCCTCCCAAATTCTGGGATTAAACATGTGGGCTACCACACAGTGGGGGAATAAATCTCTCCCTCTCTCTCTCTCTCTCTCTCTCTCTCTCTCTCTCTCTCTCTGATTCAATGAAGACTGGGGTAAGGTAACCCTGTTCAGCAGAAGGATGGCTTGGGTCCTCTTTCTCCAGCCATTGTTCCAGAGTAGGGGTGATGGGGATGTCACTGCAGACCCCAGCTGGGCCTTCAGAGAGAAAGGTAGGGTGACTAGAACAGCCACAGTTTCAGGAGCCCACAGGTACCACATTCAGATGCACACCCTGCCACCCACCCAGTTCTGAGAGATGGACGTCATGAATGCCTCTGGTGTCAGTCACATTGTTTATTCCACAGGAAGATGGGTTGTAGGCTAGGCGATCCCTGACATGGGAAAAAGAAACGACATTCCGGCAGGCCCTTCTGATGCCAGTGGGAAACGTAGTCCTTCCTGGACTCTTCAGGAGGCCAGTTTGATCTGAGTCCCTTTGCAGGTTTTGACAAGTCTCTGCGTTCCTGTCAGATCCTGCATGGCACTTTCCAGAAGCCTTAAGTCCAGTCTATTCACAGAAAACCCCCCATTCCACGTCACCACCCTGTTGTCCTTCTACCCTAGGCCCTTCAGCAAGAGCTGGGGACCGGGGGCTAGAGAGAAAGGTGACATTGATGCTCCAGCTTCAGACACTGGCTGAGGATCCAGGAAGGAGGGGATGGACTGTAAGCCAGGCAGTCTGGAAACAGTGAGGCCCTCACTCCTGGCCTGGGTGCTCTCCCACGGACCACTTTACCTCCCCTGTCCGAAGAGTCACTATGTCTTCATAGGTGGCTGTCTGGTCAATGTTCAAGCCCTGGGAATATAAATTGAAGCTTAGGTCCTGGCCACCGTTCTAACCAAGACCACAACAAGTGACCACGGCAGCTCAGAGCTGCTAAGTGACCTTGTCCCTTACCTCGTAGGTGTGATCTTCCTCCATCCCAGCTTTGCTGTCATCCTGCAGGAGCGTGGGGATTGGGGGGCGGGGGGAGAATACAGTTTAGACGGTTGGGGGGGGGAGGACGGAAGGAACAAACGAACAACGAGTGAGCCAATGGCCAGGGCTGGGCCTGGGCTTGCTCAAGAGACCCGCCACGGTCTGAGAAGATGGAGACCCTATCCGTGTCTGATCTGCTGCCCTGTGCCCACCTCCCAGACTTCCCAAGAGCCCCCAGCTCCCGTGGCAACCTTGTCGAGCAGCAAGAAGATGGGCACAATGATGAAGACAATGATGAGCAGGGTCTGGATCATGATGATGCCATCTTTGAGTGTGTTCCGCCGCTTCAGCTGGGCCACGGTGCTGACTCCTGGGGTAGGGGGCGGGGCATAAGGTTAAATATGATGGCTCTTTGGGCACCCTTAGGACATACTGCCCAGCAGCTCTCCTGGGGGGGGTGGGGAGTTCTAGGGTCATAGCTACCTCCCCTGGTAGGTACGCCGGGCTGGGGAGTGGGTGTGGACGGCTACAGGAACCCAGGTCTACCTCGCACACACCTAAGACTCGGAGTTCCGAGCCGCACGTCCAGGCATCCTTCAAGTTGGCGTCACTGCATTTCGGCTTGCAGTAGTAGATGCCGTTGTCCTCAAACTGGATGTGTTGAATGGTGAGGTTGTGGAGAGTGCCATTCACTGTCTGCAAGAAGTATCTGTCTTCTGAGGACAGTTCCTGGGGCCCCTGGTTCTCTTGCTCTCGGAACCAGGTCACGTTGTTGGAGTGGTCTGTGTGGCAGTAAATGTTCACCGAGGAGCCCCGCTTTTTGGCTATGAACCTTGGGAACTGCCAGGTATGGGAACAGGAACTTCCTGTGGACACCAAGGCAAGGTTCAAACTCTGGCTTAGCGTCTCCCCTGTTTGCCAACCTGGCCCACCGTAAAAGGCACTGTCCCAGTTTAGCCTGCCTCACCTGTCCTAGTGTCAGGTTTGTGAGATAGTCAGAAGGCAAAGGTGTGGGAAAGAAGACCATGTGACAGGCCGTGTACCAAGCCTTTGTTCCACACCTATTCCTGATCAAACCTCTGTCCACTTGTCTTTCCTTAAGAAGGACTCTCTGGAGGCCGGGTGTAGTGGCACACGCCTTTAATCCCAGCACGTGGGAGGCAGAGGCAGGCAGATTGCTGTGAGTTCAAGGCCAGCCTGGTCTATAAAGTGAGTTAGGATAGCCAAGGCTACCCAGAGAAACCCTGTCTCAAAAAACAAAAAAAAACAAAAACAAAAACAAACAAAAAAACAAAAAAACAAGGACTCTGGAAACATCCCTTTGCTTTCATGGCCACTGGAACAGCTAGACCCAGGCCTCATCTGCAGGACGGCCTCTTTGGCTTGTATTTCAACTCTCCTCTGGGCTTTCCTACACCTACCCCAAATTTCCCAGGGCTCCCCATGGTCACCAGGGTGATAAACATTGAATCCTTAGCCTGTCACCCGAGGCCCCTCCTCCCTTACCCCTCAACCCTTCTCATGGACTTACTCCTTTCTGTGTTCTGGCCTTAGAGGGTTGTTGGGTGTCTAGCTACACAGACCCAGGCCCCCCTCTCAGCTGTCCTGCTCAGCTCCCCAACCTCAGCTTAGTTCTGGCCCTCAGTGGTCAGGGCTGGAGTACACTAGTCTGGTGAGAGTGACAGCTGTCCAGAAATAGGGCCTTAGTGAGGCCTCAGGGGGGTGTAAATACGGTGCTCTACATAGGGAACTCCAGGCAAGGATAAATAGGGAAGGACAGTGGCTAGTGTCGAACAGACAGGTGTGTCGCAGAATGGGGTGGGTAAGGCAACTGACCTTGGAAATTCTGTATCAGGTTACTGCTTGTCACTGCTGGTACCAGCTCACCTGGAGGTGGGGGGGGGGGAGGAAGTGGGCAGGGCTGGGTCAGGCTTCTCTACCCTCAGTTGATTGCCCCACCCTTACCCCCCCCCCCACATTTCCAGAGGCACTTCCTCCTTCCAGGACTACAGCTTCAAGCCCCTTTAGTTCTCCCTGGCCCTGTAATAGAGAGGCAAGAGTAAGGTAGAGGGTACTGGAAACCTCACACTCAGAGCACCTCAGGCCAGCCTGGCCTTCTGTGGAAGCCACAACCACGAGGGCTTTCCCTGTCTTTCAGCCAAAGAGGACTGTTCCTGGAACAACACACTCTCTCGTCCAGGATATGGGGGGGAGGGGGAAGCCCCCTGCCCCCCCTCACCCCTCCCTACCCCCACCCCAGCAGTCTTTTCCCATGCAGTGCTCTTGGGGCTTAGCTGGAAGCCCCATGCAGGCCCCCCTCCCCCTCCTCCTGGGCCTGGCTTTGGCTCTTTCAGGTCATAGCTGCCAACAAGATTAACCCCTTGCACCAAGCTCAACCTGATACCCTCCAGGCTGGAGAAGGGGCTCGGACCTCAGGCCCTGAGCCCTACCGCTAAGACCTACCAGCTGGCCACAGGACAGGCAGAGGGAGACGGACAAGAAGCAGCAGGCGAAGTGCAGGGGGCTGAGCAAGCAAGAGTCTGAGCTAGCCCACCTCAAAGCCAGCGGGCCTATCGTCTGTCACACGAGCCATACCTGAGCAGAGAAGCAGCAGGGACAGGAGGAGCCAGTGGCAGGGCACGGAAGATGGCACCAGTGTGGCCATGGTCGCTGCTCCGTCTCTGAGCCCAAGGAGGCTTTTGGGTGAAACATGTAACTGTATGGCAGCCTGAGCTGCCGCCTGTCTCCTCTCCGCCTCTTCCCCATTAGGCCCCCTTCCTGCCATGCAAATTGAGACCCAGGGGAGGCACCATCCCTCCGGGGACTCTAAGGGAGGGCAGTCTCATCAGCTGGCCTGTAAGGACTTGGAAGGTGGCCCCACCTGGGCAAGCATAGCTTGGGGGTCTGGAAAGGGGGTGCTCCGGAATCTACTAGGAACCGCCTGTGTTTCCTTCTCTTTCTATCCCACTGAGGGTGGGGGTGGAGGTGGGGGGTGTCATCTCCTCAGTCAGCAGGTTCTCAACCTGTGGGTCGCAAGGATTGGAAAACATGTATTTCTGATGGTCCTAGGAACCCCCAACCGTACATTTTTATTCTCATTGCTACTTCGTAACTGTAATTGTGCTACCGAACGGTGTCTCAGGTCCCAAGAGCATCGGAACTGTGTGCTCTTTGATGGTTGTGACCCGCGGGCTGAGACCACAGTATAAATGAGTCTGACGTCAGTCAGCCCTTTGCCCTGGACAACCATACAACCCTAGGAAGAGGTACACAGAAGGAGAGTGCGAGGGACAGAGAGTCACACCAGGCTCCTGAGAGGCCCAGAGTACAGGAAGCATGTCAAAAGTTGCCTCTGGCGGGCTGTGGTGGCGCACGCCTTTAATCCCAGCACTTGTGAGGCAGCAGAGGCTGGTGGATCGCCATGAGTTCAAGGACAGCCTGATCTACAGAGTGAGTTTCAGGATGACCGAGGCAGCCTACGTCCTCCACACGGCCTTCCTGTCCTTATATAAGAGTTTGCTGTAAGTTGCCAAAGGGGCTGGACTTAAGCAGATACCACTTAGGGAAAACCCACCACTTAGCCATCATGGCTGAAGGGGCTTTTCCAGAGAATTCTGTGGGATTCTGAGGTCACTGAGGTCCTGAGGACTCTAGGGGTCCTGAGCAGGGGGGCTGAGATGGGAGAGCCCTGTGGCTCTGTAATGAATGGGCTCCTCAGCTCTTTCTCGTCAGCTGGCATGGCCTTAGAAGGGGCCACGGCACTCAGGGGCTCACCTGAGCTTAGCTTTGTGTCCTTGCCCCAGGGTCTGTGCAACCCCTAAAACCTTGGGAGGAGATCCTTATTCAGGGCACAACCTCCTCAGCTCCACGTGGCAGCCATGCAGACCCTAACCTGCAGTCTAGCCCGCCCAGGTCCACGTGGCAGCCATGCAGACCCTAACCTGCAGTCTAGCCCGCCCAGGTCCACGTGGCAGCCATGCAGACCCTAACCTGCAGTCTAGCCCACTCGTGTCTCCTCTTAGAGCTTCTTTCTGTCTTGTCTCCTGATCCCAAGGAAAGACGGACGGATGTTAAGTCATCAATAGCCTCTGTTCACACCTCACTGTTCCCACAGCCCACGGGCAGCCTGTGTGGCTGCCAGGGTGGTCCCGACTTTGCAGAGTAACTGCTCCCTTCTTCCCACAGCAGGGTTGGAAGGTGTGAGGGACTGGGCATTCCCTGCCTCTGTCCTGAACTTGTCCTCACTTGACAGTGTAAGGGTCAGCTACTGAGGGAGTATCCTAGGCCAGGATCCTAGGCTGTGGAAATCGGGGATAAGAGGGTTAAATTTTTTATCTGAGAAACAATTCACTCTGGGCAGTTCCAGATGTTTTTATTTTATTTTATTTTTTATTCTTTCCAGATGTTCCCAAGGGGGGAAGAAAACGTTTCTCTGAAAAGGTGTCAGATGTTTGGCTCACAGGAGAAACAGCAGTGGAAAGCAAAGTCACCTCAGGTCAGCGTGGGGAGCACAGGCCCTCTCCTGGCAGCCAGACAAAGTCTGGGGTTCCTATTGAGAGACCTTTTGGGGTCTCTCAATAGACTCAACCAGCCTGAGGCTCTAATGATGGATGTCTTGGTTGGCTTTGGGGATGGGGAGGTAATAGCAAAGTTTTCAGGTGGCCACACATGTGCTGCCTGGGCTGTGTTGTGGCAGGCCTTGCTCAAGAGGTGGTTCTAAGGTTCAGGTGCATGGGGGGGTGCAGGCAATGGGCCTGGGGGGTGCATAATGGGTTGGCAGGAGGTGGTTAGCAGCAACATTATCCCTGGGAGGGATGTAGATGTGCCCTTTGGGCCTCCTTCCTATTCATGCCAGGCAGGGTGGCAATGGGGCCCCCTACCACTGCAGGGTTATTTGTCACACAGTTGGGGCCATGTTGTTCCCTTGCTAGTGACCGCATCATTAAGCCTTGTCCTGGGCTTGTGACGCCCATTCCTTCCCAGAACAGGAGGCCTTCTAACCCACCCCCGCCTCTGTCCTGCGTTGTCCTAGCTACATACCCCAACATCTGGCAACCTCTCTCCTCCTCCTCCTCCCCTTTCCAGGAAGGGAGCATCAAAAACAAGGCACGGAAGATAGGAGAGGGGATAAGGTGCTCGGGCATATGGGAAGAAGCCATGGACTCCAGAACGGGAGCAGTTAGGAAAAGCTTGGACCTCTCCCACTCTTACCTGGGTATCTTAGGCCTGCATACCTTAGTTACCAAGAGAATGGGGCTGGTGGACGAGGAGGGGACTCAGGTTCAACGCCCAGGCGTGCTAGCCAAAGCCTCCCTGGGTGACTCCTGATTCTCCCTCACCTAGAAGCATTTAGCAATGTGTCTGGGCAACTGTGGCAGTCACTGTGGTTGCCCCTGGCCCCTTTAAGTCTCTGGATAAGATGGGAAATGGCCCAGGAAGTAGTTTCCCAGCCTGATCTGGCAACAGCACCAAGGGAGACAACATCCAGGCTTAACCACTGAGAAGACCAGACCTTCTTCTCTGTATGAAATAGAAACAATCCCAGGAGCCGGCTTTCCATAGGGTGGCCGTGCCCACAGGAAGCTGCCCTTTGTCCTTGGCTGTGTGTGAACACCACACCCTTGGGATGGATGGTAACTCTAAGAGTGGAGTAGAGGGAGGGAGAATTTTGAGACATAAGCCCACGGTGTGTTTTCCCCTTCTTCTTCTTCTTCTTTTTTTTTTTTTTTAAGATTTATTTATTTATTATGCATACAGTGTTCTGCCTGCATGTACACCTGCAGGCCAGATCTCATTATAGGTGATTGTGAGCCACCATGTGGGTGCTGGGAATTGAACTCAGGACCTTTGGGAGAGCAGCCAGTGCTCTTCATCTCTGAGCCATCTCTCCAGCTCAATTTTCCCCTTCTTTTCCTGCCAATCAGATCCAGGACAGATGGGCTGGGGCACCCGACAATCCTTCTGGTCCCCAGGCTGGCCAGACCCAAATAAATTCTAGAGAAATAAGTGAGAAGAGACCTTTTCCCTGGGGAGGGGGCACAGGAAAGGTCACAGAAACCCTGTGGAGTGGGTGAACTCGGAGCTTGGGGGGAATTCAAGCTGAGAGGCAGGAACTGCTATAGAAATATACTTTGTGCCTGAGTGTGGTGGCACACACCTTTAATCCCAGCACTCGGGAGGCAGAGGTAGGTGGATCATTGTGAGTTCAAGGCCAGCCTGGTCTACAAAGTGAATCCAGGACAGCCAAGGCTACACAGAGAAATCTTTGTCTTTGGAAAAAAAGACAAAGAAAAAAAAAAAGAAAGGAAAAAACAAATATACTTATACATAAAATGATACCCCATCTACTGGGCACGTGGGCTGAGCTTGCAGGAGGGAGTCCCAATCCATCAACCCCACAAGTGCCTTGAAATCTAGGTGAGGGGGCGGAGAGGTGGAAGGGTCACCCAGAGACAGGAACTATGGACACAGGCCTCAACACATATTTTTTTGGGGGGAGCTGCCTGTTGGAAGAGGAGGAGCATGAGGCCAAGGCAGGGCTTCCTCTCTTCCTGTCCTGGCTCCCAGAGGCTCCTGCATCATTCCCCATTGCTGGCTGACCCTTCTTGCCTCCCTCAACCCTCACCCACATGGAGGTGCGCAAGAAGACCATGTCCCAGAGGCATCAGGGAGGGTTTATTGTAAGAACTGTACAAAGAAACTTGTCCGACAGCCTGGCTTCAGGCTGGTTCCCACCTAGACAAGGCGGGAGCAGGGCTCACTCGGCAGAGGCGGGGTCCACAGGCAGCCACAGCGGACTCTGCTCCCAGCTCTTTTTCTGCAGTCGGTAGAGAACATCAGACCTAACAGATTCCTGAAGCTCGGAGGGCCAAGCCAGGCTGGGCCTGGGTGGGAAAGGCATAGGAGCTGGGTTCTGGGCAGGAGACTACTGACCCCCACTGGGGGTGGGGGATCTTCTGAGGGGACAGTCAGCCACCACAGGAGGCCTCAACTCTTACAAAAGTGACACGGGACATGACAGGACGGAGACAGAGTGTGGGGGGCGGGGTAGACCATGGGTGTGAAGACAAAAAAACTGAGAGAGGGAAAGAGACGCTCAGAGGAGGGAGGAATCCAGCGGGTAATCAGGTGAGGCGGAGAGGCCTGAGGCAGCAGTGCAAACAAGGAAATTGGCCATGGTGTGCACACATGTGAACACACTTGTGTGTGTGCACATGCATCTTGTTTTGAAAGTTTCGCTGATTCCTGAGTTTTACTCAGACCGTTTATGAGAAACAAGAAGAAAAAGAAAAGGAATTTAGGGCGAGAGGGGACTCAAGTGCAAAGCTTGGATATGTGTTTGTTCTAATTTACTCCCTTACAGCAAAACCACACTTTCCCACATTTAGGGATACTTAGATAAGCAAAACCTGCAGAGAAAACAGTCTCCACAGTCTCCTCTCTCCCTCCCTCCCTCTCTCTCTCTCTCTCTTTCTCTCCCTCCCTCCTTCCCTCTTTCTCTGTCACACTGACACACACAGACACAAACATTCACAGACACATGTGTATCTGCAGACACAGTGGCTTACATACATACAGTCATGCACAAACACATGAACTCAGGCTCACAAGCAGGTACACAAACACACAGGTGCACAGGCGCACACACAAAGTGACTGAATCCAGAGACCCATGAGCAGGACCCTCACTCCCCCTTCCAAGCCTGGTCTGTGTTCTCTGAGAGCACTCAGGTCCTGGAGAGCAGAGCTAAAGAAAGGGCCTTTCTCTGGGTGGTGGTGGCGCACACCTTTAATCCCAGCACTTGGGAGGCAGAGGCAGGTAGATCTCTGAGTTCAAGGCCAGCCTGGTCTACAGAGCTAGTTCTAGGACAGCCAGAGCTACACAGAGAAACCCTGTCTCAGGGGGAAAAATGGCTTTCTAGGCAGCAAGAAACAGGGAGATTGAAGCCAAGCCTGATGAGCTTTCTTCTTTCTTTCTTTCTTTTGGTTTTTTGAGACAGGGTTTCTCTGTGTAGTTTTGCCTGTTTTTGAACTCACTTTGTAGACCAGGCTGGCCTTGAACTCACAGAGATCTGCTTTCCTCTGCCTCCGGAGTGCTGGGATTTTAAAGGTGTGTGTGCGCGCTCGCCACCACACCCCGCTTTCTTAACTGCATGCCCCAGCATTGAAACATCTCCTGTGAGCTCAGTTCTGACATTTTCAGGGTCACTTTGAGGAAGGAGGGAGGGACAGGGAGCAGGATGGGGTGAGAGGAGATGAAACAGGAAGAAGGAGATCTCTCAGGCTTGATGGGGCTCCAAGGAGCCCTGGTGGTCAAAGGAAGGCATGAAGAGAAGAAAGAGGGAACGGACAGCGTCTTAGCATCAAACCCGACCCCAGGCAGATCTGGGTGCTCAGGCCCGTGCGCATGAATGCAGCTGGCAGGACCCAGCCTGTAGGACCCATCCATGCATCCTAGAGAAAAGCAATCCTTCCTTAGTTCCTTCCCCCCAGGAGCCAGCCAGGGGAGCTGTCCACCAGCCTGGATATGACTGGGTGAAAGGTTTCATATTTCCAGCCTGATAACATCCGGATCCAGCAGCCAATTGGCTCTGTGCAGCCATCTCTGTACCAGAACCATTTCCTTTTTACAGGGCAATTCCTGAGCTGGCAGCGAGGGGGGGAAGCTGTGTCCCAGAGTCGTGGGGGTGGGAGGTAGCTAAGCCCTGGGGTCAGGTGTAGCTCTTTGAGGTTAAGATTTGTCTTTGTCCTGGCTAGAGCTTGGGGGGGACTTGGGTCCTTAAGAGTAGTGACAAGCGAGGCAGCCAAGCCCTCCCTGGAAAGCTGACTCTTCCCTAAGAAGGGAACCACATTCTGATGTCCTGGCCTGGCCCCTTCCCTCCTGGCCAAGAGAATGTCGAGCATTGTAAGGATAAAACCAGGAGGCAGGAGCTTCAGACTTACCTGAGCCCTGAGCACAACTCTCATTTGCCCCAGCCCAAGTGTTAAGCCCTATATAGCCCCCTACCTCAAAGCCCTGTTCCCCAACTCTGCATGCAGCTCTTTAATGGGAGCTTCAGGCCTGTGCCAACGTATAGCTGGCTGCCTTGCTGTCGCTCTCTAGACAAGAGACTCTTTGACCCCTGGGCGCACTGTTTGCCCCTGTGGTGGTGGTGGTGGTGGTGATGGTGATGGTAGTGGTTGTGGTGGAGAAGGAGGAGACGGAGTCTGGGCAGTATCCGAGGGGCTGATGGGGGCGAGTTCCACGGTGGGTCCAGTATCCTCTGGTGAGCCCTTCTCTTCCTCCCCCTGGCTCTGTGCACCACTGTTTTCACTCCCAGAGCCGTACATCTTGCTCATGGCATTGGCGATCAATCCTTCCTTCTCAGGGGCCCCGTCGCCATCGCCATCCTGGCTGTGGCGGTACATGTAGGACGCCTGCTTCACGGAGCGCTGCAGCAGGTGGCGGCGGTAGGCCCTCTGGATTTTGATAGCGCACACCTCTTCCTGCTTCCTCTTGAGGGTGGTGGTGATGGGCTCATAGGAGACCTTGGAGGGATTGGCTGCCATAAACTTCTCCTCCATGGTCTGCTTGAGGGCATCCATCTCCCCAGAGTCACCCAGGACCTCTTTGGTCAGGGCAAAGAGGATGTCCAGGCAGTGGATCTTGTCGCCCGGCACCATGGGCAGGTCTAATGTGATAAGCTTGATCTTGTTGGGCTTGGCGATTTTCAGGGGCTCCTGCAAGGTGTCCACAAAGTCAGAGAGGCGGCTGTAGTCGATGAACTGAGTGGCGTCGGGGTCGAACTTCTCCCAGGTCTCGTAGAACATCTCAAAGTCGTCCTCGCAGAGGGGTTCGCTGCTCTCCTCCGTGGCCACGTTGAAGTTCTCCAGGATGATGGCGATGTACATATTGACCACGATGAGGAAGGAGATGATGATGTAGCTGCAGAAGAAGCAGATGCCAATGGACGGGTTGCCGCAGTCGCCCTTGATATTGGTGCCTGGGTTCTCCAGGGTCGGGTCACAATCCGGGGGCCCACTGTTGAGGATGGGGTTCAGAAGCCCGTCCCAGCCAGCCGACGTGGTGATCTCGAAAAGGCAGATGATGCTGTTGCCGAAGGTCTCAAAGTTGAACATGTCGTCGATGCCTGACTCTTTCTTGACATAGGCGAAGTTAGACATGCCGAAGATGGAGTAGATGAACATGACCAGGAAGAGCAGGAGGCCGATGTTGAAGAGGGCGGGCAGGGACATCATGAGGGCGAACAGCAGTGTCCGGATGCCCTTGGCGCCACGGATCAGGCGCAAGACGCGCCCGATCCGGGCCAAGCGGATCACACGGAACAGTGTGGGTGACACGAAGTATTTCTGTATCAAGTCAGAGAGCGCGAGGCCTACGGAGAGGAACAGAGGCTGGTCAGGGAACGGGGGGGGGGGGGGGGGGGGGTAGGGCTGCCCTGGCCAACTCAAACCTTTGAGCATGGCTCCTAGAACTCTTGGGGGCCCAGGGGATTACTGTGTCCTGACAGCTGGATGTGGGAAATACTAAATTTGATGTGGGCCCATCCTTAAGTCCGCTTGCAGATATCACAGGTGGGGGGGGGGGAGAGAAGGGAGGAGAGAAGAGCTGTGTGGCCTGTGCTGATCTGTAAAATGGGAGCAAGATGGCACTGCTGTGAAAGAGAGTTAAGCACACAGCGGATGCCTAGCATACAGTAAACATTCAATAAACAGTAGCTGCTTCTTGTCCTGGTTGTAGGCATATCTGCTCTCCTCTTAGTATATAGATTCTGGAATCCTTTTCTTATTTGTGTGTGATTTTGCATGAATATACATGCTTATTTGTACATATGTGTGCATGTGTGTGTGCATGTGTGCAAGCACATACTTACTTATTTATATATAGTGCCTGTGTGTCTGTGTGTGCGTGCGTGCGTGTGCATGCACATAGGCCAGAGGAAAACCTCATGTGTCATTTCTCCTCAGATGTCACCCACCCTGTGCTTTGAAACTGGGTCTCTTTCTGGCCCTGGTGTCTAATGCTTAGACTAAGATGACTGGCCAGTGACCTCCAGGGTCACAACTGCCTCCAATTCCTCAGTATTGAGTTCATAAGCATGTGCTACCATGAGACCACACCCAGCTCCTCATGCCTGTGCAGGAAGCACTTTATCCACTGAGCTATCACCCCATCCCTCTCTTGTGCTTTGACTGAACATGTGGCCACCCAAGTACTCATCTGTTGGTCAAGCCAGTGTTTCTCAAGGTGAGTTCATATGTGTACAGGTCATAGGTGGCTGGGAGCAACAGAACCCTTTGTGCATTAAAGGTGAGAAAACGGCAGGCGTGTGTGTGTGTGTGTGTGTGTGTGTGTGTGTGTACAGGTGTGTGTGTGTGCACAGGTGTGTGAGTATTCCAGGGCCACAGCAGGTCTGTGTGCACGAGGGAAGGCTTTCCTGAGTGGCTCGTCTTGGTGCGGCCCTGCCAGCTCACCCACAATAGACAAGATGACGACCACAAAGTCGAAGATATTCCAGCCAATGGTGAAGTAGTAATGGCGCAGGGCGAACATCTTGAGCACACACTCCCCTGTGAAGACGATAATGAAGACCATGTTGATGTTGTACAGGATGTCCACCTTGAGCTGGCTCTGGTCATCCGTCTCCACCATCATGGTGACCATGTTGAGGCAGATGAGGATCATGATGGAGATGTCAAACACCTGCTTCGTCACGAAGTCATACACCATGCCCTGGATCTTGTTCTGCAGAGGGGGGCAGAACACGCACATGTGGGGTACGGGGTTGGGGGACCCAGACAGGATGAGTATGTGTGGGAGGCACAGGATGGCACTACAATAGCATGTGGAGGGGCTGGAGACATGGCTCAGAGGTTAAGAGCACTGGCTGCGATTCCAAAGGTCCTGAGTTCAATTCCCAGCAACCACATGGTGGCTCACAACCATCTATAGTGAGATCTGGTGCCCTCTTCTGGAGTGCAGGTGTACATGCAGGCAGAACACTGTGTACATAATAAAACAAACAAACAAATAAATCTAAAATAGCATGTGGAGGAGGGAGAGAAGGTGTAAAGGACAGTAGTGAAGTGTGCCATGGGAGAGAAGGTTCTGGAAACAAATCGTTTTGTGTGTACGTGCATGCATGAGAGAGAGAGAGAGAGAGAGAGAGAGAGAGAGAGAGAGAGAGAGAGAGAGAGAGAGAGAGGTCTATGTTCATCAGTCCCCACTCTGGGACCCTTCCTCTCTATGAAGTTCCCCAGTCATCTCTACCCCTGTTCCCAAGTCATTGCTTGCTGAGATGTGTAGCTATCACTTCCTGCTCCCTGTTGGAGCGCCTGTCTCAAAGGGCAGAGGTCCCACATGAGGAGGTGGGTCAACGCTGGGAAGCTGTGTGGGGTTAGACGAGTGGTTCTCTAATAACAGGAGCCTAGAGGCAGTTGCTGTGCTCGTGAGTGGAGGCTGTGTGACCTTGTGTGTCCTTGAAGGCGGAGAGCAGAGCACAGGCTGTATAGATGCCTGCAGTCCCCTGTCCCCCGCCAGGTTACAGGAGGAGGGGCCCCTGAGCCTGGTACCTGAGGCCGGGGAATTGGCTTCTGAGGCTTCTTGGAGCCGAGCTTCTTCATCGCATTGTAGTATTTCTTCTGCTCCTCTGTCATGAAGATGTCTTTCCCTCCAAAGTATAGTGGGACAGAGAAAGTAAGACTGAGGCGGGTCCCCCTCCCTGCTCCCAGGACCTCCTACTAGAACTCAAGCACTGCCTTGAAGGTGGCTTTGCCCTTTAAGAAGTGTCTGATGGGAAGGCAGAGGCTTTTGAGGAGCCAGAGGAGGAGAGGTGAGGAAAGGGGAACCTGGGCCTACAGAAGGGGCGGCGGGGGGTGGGGTGGGGGGTGTGAGCCAGGTGATGGTGGCGCATGCCTTTAGTCCTAGCACTCAGGAGGCAGAGGCATTTGGATCTCTGAGTTCAAGGCCAGCCTGGTCTACATACAAATCGAGTTCTAGGACAGCCAGGGCTATACAGAAAACCCTGTCTCAAACAAAACAAAACAAAACAAAAACAAAACAGAGAGAGACAATGCATGCCTAGGCTGGCCTCAAATACACTCTATAGCCCAGGCTGGCCTACAGCTTATGAACTTACTGCCTCAGACCCCTTAGTGCTGAAATTCCAGGCGTGTGTCATCACGTCCCGCTCTACATCAACCTCATTTAGTAGACTAAGAAAATGAGGCTCAAGGGGTCAAGTCACTGTTCACTCCCCTAGTGGGAGCTGGATCCACGCTTGCTGCCCCAGCATCCAGGTCAGTGACTGGGGATGCTCAGGCAACTGACGGCCATGGTAGGAAGGAATAAGTGGATGGGGTGGGGAAAGCTCTGGAGAGGGCTGGATACTCATCTTCT
The DNA here is from genome assembly GCF_964271855.1 of Acomys minous. Taxonomy (NCBI): domain Eukaryota; kingdom Metazoa; phylum Chordata; class Mammalia; order Rodentia; family Muridae; genus Acomys; species Acomys minous. The sequence continues at coordinate 98,366,034 of NC_140493.1, forward strand.
TCTTCTGCTGGTTGAAGTTGTCAATGATGACACCGATGAAGAGATTGAGCGTGAAGAAGGAGCCAAAGATGATGAAGATGACAAAGTAAAGGTACATGTAGAGGTTCACCTCATACTGTGGCTGTTCCTCTTTCTGCAGGGAGGCACACACATGGAGGTTCTCTTTGTCCCCCAAAGGGCTGTGAGCAGGACTCCCCTCCTCCCCGGGCTGCTGGGCTTCCAAGGAGATAGTGGGGTGGGGTGGAGGTGGTGGGGTGGGAGTAGAGGTGGGGAATGGCGGAATGGACCACTGCCAGCCCTCCTCTAACTTACTCGTCGATTCAAAGACCCGGACTCACCTCCCGGGAGTCCACAGCTGCATACATGATGTCCATCCAACCTTTGAATGTAGCCTGGGAGATCATGGCAGGGCATGAGGGGAGGGGCTCCCTCACATGCCACCATTCTGGTCTCCCTCCTTACAGAACACCTGCCAAGACCCCCCACTGGGTGGCATCAAATATACTAGAGATAAACCCTACCTCCAGGTCCTATGGCACTGCAAACATGGCCACCGCTAGTAAGAAGCAATACTGGGTTCTGATATGATTGAGGAACAACTAGGCACTTCTACCCAGTTCTGAGGAGGCTTGGGGTGAGGGGGTGGGGTGGGGGAGGGTATTGCTTACCACCTGAAGGAGGGAGAGATAGCCTAGACCCACGTTGTCATAGTTGACCTTGACGTTCATCCAGCGGACCTGGCCTGTGTACATGAGGCTCTCACACTCGGACTTGTTGTTGACCACAGAGATGTCGAATCTCACAGAGGTGGTTGTATTGATGCAGTAGTAGAACTTTCCGGCAAACAAGTTGACCCCCATGATGCTGAAGATGAGCCAGAAGATGAGGCACACAAGGAGTACATTCATGATGGAGGGGATCGCTCCCAGGAGGGCGTTCACTACCACCTACGGGTCAGGGTGATGGTTGGGGGAGGGTCACTGTGAGAGCCACTCTCAGGCATCTGACTGGGGACTCCCAGCTGCAACCAGCCAGGAGACCACGAAGAGCTGAGCACTGCCGCTCAGGAAGGTCCAATCTTAGTTGGAGAGGGGTCTGCAGGGTATGTGTGTATAGGGGTAAAGGGTAGGGCTATGTAGACCAGTTAGCTACCACACTGGTCTTCTGGAAGGGCTCTCTGCTTGGCTGGAGCTATCAAAGCACGGTAAGAGTGCCAGGCTTCTCTGGAAGCTGCCAGGTCATGGGTCACAAAGCAGGAGACAAACACTGCTGTCTTAGCCCACCCCCACCCCCTAGGAAACTCAGCCCACATGACCCGGCTTGGCTCACTGAATCAGTGAGAGACATAGAAAGGGCATAAAAAGAAGCCACTGAGGTCTGTAAAGCAACAGGATCTGGGGCCAGATTCCTGTCCCTTGGCAGCCCTGGCCATACATAGGCTTACCATACTGTTTTAGTCTTGGCTGAATGTGAGAACTTGTTGCCCTGGCTGCCACTACCCTTCTTTTTTTTTTTTTTTTTTTAAGATTTATTTATTATGTATACGGTGCTCTGGCTGCAGGTACACCATGTGGTTGCTGGGAATTGAACTCAGGACCTCTGGGTGAACAGTCAGCACCCTTAACCTCTGAGCCATCTCTCCAGTCCCACTACCCTTCTTTTTTATTTTCTTTTATTTTTGAGATAGGGGCTCATGTATCCTAGGCTGGACTTGAACTTGCTATGTAACTGAGGAAGACCTTGAGCTTCTGCCACCGCCTCCTGAGTGCTGGGATTAGGGATGTGTGTGCCACCCACACCTAATGTACGAAGCTCAGGGGATTGTCCGGGGGCTTAGTGCACGCTAGGTGAACACGCCACCAACCGAGTCACACCCTAGCCTGATTGGTTCCCTTTTAAGTAAGGGCTGTTTCATGGCCTCTAGACAGTCAGTGGCAGGAGCTGGGGTGCTGTGTTTCTCAAACCACTCAGTTGGCCATGAGCAGGTTACTTCTCTCAGCAAGCAGAGGTCCCCAGCACCAGGATTGGGGGCCCAGCCTTGGGTCAGCATTTTACATGAACTGGGGAGGAGGGCAGGACGCTTAGGCTGAGCCTGCCACTGCCCTGGAATGAGTCTTATTTCCCAGCAGATTTCTTGTCATGGGTGGGGTGGCAGTGGGGATAGGAGGGGGTGAAGAGGTGGGAGGGGGTAGGAGAGACTCCCACTGATCTTGCCCAGACCTTGTGTTCAACCTGTTACTTCCGCTCTCACAGGCCAATGGGGATCTTTTCTAAAGTGCCCCTGAGCCCAAGGGCATGGCTTCATGCTGAAGAAGGGCAGGCTCAGTGGTGAAGCAAAGATATTTGTTCATTTGCTCATGCTTTCTTAGCCCTGGGGCCCCCAATCTGAGGTAGACCTTCCTCTTCTTGCCTCAAGCCTCCCAGGCCACTAAGGCAGCCTCTGCTGCCCTCTCGTGGTGGCAGAGATAAGTCAAGGGTGTGCTAGAGCTTGTGTTGGGGGGCGGGGCTTCCTGGAACTAGGTCCAACCATCAATACTTTGAGCCTTCTGCCTGCTGCACCTTGTAACCCAGACCCATGGGCCGTTGCTCCTCTCAACCCTGAGCCCTCCTCAGCACCCCCTCACCCAATACTCACCCTCATGCCCTCAAATCGGGACAGTGCCCTCAGAGGACGCAGGGCCCGCAGCGTGCGCAGAGATTTGATGGGCCCCAGCTCAGAGTAGCCTAGCCAGTTGGCCACCAGGCTGATGATAGAGACCTGCAAGAAGTGTGTGTTCAGGAGGTTGAGCGTCCCTGGCTTTCTTCCAGCCTGGGACACATACGAGGGGGGAATCTTACTTTTGTCTCCTGTAGACCCCCATCCCTGCTGGATACTGAGTATCCCTGTGGCCTCTAGCATCACCTCAATAATGCCACCCATGACAATAAACAGTAAGGACAGTACACATCTCCTGTGTGCCTATCAAAGAGCATATGAAAATCTTGCCTTACACTGGTAGGGATCATAAGGGCTGGGCCTGGGATATAGCGTTTGGGAAGCAAGAGACCAATCTCTAGGGGGCAGTGCTGATCTGGGGGTCTGACTCTGTGTGTATTTGGATAGGTCCTAGCTCCCAGGGCCTGGGTTCCCTAAAGACCTTGACATCTGGCTGTGTGGCCAGACCCTGGGGTTGGGGCAGGGGGAGACTCACATCCACGATGAGGAAATCAAGCCAGCACCAAGCATTGGTGAAGTACACCTTGAAGCCGTAGGCCACCCACTTTAGCAGCATCTCTACGATGAAGATGTAGGTGAAGACCTTGTCGGCATACTCCAGGATGGTGCGGATGACTCGACGCTGCTCAATGTAGATGTCCTCAAAGGCCTGGAGACATCAGTCCAGCCCTCAATGGCCAGGGGCTCAGATGCCAGGGCAGCAAGCTCTATCCCCCCCATCCTGCCTGCTATTGCTGGTTCCCAGGGGTCTTCCCCAGGGAGGTAGATTGGGGTACCCCTGGGCATCTTCCATCCTCAGCCTATCATTGAGGGGGGCAAGCTTCCTGGTAGGGAGAGCATCTTAGTTCTCAACCATCCGCTGGGAGACCACAGTGATGCAGCTTCAGTCTTGTCCACCCCCATCTACCTCCTTCTTGGCTGAGGGAACTGGGGCCCCTATTTTTTTACTTTAAGAAACTAATGCTGAGGCCGGGTGGTGGTGGCGGTGCACGCCTTTAATCCCAGCACTCGGGAGGCAGAGGCAGGTGGATCGCTGTGAGCTCGAGGCCAGCCTGGTCTACAGAGCAAGACCAGGACAGCCAAGGCTACACAGAGAAACCCGGTCTCGAAAAAAAAAAAAGCCGGGCGTGGTGGCGCACGCCTTTAATCCTAGCACTTGGGAGGCAGAGGCAAGTGGATTGCTGTGAGTTTGAGACCAGCCTGGTCTACAAAGTGAGTCCAGGACAGCCAAGGCTACACAGAGAAACCCTGTCTCGACAAACAACAACAACAAAAAAAAAAAGAAAAAGAAAACAAAAACAAAAACAAAAAAAAAAAAGAAAGAAAGAAAGAAAGAAAGAAACTAAACCAATGCTGTGACATCTATTCACTTATAAGTGGATATTAGCCCAACAGAGATGTCCTCTGAGAGACCACACCCAGCGGGGTATTGGGACAGTTCCTGGAAGTTGCAGTTGAACTCTGGGTGGAGTGCTGAGAGTCCTATGGAGGAGTCAGGGGATGGAAGGACCCAGAGGGGTTAAAAGCTCCACAGGGAAACCATCAAACCCAACGGATCTGGACCCAGGGACCCTGCGCAAACCGACGCGCCAACCAAGGACAACGCACGCAGAGAACCCAGAGCCCTGTTCAGATGCAGCCGATGGGCCGCTCGTTCTCCACTTGTGTGTGTGTAGGGAAGCGGGGACTGCCTCCGACATGAACTCTGGTGCCAGCGATTTGATCACTTCCCCTTGGTGGGGCGGCCTCGTGGGCCCACAGAGGAAGGGGATGCAGGCTATCCTGATGAGACCTGACAGGGTGTGGTCAGATGGTGGGGGAGGAGGGCCCTCCAGTCAGAAAACTGTGAGAGGAAGGGTGGGCACGGTAGGATATCAGTGAGGGGGTGACAATTGGGATGTAACCTGAATAAATCATGAAAAATAAAAACGTGAAAGAAAGAAAGAAAGAAAGAAAGAAAGAAAGAAAGAAAGAAAGAAACTAATGCTGGGCTGGGGAGATGCCTCAGCTGTCGTGAAAGCAGGAGGACTGGAGGTCAGATGGCCAGACATGAAACGTGTATCTATATATCCACATCTATATCATTTATCAAAGCTAGGGGGCAGTGGCAGCCTGACTGTAACCCCAGCACTCAGGAGACAGGAAATCCATGGAGCAAGATGGCTAGCCAGACTCCCCTAAACAGTGAGCCCCGAGTTCAGTGAGAATCGATGCCTCATTGCAAAAAGTGGAGAACAGCTGAGAAGACACCCTACTGTCCACCTTGGGCCGGTACATGCATACACGCGCACGCGCACACGTGCACGCACACAGAGTTAATGTCTTCTAGAACATCTAGAAGCATAACCGAGTCCCTCGCTAGATTCCCCTGGGTTTGGCAGTGTCCTGTTGGCATCCATCCTTGGTACAAAAGGGTAGGAGCCTTAGACAGCAAGGCAGCCTTTTGCTCCCACCTTGTCCCCGGGGGTGGAGGTGGGGTGGGGGGTGGGGTGGGGGTGGGGTGAGGGTACCTACCAGGGCTCCACTGCTGAGCAAGATCATGAAGACAATGAAGGTCTCAAACCAGTTGTGCTCCACAATCTTGAAACAGGCCCTGCGCAGCGTCCACCACTTTTTCCCCCGGCCCTGGGTGATGTCCACATAGAGGCAGGGGCAGCGCTGCACACAGGCTGGGAGGCAGGGTGGTACACGTCACCAGCCAATGGATGTTTCAGGATGTACTTCCCCCCATCCCTTTGCCATGCTGCCCCCGGGGACTGGGGCCTCGCCTCCTCCCCACACCTGGCTCCATCTGGTCCTCATGGGGGGCTCAAGTACTCTCGCTACAGCCCATCCCACCCGTGCGACACTGCTGCTATGACTGACCCAGGAAGGGAAGATGCTTCACCAGCAAGCTCAGGACCCCAGCTGTCCCCATGGTCCTCCATCTTGTCCAACCTAGGCTCTGGCAAAAGTGCTCCTCGGGCTTGGGTGTTGGCTCCCCAGGTAAGACAAAGTGAGCAGAACCAGAGAAGGAAACCCTCTGTTTTCTCCTCAGGCCTGGGGGCAAGGCTGGTCTGCAGGTGTGTCCTCACCCTCAGTGAAGCATTCCTCAGGCAGCTCCCCCTCCGGGTTCTCCTCAGCCTGCTCCTCAGGGTCCTCTTCCGGAGGCTTGTAGTCAGCTGTGCTGCAGACGGAGGAGTTGCCATCGTAGAGGGGCTGTAGTGGCTTCTGTGGGGGGACCACAGGGACTGTGACTCCTGGGTCCCAAGAGATCCTCTCTTTCTCCCAGTAGTGGGGTAGTATGTGAGACAGGGGCGAATGGAGAAGAGAGTAAAGGAGGCTTCATTCATTCATTCATTCAGCCCTTGAAAACTACCACTGTGCGGGGGGTGGGGAGGGTCAGTGGGGAGCTCCCTAGTGACAAAGATGTCCTCGATCCTGCCCAAGGAAGCTTGGTGGGGGCTCAGCCCAGTGGGGTCCTGGGAGGTGTGGACATATATGACAGGAAGGAGTCAGCAGAAGAGAAGAGGCCTGAAGGTGCTTTTCAGCGGGCAAGGATTAGAAATGGAGCCAAGATAGATCAGGGTTGCCACAGCTGCAGAAAGCAGGCACATGGTGACCCCAGAGTCCAAGCCTTCCCACCCCCAGGGTCTGTTTGGCTGAGAGATCCAGAAAGGATGGAAAACTTTTCCTCAGCCAAGGCTCCAGTGTGGCGCCAAGGGAATCTGATCGTGGTGGGGGCAGGGCGTGGGGGCTGGTGCTCTGGCCTGGCTAGGCCTCCTCCCCGCCTCCTAGTGCTGTCTCAGGCCAGATCCTCAGTGTGTGTGTGTGTGTGTGTGTGTGTGTGTGTCTGTGTGTGTGTGTACATGCAGGTGTTTGTGTGCATATGCATGCATGGGTATGTAAGTGCGTGCATGCATGTATGTGTGTGTGTGTACATGCACATGGGTGTGTATGCATGCATGCAGGTGTGTGTGTGTGGGGGGTACATTGCATACGCATGAGTGTGTGTGTGTGTACATGAAGGTGTGTGTGTATGTGTATACGCAGGTGTTTGTGTGCATATGCATACATGGCTTTGTAAGTGCGTGCATGCGTGTGTGTACATGTGTATGCATGCATGCAGGTGTGTGTGTGTGTGAGTGTGTGTGTGTGTGTGTGTGTGTGTGTGTGTGTGTGTGTGTGTGAAGCTCTAGGGTACTAGTAATGAAAACCAAGAGTGGGCAGGTCTTATTGCCAGTTGACAGAAAGGGAAACTGAGGCACGGAGCATTTGGTCCATGGGGCATACAGCAGACTGCTGGCCTCACTCTTATATGTCAACGCCCAGGATTGCCCTCTAAACTCTGCTTGCTCCTCAGCCCTCTTGCCTTCCCAGAGCCACGGCCCTGCTGCTCTCCAGCTACCCCTCCCCCGCTGGGTTCCTCATACTGAGGTCGAGGTTGGTGCCATGTTTCCTGGGGTATTTATAGCACAGCAGGCACTCAAGCCCCTGGTGTGTGCTGGGGGCTGGGATAAGGAGTCAGGAGCTTTTAGGGCAAAGTTCATGAGGTTCGAGGACTCTGCCAGGCCCAGGCCTGAAGGGTGGCATGGATAGTGTCCCTTGCTTCCATCATCTGTTAATTCTCAGAGTCCCAGACTCTGAGGGTGACCGGCGCCTGCGTCTCCCAATTCCCATTGGGTTCTCTTATTCCTGTCCTCAGATCTTCACCTTGGACCTGGTACCCTATTCTACACTAGGAAGACTGGAACAACCCCAGAGGAGTTCTTTGTAGAAATAGATGTCTATGCCACTTTCAGCCAGCATGGGGGCGGGGGCTCAGGGCTGCAGACCAGATCTGAACGTATGTGGGGCAAAGGCTTGGCAGAGCTTCAAGCCCAGAGGATGTTTAAGAGAGTCCTTGTCGGCCCCAGTAGTGGGCCCGAAGATGGGAGCATCTGTCCAAGAATGCCACCTGGTGGCAGAAAGGGCCCAGGTTGAGTTTTGGCTTGGCTAATTATAGCAATCCTGGTACCTACCCTAAGAGTCTCCATGACACCATGACAGAGAGCTGACTATATATGTGAGCCAACGCAACACAATACCACAGGGCAGGAATCTTTCACAGATGAAGGAGCTAAAGGTCAGGAAGGTTTTATGACTCGTCTAAAGTTAAACAAAGAGGTAAAGCTGGGGTCGTACTGGCCCCCAACCTCTGCGGCCAGACGCTCAATGAGCTCACCTTGATGTCCTCAGGCTCTGAGAATGTGTCAGTCTCCTCTTCCGTGGGCATCTCCAGGTCAGACTCCTCAGAGGCAATCGGCACCTGGATGGTGAGGTAGGGGTTGTTGATGAAGTTGAGGTGATCCAGCTCGATGCTGGAGCGGGGGCCATCTGTCAGGCCCACGTGGTTCAGGATATGATTGTCCTTTACTTCCTTGTCCCCGTCTTCCGGGGGCGGCTCCTTCTTCTCATCCTTAGGAGCACTCTCCTCACTCTCCCTAGCACCCCCGGGCTCACCAAGGCTCAGCATTATGTCCTTGGGGCTCAGGATCTTGCCATGCACCAGCCCCAGGAGGAAGGCTTTGGCAAAGCCGATGCCCCACTTGATGCGCCCGATGGCAATCTGCAGGTTATTCATCTCGCCATCTTCATCCGACGCTGCCAGACTGTCAGCGCTGAAGGAACTCAGCAGGAGAGCCAGGAACAGATTTAGGACCTGGGAAGTGAGAGGCAGAGGGTTTCAAGCCACCTCAGGTCTTAGGGATACCACTTTCATCCAGCGTAGGGTCCTCAAAACTATACAGCGAGAGACTGTCTCATTATTGGGCACTTAAAAGGATTCCAACTACCAGGCGTGGTGGCACATTCCTTTAATCCTAGCATTAGGGAGGCAGGTGGATCTCTGTGAGTTCAAGGCCAGCACAGTCTAAACAGTGAGTTCTAAGACAACCATGGGTATGTAGAGAGACTTTGTCTCTAAAACAAACAAACAAACAAATACATAAATATAAAAGGATGTTACTAGTGAGGTACTCATGACTGTCAGTGGGAGGGAGGCTGCTAGTCCATACTGAAGCTCACACCTGCTGCTCAAGGCAGTGACAGGGTTTGTGGGGTACCCTGCTGCTCAAGGCAGTGACAGGGTTTGTGGGGTACACTGGATGACAGAGGCCTTAAAGGTTAGCCCATTCACTTCCTCGGTTTTATTTTCTAAGGACTACACACCAGCGGTGTGGCCTCAGGGAGCCAACAGCCTACTAGAAGCAGGCCTTTGATCATCAGACAAATCTAACACTGTGGATATAAGTGGAAATAAAAACTAGAAGATAAGCCAGGTGCGGTGGCGCACGCCTTTAATCCCAGCGCTTGGGTAGGCAGAGGCAGGCGGATCTCTGTGAGTTCGAGGCCAGCCTGGTCTACAGAGGGAATCCTGGACAGCCAAGAGAAACCCTGTCTTGAAAAACCAAAAAAGAAAAAAACCCTGAGTTCCAAAGAGATGGAATGATTTGTCGTAAGACAGGATAGCACGGCCAGGGCTGGATCTCGGGTCTCTGGTGTCATTATACAACTTAGAGGGCACCATGCCTTTATGTTACAAGAAGAACTGTATCCTGGGAGGCTTGCAATATGGCGGCCCCTCCCTCTCACCAGTCCACCCGTCTTTGAACAACAGGATGAGGGTGAAGCTGTCTAGGGTGGGAGGTCACAGCGTCTGCCTGACAAGGGCATAGCCAAGTTCTTACTCTCCTGGGCGTGAGGGAGTAAGGGAGCTTATGTGTGAGAATCCACTGTCTCTGGCTGTCTTCATGTGTCCGCTGCGTGGCACGTCAGTGTCCTCCAAGGCCTTCTTGTCATTGTCTTAACTAGCGGGTTAATATGGTAGCTTTAAAAATTATATTAAAATCCTTTCCAGGGGGAATGTGCTCGGAGTCAGCGCCCCACGTCCCATAGCTTCCTGCCATTGCCCCCACCCATATTTTACTGGTCTTTCTTCTCCCTCTGGGGAGGGGACATCCAGTTGCCAGAAACACATCTGAGATGGGAATTAGCTGCTCTCTGGGTCAGCAGGGTTTGCACACGGCTCCTGCCTGAGACAGAAATAGACTCCTCAGGCAGTGGGGGGGGGGGAGGGGCAGAAGAGGGAAGGGATGCTCCCTTGGGGGGCTCTGTGGGGTGGGGTACCCATGTCCTAGTCTCTTTTCCTTCTTCACAGTAAGCCAGAGGAAGTAATGAGGTGCCATGGACGCAGAGGGCATGAGAGCTCATGAACCCTGGCGGGGTGCCCTGGTGCCCTCTGGCAGACACCTGCTTCTCTGAGGACAGAGAGGAGTGAGAGGAGACGGTGCCCAAGGAAATGAGCACGCTGTCTCCACAGGCTGCTCCAAGCCCTCTGAGCAATTTGGGAGAGTCACAGAGAGATGGGCTGGAAAAGAGTCAGGTGTGTGTGTGTGTGTGTGTGTGTGTGTGTGTGTGTGTGTGTGTAAAACAGTACATGGAGGCAGTGCAATGCCATGCCTGCAGATTCTGGAGCCAGACAACTTGGCTTCAGATATGTTAGTGCTGAGCTTTTGCTTCCTGGTCTCTGAAATAGACACGTCAGTCCAGCCCTCCCAGGGTGGTGGTGAGGACTGAGAAAATACGAAGACTGAGCGCAGGCCTCTGGGCAAATGCTGAACAAGTGCTGCTGGCATCAAGGTTAGCGTGATCACTGCCACTCTTGAGGGGAGCCGTGGTTACTAGAGCCACACTCCCAGGCTGTGGTCCTGGCTCAGCATCTCAGGCGCTGGGTATCCCTGGGCAACCCTCCTGCAGTGTGGAGACAGTATTCCCTGCCTCACCTGGCTGGTGGAAGAGGGTTACTGCATGCTTTAGGCTAATGGCTGCAGCCTCCCCGTCCCCCTCACCCAAAGGGAGGTGGCTAGCAATTTTTTTTTTTTTAGCAATTTTACTATGATAATTATTAACCTAAAACCGCCCACCTCTAACATCAGACCTCCCTGAACTTAGGAGGGCACGTGTCACGGAGACCTGTGCCATGTAACTTTACTATGACCACCATTGGCACCGTCGTTGTCCAGGTAGGAAAACCAAGGAAAAAGAGGTTAAAACTATTGTGGGCCATGTGCCAGTGAGACGGTCCAGGGTGTAAAATGGCTCGCCCACACAAGCCCAGTGACCTGAGATCCCACGGAGGAAACAGAGCCAATGCTTGAGTACCTGAGACATGAGAATCTTGATTTCAAGAACAGCCACGTTACATAGCAAGACCTTGCCTCAAAACAAAGCAAACAAAGCAATGCAAAATGTTCTTGACTGCTCTTGTACACAGGGAGAAATCTCCTAGAACACTCTCTCTCTCTCTCTCTCTCTCTCTCTCTCTCTCTCTCTCTCTCTTTCTCTCTCTGTGTGTGTGTGTATGTATCTGTCTCTCTTGGGTTTTTTTGTTTTGTTGTTGTTGTTATTTTGTTTTGTTTTTCGAGACAGAGTTTCTCTGTGTAGCTCTGCCTGTCCTGGACTCACTTTGTGGAGCGAGCTGGCCTTGAACTCACAGTGATCCTCCTGTCTCTGCCTCCTGAGTGCTGGGATTAAAGGCGTGCACCACCACCGCCCGGTCTCTCTTGGTTTTTCAAAACAGGGTTTCTCTGTGTAACAGCCCTGGCTGTCCTGGACTTACTATGTAGACCAGGCTGGCCTCGAACTCACAGATATTCCCCCTTCCTCTGTCTCCCAAGTGCTGGGATTAAAGGCATGCGCCACCACACCCGGCCTCACTCACAAACTTTTACTTCAAGCATGTCGCCCCTCGCCCCACACCAAATCCTGCCCCAAAGTTTGGCCCAGGAACCTCTTTCTCCCTACTCTCTCAGAACCCTCTCTCAGCCAGGCAGTGGTGACACACGCCTTTAATCCTAGCACTCAGGAGACAGAGGCAGGTGGATCTCTGAGTTCAAGGCCAGCCTGGCCTACAAAGCAAGTTCCAGGACAGCCAGGACTGTTAACACAGAGAGAGCCTGTCTCCAGAAACAAAACAAACACCAAAAATAGAACTCTCTCACGAACTGCAGGCCTGATTTCTCTCCTGTAGCTGTCCCATGGTCTCCTCCAGCTGAGGTAACACCCCCTCCCCCACCGGCATCAGCCCCCAGCCAGAGCTCAGCGATATCTGAGAAGCACTAACAGATTCTGAGAAGCCTACAGATTCCTCCAGCCTTTGTGGGGACACGCGGGCAGGCGTCTTCCACCCTCTGTTGCCCAGGGCAAGTTGGGCCACCACAGGGGCCAGCTGGGTGCAGCACTAAGGAGCCCTGAAGGGAGCGACCCAACCTCTGTCCCAAGAAGGGGAGGAATCGAACTGGCCCAGCAACAGAAATGCTGGCCAACTACACCATGAGTTTGCCTCCGTCCTGCCTGCATCGCTTCCATGTACAGCCCCTCCCCCCCATGTACAGCCCCTCCCCCAACCCCACCAAGCCCTGGGCGCACACCCAAATACAGCGTATAAGTTCACACCTATACTCATGGCACTCAGGAACTTGAGTCAGGAGGATTGCTGAGCATTGTAAGCCAGTCTGGGTTATAAAGTGAGTCTCAAAACCAAACAGGATCTCTGAACCAGGGACAATGACAGGATGTGGTATTCCCACTCTTGGTCCCCAGGGCTGGGGCCAGGAACCCACTTTAAGAAACTCCTGCTGATGGGGAAGCATAAACTTTTGAAGCTCACTCATATAGAATTACCATTTCGGGAGGTGGGGCATGGAAGAGAGGAAAAAAGAAATTTTTTTTTTCCTGAGACAGGGTTTCTCTGTGTAGCCTTGGCTGTCCTGGACTCACTTTGTAGATCAGGCTGGCCTCAAACTCACATCAATCCACCTGCCTCTGCCTCCAAAGTGCTGGAATTACAGGAGCGAGCCACCACACCTGGCTCATGGAAAACTTTTTTAAAGTTAGATTTATTCCTTTTATTTTATGTATGTTTTGCCTGCCTGCGTGGGTATGGATGGGTACCACATGAGTACCCCTGGTGCCTGAGGAGGTCGGAAGAGGATGTTGATCCCCTGAAACGAGTTATGGATGGTTAGGAATCACCATGTGGTTGCTGGGGAATTGAACCCAGTCCCTTGTAAAAGCAGCAACTGCTCTTAACCGCTGAGCCATCTTTCCAACCCCCACTGTTTTTTGTTTGTCTGTTTTGAGATAGTCTTCCTTTAGATCCTCGGCTGTCTTGGAATTCACTAAGTAACCCAGGCTCTCTTTGAACTCCCAGAGACCCTTCAGTTCAGCTTCCTGAATGCTGGAGGTACCGTGTCCACAGCCATCAGGCCTGACTAGTGAGATCTAAACACCAACAATTCCTTATAGCTGTACCTAGGACAAAGGGGCCCCTCAAATGAGAAAGAGGGGGAACCGGACATGCTTCATGTATTTCCCTGGGTAAGAGTCAGGAAGCCCCCAGGACGGACGGCTTCACTTACCACCAGGTTGCCAATGACCATAACCATGAGGAAGACGGTGAGGCACATGGCCTGGCCAGCGACCTCCATGCAGTCCCACATGGTCTCGATCCATTCCCCACAGAGGATGCGGAAGACGATGAGGAAGGAGTGGAAAAAGTCGTGCATGTGCCAGCGGGGCAGGCTGCAGTCTGAGGCAATCTTACACACACACTCCTTATAGCTCTTGCCAAACAGCTGCATGCCCACCACGGCGAAGATGAAGACGATGATGGCTAGCACCAGGGTCAGGTTGCCCAGCGCGCCCACTGAGTTGCCAATGATTTTGATGAGCATGTTGAGCGTTGGCCATGACTTGGCCAGCTTGAAGACACGCAGCTGCCGGGCAGGGAGAATACAAGCATGAATAGGATTTGGGTACCACCAATCAACCCCAGGGAGCCCCGGGGAGAAAGAGCAATATCCGACAGTCTGAAAGCCCGCCCTCCTGAGGAACAGGGCTTCCGTGTGCCTCTCTGTTGATGGGTACTTATGTCCTACTGACTCTTGTTATCCATGTTTAAAAACACGTCCTTAGCCATTGAAGATAAAGTTTCGAGTATTTACAAGTGAGACTGTATACCAGAATTTGCTTTAATATATTTCCCCCAATAAAAGAAAATGGGATAATATGAGGCAAGACTTGCGGCATGTGTGGCTGATGAGCTGGCTCTGCAGTTAAGAGCACGTGCTGCTCATCCAGAGGACCCGAGTTCGGTTCCCAGCGCCCACATGTGGCAGTTCATTGCCAGACCTGTAACTCCAGTTCCAGGGGATCCAACATCCTCTTCTGGCCTCTCTACAAGCACCCACAGCACAGACACATGGCATACAGACACACATATATAAAATTTAAATTGTTTTAAAAGATAAAATCGCGTTATGCTGCTGGGCAGTGGTGGCGCACACCTTTAATCCCAGCACTCGGGAGGTAGAGGTAGGCGGATCTCTGAGTTTGAGGCCAGCCTGGTCTACAAAGTGAGTCCAGGACAGCCAGGGCTAATACAGAGAAACCCTGTCTTGAGAAACAACAACAACAACAACAAAAGACAAACAAAATAAAATTACAGTATACTGATGGCTTTTGGGGGTTAGGGTTACAGATGCCCAAGGAGCTATTATATTTTGGCTCCACTTTTTGTTTGCATGAAAATTCCCATGGTAAAGTAAAAAAAAAAGAGGGGGTGGGTGGGAAGTAAACTTCTAGGGATAGAGAAAAATAGTGATTCTTAAGCCCCGAAGTCCTTACTAACAGTCTTTCAGGCCACACATGGGGCAGAAGTCCAAGGTCGCCTAATGTCAATTCCCAGGGCCACCGTTTTGGTGCCTGACCCCAGCCCTACATATAAGGAAGGATCCCTTTTCTCCTAGTTAACAGGTATAGACTCTGAGGGGTCACATGACAGGCATGGGGCAGCCGGGTCCTCTGCCTTCTGGCCCCTTAGGGTATCTTCCCCATCCCCGCCAGCCCCCGGGTCTTGGGTACCAGACGGAAGGAGCGGAGGACTGACAGCCCCTGCACGTTGGCCAGGCCCAGCTCCACCAGGCTGAGGGTGACGATGAAGCTGTCAAAGATGTTCCAGCCCTGTTGGAAATACTCGTAGGGGTCCATGGCGATCAGCTTCAGCACCATCTCTGCCGTGAAAATGCCTGTGAAGACCTGAGGGGAGAGACACGGGGTCCCTGTCACAGAGGCTCATGGAGAACTGGGCCTTGGGAGGCTCTCCCTCCCCTGCCTCCTGGCAGAGGCTTTGGGCACTGAAGGGCAGGGGTAGGGAGTGGGACCTGCGGCCCATGTGCGTGTGTGTCCATGTGAGTGACAGATACAAAGGTCATGCCATATGCATAGGTGGGCACAACACAGACCCACTCTTGTCCACTCTGACCTTGTGACGTCACTAACTTCTTGGGTCTTCGATCTGATCATGATGATCAGCATTCATGAAGTGCTACTCACGCTACGTACACTGACCTCGCTGACACGCTGTTCTCTATAAAACTCGGAAGGGTTATCACACTCTTTCCACAGATAAACAACTGGGCTCAGAGATGCGCCTCCCAACGCCCCTACATGACACTCGGTCCCTGGGGTTCTCAGCTCTGGATCCCGCCTCTGTGCTCCAAGCCTCCCTACTGAGTATAACCCCAGGACCTAGCAAACTTTCCTTTTTTGCTTTTGAAGCATGTATCACGCAGCCCAGGCTGGCCTCAGACTCACTAGGTAGCAGAGGAGGACCTTGAACTTCTGATGCTCCTGCCTGCTAGGAAAGGAGCCTAGGAAGGCAGGCTTGCTCTATTTTTTTTTTTTTTTTTTTGAGACAGGGGTTTCTCTGTGTAGCCTTGGCTATCCTAGACTCCTTTTGTAGACCAGGCTGGCCTCGAACTCACAGCAATCCGCCTGCCTCTGCCTCCCGAGTGCTGGGATTAAAGGCGTGCGCCACCACGCCCGGCCTAGAAGGTTTGCTCTTAAGGGAAGCACTCTATCAACTGAGCCATGCGCTTAGCCACCCAGCAAGCTTTGGTGGGCGCAGGGTCTTGGGCAGGGACTAAAAGGGACAAAACCAGTCAGAAGATCAGATCTGCCTCTTCAACCCCAGAACAGGCACCTGAGGACCCCACTGCCCCTTAAAGAGGGTATGGCCCTGCCTCTTACCAGGCACCAGCTGCTATGGGTCCACAGCCTGACTAGATGCACACTGGGTTCCTCCTAAGAGCACGTGCCCAGACAGCAGCACAGTGTGGACAGTGGGTGAGCAGGCAGACAGGCCCTGCCCGTCACACACACACACACACACACACACACACACACACACACACACACACACACACACACACACACCCTGGCAGCCCTGGAGCACACTCTTGCTTCTCTTGCCCAGCCTGGCCATGGCTGTTTCACAAGATAGACAGATCTTGAAGGCTAGGGATTTGATTTTTTTTTTTATGCCTCCTACCCAGTCCTGCTCCCACTCTCCCTCATATCCTACTCTGTTAATCTGTCTCTCCTTGGAGGAGGAGGGGGGCCTCTTGCCCATTTGCCTTGACCAGGGTGGGGTGGGGCAGTGGTGGGTGGGGTGGGGTGGTGGTTGGTGGGACGGGACAGGACTGTAAAGCTGATTGGGAAGGGTGGGGCATGAGGGAGCAGGGCTAGAGGAGGCGGCAGCAGTGGCTTTTCCCTTTGTCTGGCTCCACTGGGCCAGGCAATGAGGTGCTAATGCTCCTAATGGACACAGATAAGCAGTCGGATCAGAGCATGTCAACAATAGCTGAGCAGCAAAGGGCTGGGAAGAGAGTAGCTTGGTGAGGCCTCTGGGGTGAGGGCTGATGCAGACCCTCCTTGCACTGGATGTCTCTGTGTCTCTGGCTATGCGCTCCCGCCCTCGAGTCCCTTGGTCTCTTTTAGGCTCATGACAGCTTGTTACCTAGCCCCGCTCATTTCCACACACCTTGACTCCCTGAGCCCCAATTCCAGGAGGTGGCCTGGATCCAGACCTCCCGGGGGAGCCCTGGTCTCAGCTCACCCAATTCTCCTTTGTTGCCAAATACTTTGAAGTTTAATTACCACAGTCCCCAGAGCGCTGCGTGGATGTACCTCCCCTGTACAGCCTGAGTCCCCAGAGCGCTGCGCGTGCCTCCCCTGTACAGCGCGAGTCCCCAGAGTGCTGCGCGTGCCTCCCCTGTACGGCTCACGCCACATGTCCCCGCGTGCCCTATGTTTCCACCCGGCCCAGGCAGCCTCACATCTCTGTCCTGTCCTTTGGATGACCGCCCTCTCCTTCCGTGCCTTCCTTACCAGGTTGCCCACGGAGAGCACATGGTCAAAGTGTTCGGTCATGGGGTAGTGCTCCATAGCCATGAACAGGGTGTTGAGCACGATGCAGATGGTGATGCCCAGGTCCACGAAGGGGTCCATGACGATCAGGTGGATCACATGCTTGAACTTCACCCACGGGGCACAGCAGTTCCAGATGAGCACTTTGTGCGCACACTTGTACCACCACGGTGGGCACTTCTGGTGGGCCTCTTCTAGCTCTGGAGACCGGGTGGTAACGGGTTGTCTGGTGAAGAGTCTCGGCTCGGCTTGGCTCTTTCTCCATCTTTGCTCCATCCTCCCGCGCCCCACCCTTTAGCACTCCACATCTCCACACTCCA
Organism: Acomys minous; assembly: GCF_964271855.1. NCBI lineage: Eukaryota > Metazoa > Chordata > Mammalia > Rodentia > Muridae > Acomys > Acomys minous. Next base: position 98,383,359 of record NC_140493.1, read on the forward strand.
ACCAACCACTTGGAAGGGCTCCTCTGTCCTCGTCCCCATAGCGTCCACCTCACAGGACATCGTCCTTCAAAACTCTTCTCTGCCGACCCTCTCAAGAAGGCCCTCTTTAGCCCCATCCACCCCAACACTTCACCCTCAGGGCCAGCCCCCTCAAAATCTCACACAGAAGCCTCATCCTTCCAAGCCCTCTCCCCAAGAGCCCCTCAGGACACACCTCCTAGCCAGGCCGTGGTGGCGCACGCCTTTAATCCCAGCACTCGGGAGGCAGAGGCGGGCGGATCGCTGTGAGTTCAAGGATAGCCTGGTCTACAAAGAGAGTCCAGGGCAGCCAAGGCTACACAGAAAAACAAAACAAACAAACAAAAGGAAAAAAAAAAAAGGACACACCTTTATAGTAAACCCCCTCGCTAGTGCTCTGCTTTGAGCCCTACCATCTTGCTGCACCCCCACAATGCCCTCCCCTCAGTGAGCTGGAGCTGAGCTATTGGCCAGCCTCTCCGGTTGGGATTCTACCAGGAAAGAGAGATACCCTAGCTACTGCCTGGGCTCTGGAGTCTTTGGGAGCACTGAGAGTCTACCTTAGGCGGGCCAGTGCTGCTGGTCAGAGTCCCTGAAGGCCTTCTCCCTGCTGCTGGTAACCTAGGTCCCTCCAGACTGTCATGTCTTAAGCGACTTTCTGGAAACGCCTATTCTTGCCACCCGCAAGCTGTAGGGTCTATGAGATAGGGGCCGTTCCTCCACCTGGTCTCAGCGGCCTATGGGCGCAACCTCCCTTTAGGCAGGCTCTCCAGTACTTACCACTGGAAACTGAAGAGGTAAACACTATTGGCTCTACCTATTTCACAGGTGAAAGAGCCCAGGATGGGTGGCAGGTCCTTGGAGACCCTGGGTCGGCCTGGGGTCCCACTGAGGAGTGAGGAAAGTGAACCCTTTCTAGGCTGTGTCAGGCTAGTTAGTCTGCCTGGGCTACTGTAGTTGCCGCAGGGTCTGAGATTTGATGCCTGAGAAGGAGACCACAGCTGAAACAGAGGCGGGGACCAGCTCTGCCCAGGTTTCCCTGGCAGGGCACAGTTGCCTGAACGCAGAGTGTAAGGTCAGGTAAGACGGATCCCTTTGAAGGTTTATAGAGCCCTGAGGAACCCCAGACTCTGCTTTTAGCACAGGGCAAGCCCTGGGGAGCAACTGGGTACCTTCCATGGGTCAGGGATTTTTTTTTTCCTCCTAGCCTCCTCCTCTTTTCATTTTCTCCCTCCGTCAATATCTCTGTTTCCCCACCTTGCTCTTCTACCATCACACCATCTCTTTCTCTCTGTTCAGTAATCTGCTCCATCCATCATCTACTTTGCTTCTGTCCACCTTTCCTTGTTACTGGTTTTTGATTTTCCTCCTGAGACCTGAGGGTGGGTACCACAGGATTGGTGGGGAGTCTGTGATCCTACGTGGGGGATTTGACCATGACCTTTAACCTTTACCCAGGAAACACCGGAGTAGTTTCCGGAACAACCGGCCTTCCTGGTTAGTATTATTAGCCTGTCCTTCCCTGTTGCCTTGAGCTCTCCCGGAAGCCCCCTAGTTCCCACAATGGCCTGGCCTTGCAGCCAGAAATGGGCCAGGTCGACAGGACTATATTTATCCCAGCTTATTTCTTTGGTGTCAATATTAAGTTACTGCCCTCCTGGAGCTGGGTCCAAGCAGGCCCCACCCTGCACCCCAGGAAGATGAGAGGCCTGGTGGGCAGCACAGGCAGAGTAGGAGGGGGTGGGGGCACAGGGGCACTCACCCTCCATAGCATCAGAGACGGCACTGTCTGCGCTGCAGCTTGGCCGCGGGGGCCCCTTCTCCCCAGATGTATCCAGGCTGCCATTGCAGTCTTTGTTGTGGCCTGGGTCCCCATCTGACTCCCCGCCTTCCAGAGCCTGGGCGGCCTTAGCCTATAAGCCAGCAAGGATGGTGAGTGAGAAATTTGCCTCTGAGACAGGAGCATGAGTGCACTGACTCACAGAAATGCTTACTGAGCCTCTCGGATGACAGGCCCTTTTCTTCTCCCTCCCTCTCTCTCTCTCTCTCTCTCTCTCTCTCTCTCTCTCTCTCTCTCTCTCTCTCTCTGAGACAGGGTCTCTCTGTGTAGCCTTGGCTATCTAGACTTGCTCTATAGACCAGGCTGGCCTCGAATTCACAGTGATCCGCCTGCCTCTACCTCCCCAGTGCTGGGGTTAAAGGCGTGCGCCACCACCGCCCTGCTCCTTTTCTTAGCTGATGTCAAATCTAGCACAGGTAGGGAAGGAGCAGCTCTCAGTGGCGATTGAGTGACAGGGTGGGGACAAGGTGACCGAGGACCCTTTACCCTGAAAACCCTCAACCCTGCTGGGCCCTATACTTCATACATGTGTGAAAAAGAGGGAAGTGGCTCCAAATCCAGCTCTGGACCTTTAACCCGGAGGTAACGTCACATTTCACTGTTCCAAACTCCTTGCTGTGTGACGGGGAAACTGAGGCACCCCTCCCACTGAAGCTCCCAACCTGGGGCTTCCTGCTCCTTTTGCCCCATAGCCCTTCCCTCTTGCCCCTCCTCCTCCCAACGTCCCTGTTATGAGCCAAGAATTAAGCAGTCTAGGCCAGTGGCAGGGAGACCCTTGGGGCCCCACCCCAAACCAACTTCCTGTCAAGGTCCACACCTTTTCCAACTCCTCCTGGTGTTTTTTGTATTTCTCAAGCATCTGTTGAAACTCCTCCTCTTTCTCCTGGTCCTCGGCCAGGGTGGCTTCATTCTGCTCAGCATACGCCATGGCCACCACCGCCAGGATCAGATTGATGAGGTAGAAGGAACCCAGGAAGATGATGACCACGAAGAAGATCATGTAGGTCTTGCCAGCCGCTCGGAGGGTCTGGGGAGGAGGGAAGGAGGAGGGGGGGTCTAACCGTCTCCCCGGGGCCTTTCTACATCATTGATGCTTAGGTGAGTAAGCAGACAAGGAGTCCCACACAGAGCCTGGGGACTTGGGGGCCTCAGAGACAAGGTGCAAACATCCTCAGCAACTAAGGCATATTCTAGGGAACTTCAAAATACACGTGAGTGACCCAGGCATTCTGGTGTCCCAGGTCAGAGCTGTGGGGAGTCCACATAGCCACCCGAGATCAGAAAACCAGGATGGACAAACAGCAACCAGGCCTCAAAACCTTGCTTTGCCATAGAGCCTGGTACCTAGTAAACAAACGCTCAACAAATAGTAAGTAGACCTATGATTAGTGTTATTATTAATCTTGTTAAAAACACTGCCTAAGCCGGGCATAGTGGTGCACGCCTTTAATCCCAGCACTCGGGAGGCAGAGGCAGGTGGATTGCTATGAGTTCGAGGCCAGCCTGGTATACAAAGCGAGTCCAGGGCAGCTAAGGCTACACAGAGAAACCCTGTCTTGAAAAACCAAAACCAACCAAACAAAAACAAAACCAAAAACAACCACCCAAAAAACACTGCCTAAGATCAGAAGACGCTGCCACCTGTTCTCAGCCTACCCGCCATACAGTGAACATCAAGTGCGGGCGTTCCTTGGTACCCTGGGAATGGAATTGGCTCCTTGGATACCAAGACCTGCAGATGTTATGCCCCTTCCGGGAAAGGGTGTGGTGTTTTCATCCACCCTAGGTACAGGCTCCCTCTTCTAATCCTCTCTAGATGACCCATGGATCTAATACAATGTAAGCGCTATGCACACAGTTGCTGGGCTTTCTAAATTATGGAACAAAGATCTCTCCCCATAGGATGTTTGTATGTGTCCTCTAAACACGAGTCTCCAGTATAGGCACAATTTTTCCTTTTAAAAGACTTCTCTTTATTTCTCCCTTACACATTACTGGGAACTGAACCCAGGACCTGGTAGGTAAGTATTCTACCACTGAGCTACATACCCAGCCTTCCCCCTCTCCACCCCCTCACCCCCCAAAAAAACCCCAGAATTTCTTTGTATAGTCCTGGCTATCCTGAAACTTGCTTTGTAGACTGGGCTGACCTTGAACTAAGAGATCTGCTTGCCTCTGCCTCTGCCTCCCAAGTGCTGGGATTAAAGGTGTGTGCCACCACTACCCACTCCATTTTTGTTTATTTGTTTTTGTTTTGTTTTGTTTTGTTGAGACAGGGTTTCTCTGTGTTATCTTGGCTGTCTTGAACTCCCTTTGTAGACCAGGCTAGCCTTGAAGTCACAGTGCTCCGCCTGCCTCTGCCCCCCAAGGGCTGAGATTAAAGGTGTATGCCACCATGCCTGACTGCACTCCACTTTTTTGCTCCTTTCTTTCTTTTTTGTTTTGTTTTTTTGAGATAGGATTTCTCTGTGTAGCCTTGATTGGCCTGGACTCATTTTGTAGACCAGGCTGGCCTTGAACTCACAGAGATCTGCCTGCCTCTACCTCCCGGGTGCTGGGATTACAGGCACGCGCCACCGCACCGGGCCCTACTCTATTTTTTAAGAAGCATTTTCCATCTGTAGTTGGTTGAACCTACAGAGGCGGAGCCCACAGACATGGAGGGCCAATTATCATTGTGTGGAGGCAGAATTTGATTTTCCTGGCTGTCCTACTTATTTCTCTGAGGCTTAGAGACTCCTGGGCCCAGACCCTCAGCTCGAAAAGTGACAACAGAGAAGGAAAAGGACAGTTGTTGGGCTCTCACCAGGTGTCCCACAGGGGCATTGAAGGAACCCCTGAGAGGAGATGGTGCAGAGGGGGGGGTCTGACCATCATGGGTGGGCTCTGTGTGGCTCTGAGGGGCAGTGGCATGGGGGGGTTATGTCTGTGGGGCAAAGGGGCAGAGTGGGGACAGCTGTACCAGCTGGAAAAGGTTCTCCCAGTAGTCCTGTGTCATGAGACGGAAGAGAGCCAGGAAGGCCCAACTGAAGGTATCGTAGCTAGTGTAGCCATAGTTGGGGTTCCGCCCAGCCTTCATGCATTCGTAACCTTCGGGGCAGTGCCTGGTAGTAAAAAGCGGGGGGGGGGGGCTGGCTTAGGGAGAGAAGAGAGCTAGGACAGATGGAGGACTGTGGGTGGGGGGTAGGGTGACCCCTGGTTCTCCATATGTCCTCCAAGATGTCTGCCCTTGCCCACTAGTTCCCTTACGCTCCTATCCACCCCAGACCCCTGTGCCTAATGAACACCCACCTCCCAGAATACCTGGGGTACACCACTGTTCCACAACTCACCCAGCGTCACTGCTATTCCCACAGAGCAGGGCATCGTTGGAGCCCTCCAAGAAATAGAAGTTCCCTTTCGAAATGAGAGGCCACAAAGAAGACATGTTACCCCACAGATGCACAGAAAACACACGTACGTATCACACACCAGTGGAAGGATCTGTGTGCCCAAAGAGTATGAACAGATACACACTGGCCCCTACCCCCCATCTTTTAAGAACGGTTCCAAACTCCAGGGTCTCCAGCGGGCAAACTGCAGGGGCTCAGCTTAAGCCTTGTCGGCTTGGTGCCTTCCTGAGGTTATGAAGTCAGGAGTCACCAGGGGCCCAATAAGGGTCAAAGGGCACATGTCTGTGTGTGCATTAAGCTACCACATATTTATTTAGCTATAGGGTTGTGGTTAGAATCTGGGGATCACAGTGAAGGAAGGGTACCATTCCAACGGGCAGACACTGTGAGTAATAGTGAGTGTGTGAGAATGTGTATGTGTGTTGCGGGTGCGTAAAGGACAGGCATGCGAACAGGACGTGCCTTGCTGGCAGCCCTACCAGGGAGGGAGCACAAAGTGTGGGGAAGGAGAACAGGGTGCCCAGGCTACAAAAGGATGATGAACAGTGAGATCCTTAGTGTGTGTGTGTGTGTCTGTCTGTCTGTCCGTCCTAGGGTAACCTTGGATGTCATTTCTCAGAACCAACTGTATGCTTCCTCCCCCCCCCCCCCACCCACCCAGGGACTCTCCTCTGGCCCGTCTACCTCCCTTCTCACCTTCGTCATTGATGTAGGCATCCCAGTCAAAGGTATAGTTGCTGGCCCAGCTCTCCTGGCTGTTCCAAGTGTCGTTGCCGTACCACAACGTGTCATTTTCGTACCACGTGGTGTCATTGCCGTACCACGTGGCGTTGGTGTCATTCATGGGCGGGGGCCAGCGCACGCACTTCTGCCTCAGGTTTCCCATAAAAAGCTGCAGCCCCACCAGGGCAAAGACACTGAGGCAGAAGACAGTGAGGATCATCACATCTGACAGCTTTTTCACGGACTGGATCAGGGCTCCCACAATCGTCTTCAGCCCTGGTCACAGAGAGGGGGGAAAGTGTCAGCAGGGGCTAAGGGGGGATGGTTAGAGGGCTCCCACCCTGACCCTCACCACGAGCCTCAGCCAAGTCCATCTCTGAGGCTAGCTTCATCCTTCACAGCTTCTTCCCCGAAGCCTCCCTGTGCTAGCTCTTTCCTTTTTGTTTGTTTGTTTGTTTGTTTCAAGACAGGGCTTCTCTATGTAGCCCTAAATTTCCTGGAACTCACTCTGTAGCTCCACCTGACTCTGTAGACCCACCTGCCTCTGCCTCCCAAGTACTGGGATTAAAGGCTGCACCACCACCACCCAGCATGAAGACACTGATTTTTCTTTTTTTGTTTTTTTGTTTTGTTTGAGACAGGGTCTCTCTGTGTAGCCTTGGCTGTCCTAGACTTGCTTTGTAGACCAGGCTGGGATTAAAGGCATGTGCTAACACTCCCAGCCGGTGGCTTCTTCTTTTTTTTTTTTTTTTTTTTTGGTTTTTTGAGACAAGGTTTCTCTGTGTAGCCTTGGCTGTCCTAGACTCGCTTTGTAGACTAGGCTGGCCTCGAACTCACAGTGATCTGCCTGCCTCTGCCTCCCGAGTGCTGGGATTAAAGGCGTGCGCCACTACGCCCGGTGCTGGTGGCTTCTTTTTTAAAGGCACATTTTGTGAGATGAGGGAGTCTGGAGAACACATTTTTTTGGGTCACTAACCCAGTGACATTTATTAAATGTCTATGTATGCTTTTACATAATTCTGAGGGTCAGGCAGCAGCCTATTGAATCTTAGAGGACCGTCTTCCTCTATATGGAGTAAATACTTGAGAAAGAGTTACACTATGTGGTAGAGGTACACACTTTTATTCCCAGGACTCGGGATGCACACCTCTGTGAGTTCAAAACCAGCCTGGTCTACAGAGTGAGTTCCAGGACAGTTAGGGCTACACAGAGAAACTCTGTCTTGAAAAGCCAAAATAAAATAAAATAAAAAGAAAGGGTTAGTAGCTGGGCGGTGGTGGCGCACGCCTTTAATCCCAGCACTCGGGATGCAGAGGCAGGCTGATTGCCATGAGTTCGAGACCAGCCTGGTCTACAAAGTGAGTACAGGACAGCCAAGGATACACAGAGAAACCCTGTCTCAAAAAACCAGCCAACCAACAAAACAAAACAAAACAAAACAAAAACAACCTCCCTCCCCAAAACAAAACAAAACAAACGAAACCCACCAACATCAGCAACAACAAAACCAATTCTGGTGGGGTTCCATGGGAGAGATTTTGGTTATTGACGGAGGCCAAAGCTTCCTCCTTGGACTAGGTCATTCATTTCTCCCTTCTTTTCCTGACGTGGAAACCAAATGTTCCTCAGTCTCCTTTGAGAGCCCTCCTGAGTCCTGAAGACGCTAAAGCCGGCCTTAGAGGCAGTTGTGAGCATGGTGTGAGTGTTGGGAACTGAACCCAGGTCACTTGGAACACTTAGCCATCCCTCCGGCCCCTGGTTCTCCCTGATACATGACTTTGGGGTTGCCTTTCCCTCACTTCTGGGATAGGGATGGCGTGGTCCTCTGGCATCGCTGAGGGCTGGGGACTACCACTCCTTGGAGTCACTTTCAGGTAGAGCTCTGGGCTTGTCTGGTCTCCTTGTATCTCAGGCAGAGTTCTCCTCAGTTTCAACGGATGTTTATATATCACACCTCAAGGCCCAGTGCTGTTTTAAGCATTTCACAGAGCACCAGTTCTCAGCCTTCCTAATGCTGTGACCCTTTAACATGTCATGTGCGGTGACAATCTCCCCCCCACCCCCCCACCGCAAGCCCCGCTATCAAATTATTTTTGTTGCTACTTCATAACTGCTATGGATCATAAATCAAATATCTGTGGTTTTTGATGGTCTTAGGGGATCCCTGTGAAAGGGTCATTTGACCCCACACACAGGGGTTCGTGACCCACAGGTTGAGAACCACTGTTATAAAGATTTCAGGCTTTTAGTTTTTATACACACCCTGGGGTTCAGTAATAAGGAAACTTAGGCCAGATTAAGCCACTTGCCTAAGGTCAGTATCAAGAAGGGGAGAAGTGAACCCACGCTGTGTGTTTGCAGAGCCTGTCTGTGCTCACCCTGTCTCTTAACTGCCCAGCCCTCCCACTACGAGCCCCTTCTGCTCGGTGGCCACATGGCCCTCTCTGTGTTCAAGTTGTGGTACACTCCTATACAAACGCATGGCCAAGCATCGTCATAAGCCTGGCTTGGGCCCCCAGAACCTGAATATTTATTTCTAGGCCCAAGTATGGTGGAAGGGCATGTTGTCCCAGGCAGAAGGTTCCCCACACCTCCCGATACCTGGGATAACCGTGATGGTTTTCAGGGCCCGCAGCACACGGAAGGTCCTCAGGGCTGAGATGTTGCCCAAGTCCACAAACTCTGTCACATACCTGAGTGGGAAGTTGAGGTCGAATGTGTCAGAGCTGGGACAGAAACCAAGCGTCTCTGGGTCCAGGATGAGGACTCCCAAAGAATTGTTTTAAGTGGAGGGCGGGTCAAATAGCCCCCAAAGTTCCTGGTTTATCCCAAGAGTTGGGAAGAACAGTGCTGGGTGTTGCTGATAGAGAGTGGAGGGTCAAGGACAGCCTTGCTCACCCACTGGCTGTGGAACGCTGAGTCAGGCTGTCTCTCAAGGTATGTGCAGTATGAGGAGGAGACACTGGCCTCTGAGCAGGGCCCTAGGAACATCCTAGATCATACGGCTCCGTTGGCACAAGTAACCAACGGCCCCTGCCACCGCCCTCCTGTCAGTGCCCTCTTTGGTGCTTGGCCCTCTCGCCGTTCCCACCCCAGCCTCAGGCCCTGCTCACGCCATTGTGATGACACTGAAGTCCAGCCAGTTCCAGGGGTCCCGGAGGAACGTGAAATCATCAATGCAGAAACCTCGGGCCAGCATCTTAATGAGGGACTCAAAGGTGTAGATCCCCGTGAAGGTGTACCTGGCAAGAAAGAGGGCCGGGCAGGGCAGAGGATGTCACCTGGGAATGTGTGCGTACAGGGCAACTGTGGACATAGGAGGAGGATGGGCACCAAGAGAGTACATGGCTACCCAGGGCTGGGGACATTAGGGAGGGTGACAGCATGCCCACCCCACCTTGGCTTAAGGTGTGGTGTCACAGGGGCAGCGTGTCTCCTCCGGAAGACAAGAGCAGTGCCCCTCTGAACACTGGGAGTGCAGACCTGGGGTAGGGAGTTTGGGGAGGGAACTTACTCCACATCTTTGGACCAAGAAGGCGGGTTGCTCATGGTCATGAACACACAGTTGGTCAAGATGGTGATCATGATAAACATGCTGAACAGCGTGGGAGGGGCGTTGGTCAAGGAAAGAGAGGAAGCAGCTTGGAAGAGGAAAGTCTCCTGCCCACCCGTAACCTCCCCACCTCTCCCACTCGGGCAGGATATGCGTGGATGAGCACCTTGATAGCCACACGCCTGATGATGCTGAAGGGGCTCAGCAGGTAGAGGGCAGGCGTAGCTGAGAACCGGAAGATGGCCTTGCCTTTGTTGAGCACAATGAAGGTCTGAGGTAGGGAGAGGAACTTTGAGACAAATAGACTGACAGACAGACAGATGGACGGACAGACAGAACTACGGACAGATGGGTGGACAGATGGATGGACGGATGGATGGACAGACAGGCAGATGGATGGACAGACAGACAGGAGGGAGGCACAACAGATAGAGAGCCTTCCTACACCCAGACCTTTTTGTCACTGTAGTAAGGGTCCAGGTCCTCCAGGGGGATGCCGATGACTTCAGGTGGGGGGTCCCCATAGATGAGCGGCAGGTTCTTGCCAGCTTCCAGGTCACTGCGTGGCTTCCTCTCAGGCTCCTCGATTTCCATCTGCTTGTTCCGCTGCAGCCGAGCCTCCTCCTCCACCGCCCGCTGCTCTATGGCTGCCAGGGACTCTGGGGTGAAGGGGCGCAGGCAGTGGGGACCCGGGGGTACCAGGTTGGGCAGAGATGAGCTGGCCATCCTTGCATCCTGGGCTCAGGGGCCAGAAGGGTGGTAGGCAGCAAGGCACCTGCAGCCCTCAGTCCCGGGGTTCTGAGTGGTCACCAATGCCCTGGCTCTGCTGTGGACGCCTCACTTTCTGCCTGCTCAGGGTTTAGGCCAGGGAGGTGGGTGTACTGGTCTTGTTGGGGCTGGAAGATGTGCCTGCAAGACCTGGGTGTGCTGCTGCACCGGCACTGAGCACGGAGCATCCCCCACCCCAGGCCCCACCGTGCTTCCTCTCAGCAACAGGTTGCGCCACCTTCGGGATCCGCAGGAAGCAAACCAGATCTTCTCCAGCCGTGGGAACTGGGGGCCGATGCCCCAGTGTCCTGGGTTCAGACTCCAGGAACTGTGTGGCTTCAGCCTATAGGAACACAGAGAGAGCACCTGTACCGGCTGTCCACAGGATCTCTAGGTGGACCAGGATGAGGGTCCGCTAGGATTGGCCCTAAAACACAACTAGCAAATGGATCTTGGAGATCTCGTGGATTGGCCGATATTAGCAAGGGATGTGGGTGGAGACCATCGAGGGTTCAGCATGACTTAGTGCAAAAGGGTGGCTATGACTTATTGATCATGTCTGCCAGGGACAAGCTCAGGAGAATTTGGGCCCTGTTTGCATTTGTCATCTCTGCCTGGAGAGAAGGGGAAAAGAAGGCTGTGGGGAATAGGGTATTTTTTATTTTTTATTTTTATTTTTGTTGTTGTTGTTTTTCTGATCTTTAGGGTACTAGGCAGTGGGCTGGAAGAGGAACACAGAAGGATCCTGGGCCTGCAGGGCGGGGGCAGGGGGGGTGGGGGGGGTCTCAACTGCTTCCTTCCAGGACTCTGTGGAACCAAAACCTCTGGGCAGATGGAGCTGGATAGAAAAAGAAGTCAGGTATGGGAACGGGGTGGTGTCAGGAGACCAGGGGATGCTAACATGAGTGACCACGAGAGGCCGGGGGTGGGGTGGGGGCGGTGGACAGGTTAGAACCCCGAGAGATACTTTTTGGCTGGTGGTCTCTTATGAACTGGGGAGGGGGCAAGAAGTCTCACCAGAAGCCTTGGGTTTTACAAGCTGTTTGCGCACCGTCTCGAGTTAGCCCCTCAGTCTTTTCTGGCTCCTGCTCCCATTTGCCCAGTCTGTTCCCTGTAGGAAGGCTGTGCTGGGCTATTGAAAATGAATTTAGAGCCCCCCACTTCTCATCTGAGGAAGGGGAAGCAGGCTATCCAGATGAGACCTGATAGGCTGTGGTCATATGGTAGGGGAGGAGGTCTCCTTCTGTCAGAGGTCTAGGGGAGGGGAAGAGGGTGGGAGAGGGAGGGAGGGCAGGAATGAGAAGATACAAGGGAGAGGATAACAATCTGGATGTAATCTGAATAAATTATAATAAATTAAAATAAAAAATAAAATGGCTTTAAAGGGATGATACCTTTGGCAAACAGAAGGAACACTGGCCCAGTCACTCACGACCCCTGAAAGGTCAATGTGGGGTTGGAGAGATGGCTTCTGGATAAGTGCATATGGGGACCTGCGTTTTTATTCTAACATTAAAAAAAAAAAAAATGGGTAGCCACATGCATGCTTGTAACCCAGTGCTAGGGCAGGGGCAGACACAGGAGGATCGCGGGGTCTTGTTGGCCAGGGCAGGGGCAGATACAGGAAGATCGCGGGGTCTTGTGGGCCAGGGCAGGGGCAGATACAGGAGGATCGTGGGGTCTTGTTGGCCACCAGCTTGGTTCCAGGTTCAAGGAAAGAGTTGTCTCAAATAAATAAGGTGGGTAGGGATAAAGCAAGACCACTAATGCCTTCCCCTGGCCTTTGCAAGTACATGTGTACACCAATGTGTGGAGAGAGAGAGAGAGAGAGAGAGAGAGAGAGAGAGAGAGAGAGAGAGAGAGAGAGAACAGCACACACATATTGTCGGATCCTAGAGCCTCTACCAAACATAAGGACTCTGTCTGGCACGCCTGCAGAGTGCGTCCCTCTCACAGAAGACCCAGACCCAGAGGCTTTGTTATTGTGCACACTTCTCAGGCTTGGTCAACAGATAGAGCAGATGACAGGGAAGGGCCAGAGCCATTGGGCAGAGCTGGCCACACCCCTTGCCCAGCTGCTTTTTGCCAGACTCCAGGGAGTCATGTTTCTGGGGCATGACTCTGCCGGTTCCCATTTCTCAGGCGGTCAGTGACCCTGCTGTGTACAAGTGCGCGCGCACACACACACACACACACACTGAGCTGGAGTCCCTCACAGAGACACTCTGCCTGTCACATACCTTACCCTGACCCTACACACATGCTCGCATCTTGTCATATTGACAGGGCTGGCCTGCCAGATGACCTTGGAGGACCTACCCAGGCTGAAGTCATCTTGGCAACAACACCCCCATTCTGGTGCTACCCTCTGTCCTCCACTACAGCCCAGGGGGAGCACAATAGGCCGGCATCACAGTCTGGCTCTAGCCCAGCCCTCGAGGAAACTGACCTCACCTGAATCATACTCCCAGTGTTTCTTCTCAACTGACACCCCTGAGCAACCTACCCTGCTCCCACGTCTTGAAAATGATGTGGCCCGCTTCTGGTCTCTGCGCTGGTAGCACTTCTACCTTCAAAATCACTCCCCCGGGCCTTCCTATCCTTTCACCAATCCTGAATCCTCTTCACCTTTGGATGCTCTGCTGTGTGAAGGTATCTGCAGTCCCAGCATCCACTCACTGTCTCAGTGTTGTTGTTCCAAGGGATCTGATGCCCACTCCTGACCTCCACAGGGACCTGCCACGTCCACAGCTAACAGATATACATGCAGGCAAAACACTCATACAATAAAAGTAAATAAAGTTATAAAAAGCAAAAATGAAACAAAAAGTAAATAAAGTTACAAGTTTTTTGTTTGTTTGTTTTTTGAGACAGGGTTTCTCTGTGTAGCCCTGGCTGTCTTGGAAACTAGCTCTGTTGGCCAGGCTGACCCTGAACTCACAGAGCTCCCTGCCTCTGCCTCCTGAGTGCTGGGACTAAAGTTGTGTGCCACCAGAGCCCAGCTGGTCATGTGTTATTGTTGTTGCTGCTGCTGTTTGTTTGAGACAGGTTCTGTTCTTGGCCTAGGGCTCAGTGACCAGGCTATGTATGTTAGCTGTTTGGGGCTGGAATTACAAATATACCCTGCCACACACCGTTTTTGTCTGTTTGGTTTTGTGTGTGGTTTGTTTTGAGTGGGAGCTGAGGCTCGAACTCAGGTCCTCAAGTTTGCACAGCACACATTTTACTGACTAAACCACCTCCTCATCCCTGCAGGGTTTTCTGTGAGGCCTCTTTGAAAGCAAATGCTTCATGTCATCTCCTAGTCTTCAAATGTCTGCATTCTTCCCTTAACGTTCACCTTGGGTGACCCTGCCTCTTCTTCCTGGAGAAGGCCAGCACAGAGCCAAGTCTACAGACATCTACACTGCCCTGCCTTTCCTCTTTCCCCTCCTAGTATATTAGAATAATAGTAATCTGGCCCAGCATGGTAGTGCACAACTTTAGTCCCAGCACCTGGGGGGGCAGAGGCAGCAGATTTCTGAGTTCAAGGCCAGCCTGGTCTACAGAGCGAATTCCAGGACAGCCAAGACCACACAGAGAAACCCTGTCTCAAACAAACAAACAAACAAACAAACAACAAACCAAATGAAAATAGTCACCACCACAGGCTGGTCTTTTACCCCAAATCTGGGCCCCTGGGGTTCCCCAGAACATTCTGCAGTTCTTTTCTGTCTACCTTTATGGATGTCTGTCTTCTACACAAGGGCTAACGACAGCTACCACACAACGGCCGCCTCACCCCACCCTTCCCATCATCCGTTTCGCTGTCTTCCTGTCTCCGTCCACAGAAGAGCTTCTTGGAAAGTGTCTACACCAGCTGTCTCCACTTCCTTACCTTTTGCTCCCTCCTCCCCTCCCCTCCTCCCCCCCCCCCCCCCCGATTCCAATCTGGCTGCCATCACCCCCCGAAAAACCGGAACTGCTTTTGTCAAATCACTAACACTCACCCCTGCTGCCAAGTCCAGGGCATGCGTTTCTCTCCTCACCTCCCTTGACCTCTCAGGAGCAGTCACCCTAGTTGGCCACAGGCCCCTCTCTGGAATATTCTATTTAGCCTTCATGGGATCACACTCGTGGTTTTTCTTCCTCTCTGGCTGCTCCTTAACGATTTCTGTTGTGCTGGGCATGGTGGCGCACCCCTTTAATCCCAGCAGAGGCAGGCGGATCGCTGTGAGTTTGAGGCCAGCCTGGTCTACAAAGCGAGTCCAGGACAGCCAAGGATACATAGAGAAACCCTGTCTCAAAAAACAAAAAACAAAACAAAACAAAACAAAAACAATTTCTTTTGCACGGCCCTTTCTGTACGCACTCTCCTGAGTTGCACCAGGGTTCAGCCTTCACAGAGTGACATCATTTCTGTGATGGTAGAAAGTGCCATAGGAATAAAACTAACTTTCCTTTGAATTCTGCACTGGCCTAGCTATTGCACCCCGGACAGCTCTGAGGTGTTAAGAGCCCCCCCCCCCCCCCCGCAATGGGGACAGAGCTTTTGTGCATTTTCCATGGTGCCATACCCTCTTTTTCATGCCAGGAAATGCCAACCACTCCCTGTTTCTCAGGTCAATCACCAACACGTGTCCCTGGATTCTCCTTGTCTGTCACTGTTTCCAAAGCCCTGGCAACCCCCTTTCCGTGATGTATGAAAACCCCACTTTCCCAGCTTCTCATGCCCACCCCACAGTCATTTCCGGGGTAGCCTGTCCCCTGCTACCATTTCTGCCACTCATCCTCCCAATCAGTCCCACAGAGGCAGCCACTGATAATTTCAAGACCAAAGTTAGCTCTTGTTTCCGATAAAACTCTCCAATAACTCCCCATTGTGCTTAGAATACAAGCAAAGGGCTGGAGAGGTGGCTCAGAGTTGTCTGCTCTTCCAGAGGCCCTGAGTTCAATTCCCAGCAACCATAGGGTGACTCACAACCATCTATAATGTGACCTGATGCCCTCTTCTGGCCTGCAGGCGTACATGCAGGCAGAGTGCTATATACATAATAAACAAACAAATAAATAAATCTTTTTTTAAAAGTTCATTGTTCCAAAGGGGGAAACATTTAAAAAAAAAATAGAATACAACCCAAGCCTCCTGTGGTGGCCTCCCAGGTCCTGGCTCTCTGGTCCCACCTTGGTCTAGTACCCTCAACCTGGTCACTTTGTTCTAGACTCATTGGCTTCTTTGGCCATTGGCCTTGCTCCTGCCTTTGGGGTTTTACCAGCTCCCCTCTCTCTCTCTGGAACCCCACAGCTCTCCCTTTTCTCATGGTAGTTCCCTCTCTGCCTTCTATTTTGAGAGAGTTCTTCCTCTTTTTCCTACCACACTCTCCTGCATTTTCCTTGGCATTCTTTTTCATGCGTTGTAAATGCTCGCCTCGTTTGTTTGTGTATGTTCTCCACGGGATGGAAATGTCAACACGAGCAGCAACTGTGTCTGTCTAGGTCACCATGGCTAGTCCCAGCACTGGGCATGTAGCAGGTATTTATAAAGTGTTTGTTGCCAGGCATGGTGGCACACGCCTTTAATCCAGCACTCTAAAAGTGAGACAGCCAGATAGATCTCTATGAGGTTAAGGTCAGCCAGGTCTACACAGTGAGTTCCAGGCCAGCTAGGGCTACATAGTGAGACCATCTTAGAACAAAAAAACACCAACAAAGGGCATTGAGTGAATGAATGAATGAATGAATGAAATAAAAGGGAAAGGCCTTGGATTCAGACCTTCTAGGGAACCTCATGAGCTTTTCTATGCTTTACCCACCAATCCACCCATCCATCCACCCGTCCATCCATCTGTCCATCCCTCTATCCATTCTGTTCACATCTCAGAGGCTGAGCTGGCCACCGGTAGAGCTTGGTGCTCCGCAGATAGATGCCTACAGAGAGCCGAGAGTCTGGGGAGAGCGGACCCGAGCACGCGTGGCTGGGACAAGATGCTGCGGAGCCTGTCTTCAAGAGAGGGGCATGGATGGTGCTGGGGGTTCAGGCAGGTGAGAGGTTACGTCCAAGCAGGAGAAAGAAAGATGGCTTTTTTCAGCTGGGTCTCCATGGATGAGTAAGTTAGGAAGGCAGATGGAAGGACAGCCAGGGCAAAGGTAGGACACTGGGAACTCATTTGGATCACAGAAGGCATTTAAGGAAGGAAGTGGGGAGAGGTGGGATAGTACTGGGGATAGGGGCTACTGCCAGGCCTGGGGGGGGGGGCTGGACTTAATCTTGTAGCCTTGGAGAGCCTCCCGGGGCTAAGAGGCCAAATGGAGTCAGAACTGCCCAGCAGTGTGTTCCTTCTGTCCACCCTTCCTACGTACCCAGAACACACAGGGAGGGCTGTGTTGTCTTTAGTGGCACCAGTGGCAGGCGAAAGGACATCTGCAGTGTATGGATGGTCCTGGTAGGGACAAGGCATCAACAGGACTCCATGACACCAAGTAGGCTGGTAGATCGCCATGTGGCCCCTTGGGATACAGTGAGGTGCAAACATGGTAAAGATGACAGCTCTCTCGACCCCACCCTGTCCCAGTCTGGGCCCTGAGATATGGCATTTGAGGGTTAGGGTTAGAGTCCTCAGAGGTTGGGTCCCCAGGGCAACCTCTTCTCGGTGCACTTGAGAATGCTGGTGTTTCAAAGACCTGAGAGAGAGCGTGCCAGGTATGGCGTACGCTTTTAGTCCCAGTACTCAGCGAGGCAGAGGCAGGAGGATCGCTGTGAGTCAGGACTCAGCCTGGTCTGAAAACTGAGACCAGGACAGCCAAGGCTACACAGAGAAGGCCTGGGGGAAGACCTGAGAGGGCAGCGGGGCACTGCCTTACTCCACAACAGGGCACTGGGACTCAGGATCATAACTTTCCAGTCCACAGGCTCATTCATTCATTCAACAAACTTTCTGAGTTTGTGGCACATGCCTGGCTCTCGTCTTGGCCTCGGGCAGAGCACAGAGGAGGTAAAGTCCCTGGCCCCTCATGGAGCTTGCATTCCAGAGGGAGGAGGCAGGCAGTAAAAGGGGAGCAAATAAGATAATTTTAGCGAGTGATAAATGAGAAGCCGAGCCAAGGCTAAAAGCCACCTCCCGAGCCAGGGCTGGAGTCCATTTAGAAAGTGCAAAGTCCCATGCGAACCGAACCGCCTTCAAAAAGGAAGTTTGGGCAGAAGTGGTGGGTAAATCAGGACTTCCTGGGGGGCCTGGAGTTGGTGAGCCAACCAGGATGGAGGGAGGGGGAGGAAAGGTCAGGAATGGTGGGGCAGGCTGAGGCCAGCTGTCTGAAAGCAGCGAGTGGAGGGTGAGGACGCCCAGGGTGAGGCGGCTTCTCCTGGAGCAGGTCCAGCCCAGCATTGTCTCTCCCGGTGAAGCAGCCAGATTGGAGCATCCAGCTCCGGATATAGTCTGACCACAGAGGCCTTTTCTCCCTGGCCTGGACACCCCATGTGCCCATTCAGCCCAGATGGAATCTGCTATAACTGTGGATCTTCCCCCCCTAAGACCTGTGGTCTAATCCCCTGCCCTGTAAATTAACCTGATTCCCCTCTTTTCCATCTTCATACACCCCCAACAAAAACATTAGCTGATTAATATCCAACAGTATGCTAAAGGATTATCTACCATGGCCAGGTAGGATTTGTCTCAAATATGCAAGGCAAGCTCAAAAAAACAAAAAACAAAAAAACAAAAAAAACTAAATAATTTAACTTCAATAGACTGAAGAAAAGTCACGGGATCATATCAATGGATGAAGGTCAAGGATAAAACAAAGCAGAATAAACTACAGTCTCTATTCATGATAAAAAAAACCTTCAGCAAATTAGAAAGGAGAAGTACTCCCTCAAGTTGATGAAGCCAATTTATAAAGAACCCTGCCAGCAGCAGTACTGACACACCTTTAATCCTCCCAGCACTCAGGAGGCAGAGGCAGGTGGATCTCTGAGTTCTAGGCCAGCCTGGTCTACAGAGAGAGTTCCAAGACAGCCAGAGCTACACAGAGACACCCTGCCTCGAAAGCCCTACAGTTACAATAGCTAGCATTTACTTGAGTGGTGAGAAACCAACCGAACCAAAGCTGGCTCCTCAGTGCTTTTCAACTCTAGACTGAAAGTTTTCCCTTTGCAATAAGACAAGAAAAGGAAATAAAAGGCAACAGTTGGGAAGGAAGAAATAAAGCTGTCCTCGCTGACGGGCGACGTGATGATTATCTATGTCCAAAGTCAGAATTGACCAAAAGACTCTAGGAACTGGAAACCTTCACAGAAAAGTGTTCTGTGTCCAAGCTTGACATGAGTGGATGTGCGGAGCCTTACGAAGACCTCGCTCACCCCTTCTCTGTACCCAGACACCCCTGCCTTTTGTGAGGGAAAGCTTGCTGGATGTTGACTTCTTCTGAGATCAAGTCCATCTACCACAAATGAGTAACTGTGATCCTAATTATCCCCAACTATTGGCCAAACAAGGCTCAGGATAGTCTCTAACCCCAGCTGCTTCCATAAACTTCTAGAATGTTCCTTCCTGGAAAACCAATGCTGCTGCTGCTGCTGCTGCTGCTGCTTCTCCTCCTTTTCCTTCTCCTTCTCCTCCCCCTCCTCCTCCTCCTTCTTCCTCTTGATTTGGGGGTGGTGTCTTCAAATATTCAGAAATTCATTCAGCTATATCACACCAGCCTGTAATCTCTCATGTGCTCTCAGCTACGCCTCTGCTACTTTGTGATATAAGACCTATTGTAAGAAATCATCGTGGGGGAAAAAAAAAAAGAAATCATCTTGGAAGGTTGACCATGGGTGGGTATGCAAGGTCAAGGGGTGCACCTGCCCTGCACACCCTTCCCTGTTCTCTTTAGAGCACACCTCTACAGAAACAAAGCTAGCTGCCCTTGTTTAGGGCCCAGATATTATTCCTCTTACCAACCAATAAAGCCCTTTATCTCTCAACAAGAATGCTCATCACCCACCGTTGTCCAGCTATTTTGATTATTTAAGAACAAAATTAGAAGCCTGGCGTGGTGGCACACACCTTTAATCCCAGCACTCGGGATGCAGAGGCAGGCAAGTGGATCTCTGTGAGTTCGAGGCCAGCCTGGTCTACAAAGTGAGTCCAGGACAGCCAAGGCTACACAGAGAAACCCTGTCTGGGGAAAAAAAAAGAATAACAACAAACAGAACAAAATCAGAGGGCCGGCTAGGTGACTCAGTGGGTAAAAGCACACGCTGCCAAAGCCTGATGATCTGAGTTCTATCCTCAGAACCCATGTAAAAGATTTAAGGAGGGAACTGACTCTGACCCCCACATGCAGGGTGTGATCACACACATACCCTGCCCATACATATCACACATATAAACGTAGCAGTGATATGTGTGGCACACACCTTCGATCCCAGCTCTTGGGAAGCAGAGGTAAGTGGATCTCTCTGTGTTGGAAGCCAACCTGCTGTACATAGGGAGTTCCAGCCAGCCAGGACTATATAGTGAGGCCTGGACTCAAGAAATAACATAAAATGAAAAAAAAATTATCCAGACAAGCTTGGTGTGCTAGTTCCTGTCTGTAATCTCAGTAATTGGAATGCTGAGGCAGAAGGATTGCCATGAGTTTGAGGCCATCCCGGGCTACACAGTGGATTCCAGGTTAGCCTATGCTACAGAATAAATCTCTATCTCAGAGCAAACAAGCCGCAGACAGACAGACAGACAAAAAGAAATTACTGAGATCTGTATGTGCCGGTGAAGATCTGCTTTAAGGGCCTCTGCAGTGGTGGCTCCGATACAAAACTTCCTGGGAGACTCAACCACACCAGATTTCTGTTCTGGTCAAAGTCAGCACTGGGCACCCAGGTAGCCTGTTCCCCAAATCCTTGGGTTCCCACTGTGGCCCAGAGTGAGAAATGGATCCTCATGTTCCCTGGCTGGAGGTCTCATCACAACTTTTTTTTATTTTTCAGTTGAGGTGGGGATGGGAAGTGGGGTAGCTGTGTTACTTTTCTGGAGCAGAAGAAGGGCAAGTGGCCTCGGCCTTAGAGGCCAGAGCACAAAGGAAGTCAACCTAGGTGGCCCTCTCCTCCTGGCCTGACACAGTCTGTAGAGAAAACCCCGTCTCAAGGGGCCATGGGAGGAAGCCTAGAACTGGGAGCCCAGAACAGAAACCCCTGAGCATTGATTGAGTGGCCCCCCAGGATTCAGGAAACCAACTGTGTCTTATATTATAGGAGGCTCATGAAGGGGTTCAGAGGATTACAACAACCCTTCCTCCTTCAGGTTTCCAATTCAACCATCCTGTCACGGTCTAACCAAGGGCCACAAACGACAGCGACGGACACATTTGTTTTGCATCGACCGTGTACCGAGGTGGCTGTCTGTCCACAGCTGAAGCCCCTTTTCCACAATCACTCCTCCGGCCTCCACCTCCAGATGCTGAGAGCGCAGGCCTGAGTTCGTTTGCTGCACTCCGGGAACTGAACTCACAGCTTTATGCATGCTAGACAGTCAGGCTACCAGTAGAGCTGCACCCCTAGACCTGAGCTGTATCCCCCCTCTCCCTCCCTCCCTCCTTCCCTGACTTCTACCTTCCCTTTCCCCTCCCCCCCCCCTTACTTCATCTCCCCCACTTGTTTCTTTTTCCTTATTTTTCAGGCAGGGTCTTAGGTATCCTAGACTGGTCTTGAACTTGCTATGTAGCAACAGGTGACCCTGAACTTCTGATCCTCCTGCCTCTACCTCAGAAGTACTAGGATTATGTGTGTGAGCTATGCTTGGTTTATATGCTACTGGGATTGAACCCAGGGCCCAGTGCACCCCAGACCCCAGATCGTTGGTTGAAAAATCAGCAGAGACGCACTCAATAATGTTCACTAATGTGTGCCAGGCCCTGGTTCACAAGCTTTGGTTTTATTGTTCCAGCTAAGGCTTTGAACACAGCTTTCTTTCCTGCCAGCCCATGTGCCTGCTACTATAAACATGGCCTCCCTCTAGCCCTTTAGGGCACTGGCCTGGGCATGGTTGAGCTACTGTACAGGTAGCCCCCTGCACAGGCCTGCCTCTTGCTCCAAAAGTAGGCTAGAGGCCTTGTTCAAAGCCCTTTGAAAGGTGTGGCTCGTGGTATATGCCTGGCAGGCCTAGACCTGTGCTTGCTTCTCGGGGCTTTGTGTTGTGGGCAGGGGGGCTGGGAACACACCAGTCAACAGGCTGGCAAAGGGCTTCTTGGATACTTTCTTTTGGTTGTGAGCTTAACCTTTAACAGCTGAGCCATCTCTCCAGCCCAGATACCTTTTTTTTTTTTTCAAAGACAGGGTCTCTATAGGTGGCTTGGGGCTGACCTTGAACTTGCTATTGGATTGTGCCACCATCCCTAACTGAGGTTTATTTTTACTGGAACCAATTAACCATTATATATAATCTAACCTCTACTATGGCCTATTTGTATGAGATCCAGTCTCTCTCTCCCTCTCTCTCTCCCTCTCTCACCAGCTCTATGACTCATTTCTCAGCACGCACACACACACACACACACACACACACACACACACACACACACACACACACACATTCAACTCTGTGACTCATTGCCCAGCTGGGGTGGTGAGATTGATTCGTTCTATCTAAGCCTGGCACTTTCAGCCTTCTGTTAGCGCAGATCTCCCTACAGAACATCATCTAGTATACAGTGGTGGCCCCCTCCTCACATTGCTGCTCATATACCCAGCAGTCAGGTGAGAACTACTCACCTGCTCTGGAGGTGCTGCCTCCACCACCATGGCTCCTCCTCCTAGGTAACTCCTTCCGGGGACTCCCTGCCTCTGTTGCTTTCCCTTCAACCTCTCTTTTCTTCACCCGGCTCCTTCTGTCCCTCCTAGAACCCAGAGACGTCCAAGGCCACCCTAGCTCGTATCTACTTCCACCAACCCCAGCACGTGGGGATGGCGGGCTGACAGACCTCCCTGCAGAGACCCTGGGCACAGGGACTATGGCCACCAGCCTTCCAACAACACCTGAGATCACGGAAGGCTGAGGGCGAATGTCTGCTCTGACACCTGGCGCCTGTCCTCAGGCAGCCGGTGCTGTATTCCACTTGGGCTCTCCCTCCTGCTCCTGGGGACTTTACCTAGCAGTTGGGTCAGGAAGATTTTCTCCCCTCTCCTCTTTGGAGCCCCTTTTCCAAAACTAAGACCAGCCAACCTCAGCAAAGGCACGAGTCAGCAGCTTACTAGAGAGGACTCCTTCGAGCCTTGTCTATTCAAAGCCCTCATAGCAACCTCAATGGAGGGTTCCAGAGACCCTCGCTTCCAGGGGGATCAGATAAGAATAAAAGCATTCTTGACTTCCCCGCATCCCCTGACCCTCCGTGTGTGTGTGTGTGTGTGTGTGTGTGTGTGTGTGTGTGTGTGTGGTGTATGCATACATGTGTGTATATGTATGCACATACACGTATGGGTTAAGGCTATAGGCCACCATTTGCTGTCCTGGTTTTGGGTCTGGAGCTCGCTGATTCTCTGGATTAGCTGACCATCCGCTCCAGGGATCCTTTTGTCTCTCCCTCCCCAGTGTTGGAATTATGTGCACACTTGGCTTTTTACACGGGAGCTGAGGATCTGAACTCGGGTCCTTGGGCTTGCATAACAAGCACTTTATGGACTGAGCCATCTTCTCAGGGCCCAGTCCTTGGTTTTGAAGGGTCTCCAAAGCCTGTAGCTTCTTTCCGTCTCTCGCTCCTGTGGTGAGGTGTTTGCTTGTGTTCTCATAGGCACGATGGATTTAGTGAGCTTTTTCTATAGAGCTTCGACTGCATGAGAGACGTTGCCCACTGATTTCCTTCTATGGTTCTGTTGTTATCACCTGCACTTGATAGGTGATGCATGGGAGGGTGAGTGACCTACCAGGTGCCCATTACGTAGGAACTAGGATTGACAGCTGGGCCTTCAGCTTGCCTTAACCACCAGGCTAAACTGCTACCCACACGCTATAGCCTGCTAGCGCTATCAGGGGCTCCTGAGAGGAGTCCGGTGACTACTGGGTTTTTACCCTTCCCTTCTATGCCAGGACTGTCAGGAGAGGACCCTGCGACAGGGACACGGCCTCACCTGCCCACTCTACTGCCCTTCGGACTCCTGGAGCCCCTCACTCCTCCACCACCCTCTCCACCCCCAACACAGGGTGCTGACGGAAAAATAGCAGGGAATAAAAATAGCCATTGCTGACGCTGCAGAGCGGAGCGCACACACGAAAGCCAGAAGTGGTGATCAAGGTGAGAGAAACCTGGGCCCCCAGCACCTTCCCACGGAACCACAGTGAGACCTGCCCTGTCGCTGCCATGGTGGGACTGTGGACCCCTGAAAGAATCAACTGGCCGGCTGATAACACAGTCTCCACGATCCCAGGAAAGCTCTGTCCTGGCTCAGCCTAACCCAAGTTCCTCCCCAGAGAGCAGGGGCCTTGACCACTCACAGTGTGCCCCAGGCAAGTGGTCCAATCACTCGGAGTCTGAACTATCTGCTGAAAAGGTGGTGAAGCAGCCGACTGTACGGAGGCCCCGTAGAGTGTAAAGCAGTCACCCACACATCTGCCTCTGTCCCCCTCCCTGCTCTGGGAGCTATGGTTCCTTCTCTCTTCTCTGCTCTCCCTCCTTCTGGAACCTTCTCTGAATACTGCGGCCCTCAGCTGCGCTATCCCCTCCACTGCCTTGTCTGCCCATGTTTCCTTGCTGTTCTGATGGCCAGAGAGGCTGGGTCCCCAAGGCAGAGCCCTTGTCAGGAACGCCTCAGCATCAGTGCTGTCTGTGTGAGTCAGGGTCTGGGCTGGGGCGTACTGAAACCTCTGGAAAGAAGTTACTGGAGCAGGCTTTTCATCTGCCCATCCTTGAGCAGGGGTTGGGAGGGTTGGTGGTTGGGGGGTGACTACAGTCCTGAGTCCCCACACATACATATTTTCAAAGCAGAAATGACAGGCAGGGTCAGGCTGGGCCTACAACCAAACCTCATCCACCTTCTGCTAACTCCCTAAATCCCTACATATAATCCTCTGAGGGGTGCCTGGGCTTTAGATGGAGGTGTGCTCCTGAGGTTACCAGACACAGGGCCTGTGGTTTCCGTGCCCTGTTATCTGGACACTGTGTGGGGGACACAGGCCTGGCTTATCTTTGCCTGGACGCCCTGCCTGACATGGCGGGTTTAAAAGTCCCGGGATATTTAGCTTCTACTTTGTTCTATAAGATTAATGTGGCAGCAAGAGGAGGCGCAGTGGCCACAGAGGGTGACGG
Source organism: Acomys minous (assembly GCF_964271855.1). Lineage (NCBI taxonomy): Eukaryota > Metazoa > Chordata > Mammalia > Rodentia > Muridae > Acomys > Acomys minous. Next base: position 98,407,910 of record NC_140493.1, read on the forward strand.
CTCCGGCCACAGGCTGAGGACTTGTGGGTAACCTACCCCTACCCCCAACCCCACCACACACATGTCAACCAGCCTCTGCCACCGTTAGGGTCCTCCTGACGCAGCCATAGCTACGGTGGCAGACGGCTGATAATATCGCTCTTGCCACCTCCCCAAACTCCCCAACATGCTCATGGGCAGGATCTCACCAAAGGCTTCCCATGCCCCTAGCCTTCCCAGGCTCTGCAGAGTGACTTGTTTGTGTGCAAACTTCGGGAGGGAAGGGGGAAGAGGGGGCAGGTGCAGGGTCCCCTCCTGGGGTGGGGGTGGGGGTGGGGGTGGGGGCTGTCTCCTGACAGTAGAAGTCCTAAACCTGCAGACATAGCCTAGCCCAACACATTGCTCTGTCCTGGGGATCTCAGTCTCTACCCATGTGAAGACGTACATGGCCCAGGCTGGCTTTGAATTCGTAGCAATTCTCCTGCCTTAGCTTTCCAAGTACTGAGCTTACAGGTGTATACCATTATGCTCAGCTAAGACTAGGAGGACTTAGGAACTTTCAACAAATTGGCCCTTTTGGTAAACAACATCCTCAACACCCAACTGGCACAACTCTACCAGCCGCTCCCAACCCCCTGTCCTGGTGTCCTGAGGGCTCTATTCTTAGTAAAGGGGGGTGGGCGGGGCTGAGGTCTGCTGGACACTGGTCCCTTGACCTACATTAAGAACCTATGTATTCTCCTATGTCTACTGAGGGCTCTCTTTGTCCCCAGAGCTCCCTGAGTGCTGCCATCCCATCTTTCCTCTCAAGGTACACTCCCCGGCTCCACATACGCACATCCCGGTTAGCTCTGTGGCGCCTACTTCCCTGGGTCCCCCTCTGCTAATGTGGAACTGCACTTCTGCCCCCTCCTCCTGATTCACTAGGGGAAAAAAGGCCTGTGGCTGGCAGAGAGGACTGGAGGAGGGCGGGACAGTGGGCAGAGCCTAGCCTAGTGGCAGCCGGGTATGCGTCCTCCGCTGGCATCTCACAGATTCCTCTTTCAACAGAGCAAAGGAGCCGCAGCAGCCGCCGCCACCCCCCCCACCCCCACTCAGCCTCCAGCCGCTCTCCATTGCTTCTCAGCAAACAGGCCAAGCCTAGTCACTGTTTTGGTCCCCCTTATGTCCCTTCCTGAAGACACTACAGCCTGGACCCTGTCCTTTGGGTCATCCTATGCCTGTCTGGAGCGAAGCTTTAGTCACATGCTATTTGTGACCAGAATGAGGACCCTTGCTCAGGGAAAGGACAGCTAGGCAGGGACACAGAGAACAGACAGCAGGACAGAGAAGGCAAGTTTGGGGACAGAGACGGGTCCGGGCCAAGGAGGTTTGACAGGGTGGATTGGCAGACTGGGGCCCCCTTGGGTGCAGACAGCGGGGCCGGCACGTCCAGGAGGAGGTCAGCGGTACCAGGACAAAGCGGTGACTTCCTTAGAAGCATGCTGGGGTTGAGGCCAGGGGCACTTGTCTCTTGGGGTGACCCGCCCCCCGGGGGGTTACCAGTACTCACTGTTGGCCAGAAGCAGAGCGGAGCAGTGGTGGACGAGCCCCGGGTGCCGTGCCCACCTCGGGCTGGGGCTGGAACTCTGGGGGACTTGGCTGGGGGGCCGGGCCGGCGAGGACAGCTGCTACCGCTGATGTCACAGGGTCATGAGTGAAACCTGAGGAGCCAGCCTTCAGGTGGGTGCCTCGGGCGGCCACACTTCCCTCTCGCCGTGCTCCAGGCTCACCCAGAAAGGGCCTGGGTTCTGGGACCGCACTGACCCAGGAGTCCAGACCAAGACACACCCACCCACACGGGGGGCTCACACTCACACACCAGGGAACCTCCCCCAACCCTAGCAAACAACACGCAGGCTCGGTTTGTACTCAATCTCCCTCATGGTCACTTCTAGACGTGTTCAGAGGGGGCAAGCTGGTTCACACACTCACACTCACACACTCATGTGTGAACTCTCTACACACAAATGCTGCATGTCCCCGCTCTCAGAAACACATACAAATCATCTTTTATCCACACACACACACACACACACACACACACACACACGCCTTCAGCTCACAACCACACAGTCCCAGGTTCACAACACAGTCTTGTGTAAACCTTCAAGTCACACATCCTCAAACCCTATATTCTCAGTTACACCTGTGCCAGATAACACGCATACCACATGGCACAGGCACAGGCTTTGATGGAGGGTCTGCCTGCGTGTAGGCCCATAAATTCTTGTATTTTCACTCGTGTGACTTGTCTGCCAACATACTCACTTCTGTTATCATGAACAGGGCTGGCTAGCTCAGCCAACAGATTTTTGTCAAGAATTTGCCCATCTGTAAACCTCCACTTCACACCCACACACACCACACACAGATGCACATACATGTGAGAGTGTACATTCACACCCAACTGTTTAACAGGACCACATGGAAGTCTCAGGAGGCATTTGTCTGCCTCCTCCCCCACCTCTCAGCTGGCAAGACATCTGTCCCTTCAAAACCCAGGGAGGGGTTGTGGTTGGGGGGAAAAATGAGATTGTCTTAGCTCCCCTGTTCACTCTGTAGCTGTGGCGCCCCCTAGCGGAGTTGTTATGAAATGCCCTATCTCACCATCTTCAGTCTGAAGGAGCCGGGAGTGGATTCTGTTTCAGATCTTCCAAAGCTGCCTGCCTTAGCCACACTGTGTCCACTCCTGCCATGGACAGCTGCTTCTAGCCCTCAGCAGGCCGAGCTGTGGGTGGAGTGCGCTTCGGTAGGTTTAGGGAGGCCTGGCCAGCAGCCTGCCTCGTCTCCTGGAGGATCCTGTACTCCCTTCTAGAGCCTCTGTGGACAGACCCTTGGATGTCACTGAGCCCCTCCTTGGGGACCAGGCCTCACTGTTGTCAGAGCGCTTCTGCTGGGCCCGGAACTCCCCACTTCCCTGGAACTCTGTAGACCTGGCTGGCCTCGGACTCACAGAGATCCACCTGCCTCTGCCTCCCGAGTGCTGGGATTAAAGGTGTGTGCCACCACCCCTGGCCACTCTGAGCATTTTCTAAACCCAGGTGTGCACACTGGCCTCCTCTGCACACGGTCCCTGCTTGGCTTGGGGGCCTTCCTGAGGAGCAATCCCCAAGGAGATCTATTGCCAATAGGATCCTGACTTCTTCATAAGGGGGTGCTTCCAGGATGTGGGGGAGAACGTACAGTTTCTTCTCAGACCCTTCACAGATGGTCTTCCCGAAGCCTCTCCTGAGGGTCCCTCTCAGCGCTCCCCGCCTTGCTGTGGTCACCATCGCCTGTGAATACTGGATGGGTGATGTGGTGGTTTGAATAAGAACGCTCGCAGATCCCAGCACTCAGGAAGAAGAGGCAAGCGGATCTCTGTGAGTTCGAGGACAGCCAGGTCTACAGAGTGAGTTCCAGAGCAGTCAGGGGTACACAGAGAAACCCTGTCTCAGAATGAATGAAAGAAAGAAAGAAAGAAAGAAAGAAAGAAAGAAAGAAAGAAAGAATCCTCAATGGGTGTGGTAGTACATGCCTGCCTGTAATCCCAGCACTCAGGGAGGCAGAGGCAGGCGGATCACTGGCAGTTCAAGGCCAGCCTAGTCTACAAAGGAAGTCCAGGACAGCTATCCAGAGAAACCCTGTCTCAAAAAACTGGGGGGAAAAAAGTGCACATATATTCAAATGCTTAGTCAACATTAAATGGGATTCTTTGAAAGGATTAGGATTAGCACATTTGGCCTTGGTGAAGGAGTTCTCAGCCACTGCTCCAGGCGGCCCACACATAATCTTGCTTCCGGTCAGGATGGTAATGGGCTGTGGCTGTGTGATTGGGAGTGGCCACCGTAGGCGCACAGACTTGAATGCTTGGTCACCAGGGAGTGGCAGCACTTGAAAGGATTAGGAAGTGTGGCCTTGTTGGAGAATGTGTGTCACCTGGGGTAGGCTCTGAGGGCTCAAAAAGCCCATTTCAAGCCCCGCGCCTCTCTTCCTGCTGCCTGTGGGTCTGGATGCAGACCTCTCGTCTCCTTCTTCAGCACCGTGCCTGCCTGCCTGCCTGCCGCCACACTCCCCACCGTGGTGACAACGGACTAAGGCTCTGAAACTATAAGCAAGCTCCCAATTAAATACTTTCTTACATAAAAGAATTGCTGTGGTTGTGGGTCTCTTCACAGCAACACACAACAGTAACTAAGACAGGTGATAACGCTGCCGTCTGTCACTTCTATTTGCTTTGGCCTCTGCCTTTTTCTGCTCAAAGCGCTATGGGGTAGAATGTTCTTTAATGAGTAATGGAAGCGGGGGCGGGGGGGGGGCAGGGGGACAGGGAGGGGGGGTTGTCATCATATATGAGGGGGCAAGGCTGCGATAGCCAATTGTATGAGCTGTGTACTTCGCAGCTCTGGAAACCAGTCACGTTCGAAATACATCGGCTGGTAGATTTGGCCTGCACATGGCAGGAACTGTGTGCTAGGATATGGAGCTAATTTTTCTATTTTGTTAGCAAATATCACTTGGGTTAGTCAGACGAGGAGACAAATGCCCAAGATGGAACCATACCTCCTCCTTTTAGTAAGAGGGTTTTTTTTTTTCCTCTCTCTCTCTCCTTTGGGCAACTGCTCCCCCGACTGCCCACCCCTCTGCTCCAAATACATGACTTTGTAGGAATGCTGATATTTTAACAGCCACCCCTCTCTGTCACAGGGATGGTGATGTCACCTCTGGTTGGCTACTCGCTGTGGCTGCAGGTCCTTTTCCTGAGACTATATGTACCTAGGGGAACCTCGAAGTTTGTAAGAAGTAATGGGGGTAAAACCTGAAGACGCAGCTGGGCGGTAGTGGCGCACGCCTTTAATCCCAGCCCTTGGGAGGCAGAGGCAGGCGGATCTCTGTGAGTTCGAGGCCAGCCTGGTCTACAAAGTGAGTTCAGGACAGCCAAGGCTTCACATAGAAACCCTGTCTTAAAAACCAAAACCAAACCAAACCAAAACAAAACAAAAAAACAAAGATGCCTGAGGAGGAAGCTTGTCTGTAGGAAGAGGGGGAAGAAGAACACCCCAAATAGAGGAGAGGTGCAGAAGAGGGAAACGGGAAGGCAGGAGTGACAGGCCTCCTACAGACTGCATTGGTCAGCCTCTTGTCATTGTGCCCAAAGCACCTGACGCAGACAACTTAAAGCAGCAACGTTGCCTCATAGTTTCAGACACCTCAATCTATTGAGGTGTGGATGGGGCAGTGGAACAGCTCACATCATAGTGGCCATGACACAGGACAAAGGGAGCATACAGGAAGTTGGCCACGGCATGCTAGAGCCCTAAGGATACCCCCACCGATACCTTACTCCCTCTAACCAGGCCCACCTCCTGCTTTTTTTACCACCTGCCCTCAAATACCATCATGCTGTAGATCCATCAAGGAGTAATGAATGAATTCTGCAAAGTAGAGCCACCTTCTAGAAAGTTCTACTCTGACCCTCAGAGAGTAAGTGTGCCCACTCCCACTCCTAGCCTGAGCACCCAGTTTCTTGTCTGGATCATTTGGTCAGGGTGGCTTCCTGGGACTTTCATCAGATGCTCACTCAGGGTTGATGGTGCCTCAGTCCCAGAGGTCCTTGTGGGGAGGGAAGCCCTGAAACTTCATTTTGCAGTGTCAGTGGGTGGGACTCTGAAAATTAGTCCCCACCCCAGGGTGTCCCATCAGTATGATTACACACTCACAAGCCCCCAGAGCAACCACCAGCTAATGTTGAACAAAACCACACGCCCAAACCACGCAGGGACAGCTGCAATGGTGGAAGTCACGCAGTGAGAGCATGTGTGCAGGGAAGAACTTCCTTCGCCGGTGTGTTTCTGTCCACACATTGTCAGTCACACAATTCTGCAGACCAATACTTAATTTCCTTCTACCCTCAGATCCTGGCTCCTTGCATCTTTAGAAATTGGGCCCTTGCCGGACAGTGGTGGCACACACCTTCAATCCCAGCACTCAGGAGGCAGAGGCAGGTGGATCGCTGTGAGTTCAAGGCCAGCCTGGTCTACAAAGTGAGTCCAAGACAGTCAAGGCTACACAGAGAAACCTTGTCTCAAAAACAAAAACAAAAACAAAACAAAACAAAAAAACCAAAACCGAAAACAAAACAGGAAACTGGGCCCTCAAGCTAGATGGTGGCACACGCCTTTATTACCAGCACTTGGGAGGCAGAGGCAGGAAGATCTCTGTGAGTTCAAAGCCAGCCTGGTCTACAGAGTGAGTTTCAGGACAGCCAAGGCTACACTGAGAAACCGTGTCTCGAAAAAATAAGAAATAAGCCAGGCGTGGTGGTGCATACCTCTCATCCCAGCACTCAGGAGGCAGAGGCAGGTAGATCGCTGTGAGTTCAAAGCCAGCCTGGCCTACAGAGTGAGCTCCAGGACAGCCAAGGCTACACAGAGAAATGCTGTCTCAAAAAACAACAAACAAAGAAAACAACAACAAAAAAAAAAGAAAGAAAGAAAAGAAAAGAAAAAAGAAAAAACAACAAGAAAAAAGTTGGGCCCTCCAAAGAGACCATTGCTGTCTGCTGCTCCCTCCTGGTTCTCCCTCAGTCGTGGCTAAAGTGGACATGATGCTGCCCTGGGATTCTTCCGAAGGGTCTTTCCTGGTTCATTTTCCACCTAAGAGCAAGAGGAAGCAGTTAACCTTTCCAGTTGCACACCTTTTAACGACATCATAATACTCCTTTTGGTGAGTTTCTGTCCTTGGCTCAGCCATCTGCTTATTCTTGGACACTGAGCAGTGTTCAGTTTTGAATTCTCTCACTGTAACACTGTGGTGCTTTAGAGCCGGCTCCTTCCGTGAAGAGCACTGGCGGCTCTTGTAGAGGACCCAGTTCTTGTCCCAGAACCCACATGGTGGCTCGCAGCTGCCTGTAACTCCGGTCCCAGGGGATCCAATGCCCTCTTCTGGCCTTTGTCAGCATCAGGCACAAGTGTGCTGCACAGACGCACGTGCAGGCAAGGCACCCGTATGTGTGGAAACCAATAAGTAATTAAAGAGTGACATGTGATGAATATATTTTTCCCATATTTAGCTTATTTCTAGAAATGGATTTAGTAAGTGTCTCAGAGTTTCTTGGGAACAGACGCCATGACCACAGCAACTCTTCTTTAGGAAAACATTCCATCAGGGCTGACTTACAGCTCAAAGGTTTAGTTCGTTATCGTCATGGCAGGGAGCATGACGGCACGCAGGAGCCAAGAGTTCTACATCTGGATCAGCAGGCAGCAGGAAGAGAGAATGACACAGGACCTGGCTTGAGCATCTGAAACCTTAAAGCTCACCCCAGTGACATACTTCCTCTAACAAGGCCACACCCACTCCAACAAGGCCACACCCACTCCAACAAAGCCACACCTCCTAGTAGTGCCACTTCCTATGAGCCTATGGGGGCCATTTTCATCAAACCACCACAGTAAGGCAACAGAGAAGACAAACTGTCTTGGAAATGCCCCCCACCCCCACCCCACGGAGGGACTCTGTCTCGAAAAACCAACAAAACCAACCAACCAACCAAACCCAATAAGATCCTGCTGATTTTTTTTTTTTTACTCAACTCTCTTTGACATCTTTCTACAGCAATATAGATGCTGCAGCTGAACAGCACTAAGGAGCTACAGCCACACAAAACCTTGTTATTTAGAATTGGGGCTGTTGAGGCTGGGGCTATGACACAGTTGATTGGACATTTGCATGCATGAAGCCCTACCAGCACCACACAAACAAGGTGCAATGAAACATACTTGTAGTGCCAGCATTTAGCAAGTCCAGACAGGGGGATCAGGAGTTCAAGGGTGTCTTTGAGGGCAGCCTGGGCTGAGACCCTATCTCAAAAAAAAAAAAAATATATATATATATGTGTGTGTGTGTGTGTGTGTGTGTGTGTGTGTGTGTTCATAGGATTAGGGTTGTCATAAAGGTGTGAAGAACAAAATGATTCCTCCTAATTATGGCTGTCCACATCACTCCTTCTCTCCTGCTGGCACCTGCCCATCGTTCCCATTACCCACATGATGAGACCTACATTCCCGTATCGTGCAGCCTTCGTCACAGCCATTCTCAACCTGTGGGTCACGACCTGTTCGGGAGTTGCTGGACTGTTCCTTGGGCATCGTATATCAGACATCCTGCAGATATCAGAGATTTACACTGCAATTCATAACAGAAGCAAACTTTTATGGCTGGGGATCCCCCACAACATGAGGAGTTCTATTTGAGGGTCGCAGCAGTAGGAAGGTTGGGAATCACTGCTCTGTGGGGAACGGCTTCTCTTGTAGCTAGTTTCCAGGGCCCGGGGATTGTCCTCTTGGGCTGTTTCACCGTTCTTGTCACCTAACCCTCATGCCAGGACCCTGAGGATGCAGGGGAGGGTGGAGTTGTCTGCCTTCCTGATGTGGCCACATTGATGAAATCTCCATTTTCCACATTTTTGCTTTTTTTTGGGGGGGGGTGTTCAAGACAGGGTTTCTCTGTGTAGCCTTGGCTGTCCTGGACTAACATTATAGACCAGGCTGGCCTCGAACTCACAGCGATCACCTGCCTCTGCCTCCCCAGTGCTGGCATTAAAGGCGTGCGCCACCACCGCCCGGCTACCTTTTTACCATTAATTTGTCTTTTTTAATGGTTCATTGAAGATGGCTGGCTAGGGCTGAGGGGGCACAGGTGGTGGCCATAACAAATCCAGAAACTGTAACACCACCAGACAGGGACAAGGTGTCCCTCTGTGTCTGCGCTCCAGGACTGTGGGGGACAGAAGTGGAGGCTGGGGGAGGGGTGAGTCTGGTGCTAATCTCAGCTTCCTGTTGGGATTGTCCTCCGCTGCTGTTCGGGGCCGGGCTTCGGATGTCACAGCTGTGGAAATAGAGCTCCCCTCTCACCTGTTTTTACACACTACACAATTCGCTAACTTCCTGTCTAAGGAAGACAGTGTGGGGGACTCCCAGAAAATAGTGTGGGGGACTCCCAGAAAATAGTGTGGGGGACTCCAGTACCGAACTGCCCGCCTCTAAAGGGGGGGGAGGGGGCAGTGAATGGCTTAGCTTGGCCAGGAATTAAGCAAAGCTGCAGGGGAGAGGGGAAAATCCCAGGTGTCCTGGGCCAGAGTCCCAGCCAATTCTGTGAATTTGCCCAGTGTCTGCCTTGTCCCTTCCGGAAACTGCAGGGTCCTTAGGATTCGCGCCTCTCTAAGAGTGATGGTGAGTGGATCCTCTGCCCTCCTCACCTGCCTCACACACTCATGCCCGCCCCTATACACTTTCCTATTCTTGTGGGACCAGGGAAATCAAGTTACCCCAACTTCACATTCAACAAACACGAATCCCCGCACCCCAGGGTTTAGCACCAGCATCAGGTGCGGGAAGAGTAGGGCTGAAGTCTGGGGAACCCAGACAGGAGCCTGAAAGTAGATCTCCAGAAGAGAGACCCCACAATCCGGAAGAGAAAGAAGCCAACGGTGGCAGAGACCTGGGCTGTTTGCCAGGTAGCAGGCGTCCTGGGCTGGGCGTGCCTGCTGTACTCTTGGGAGGAGTCCTCTGGGCGTCCCCAGAGCTGCCAAGGTAACTGACCTGCTAGGCCATGGCCTCCCTCGGGAGCGGGAACTGGAGTGGCGCCCCATCACAGACTGCAGCCCCTACGGTGAGGCCTTGAATGGGAGGTGGGGACTGCGACTGCGACTGCGGAAGCTGGGGGTGGGGTGGGTAAACTCTGGGGGTGCATATGGGATGGTGAGAAGGGAGAGGCTGGAAGTGCAGAGACACCGAGAGAGGGAAGTGTGGGGGCTCCTGACTCGTCCTAACTCCTCTTCCTCCTGCCTTGGCTGAATCACCCCACCCACGTCCCCAGCCCTGGGTGACCATCTTGCAGCCCTCTCCTTGGACGGTCCCATCTCCTCTGCCTCAGCCTAACCGAGTCAAGGAAGGTAACGTTCCTGGGTCACTCTCTAGGCTCCCCTCTACCGCACATATTTGGGGTCTCCCTCCTTCCCCTGGCTGGTTACCCCTATATAAATGAAGTCGGGGTCCGGGCCTGGGAGGGAAAGAACTATGTGGAGGCCGCCCCGTGGGCTGTTGAAACCTTTCCCCCAGATCTGCTGGAGTTGATGCTGTTACAGAACGCGCAGGTGCACCAGCTGCTGCTGACCCAACTGGTGGCCGGCGCGCTGAACACAGGGCCAGCGTGGCCTGGCCCAGAGGTGTGTGAAAATGGAGCCCAGGGTGGCGCTTTATCTAGGGGTCCCCCAGTTGGAGAAAAAAAAAAAGGGAGCGAGCATAGAGTAACAGGAAGCTAGCCTGCACCCGTCTGGCTGAGTCCCTTTGGCCTCGACTGTGTGCCAAGGCAGGATGTCAGCTCCCAAGTCTCCACTGACCACCCAGATCTTGTTTTCAAGGTTTTCCTCTTGGACTTTTCCCTGTATACTCCAGGCCCCAGGAGGCCAGGCATCACTGGGGGCTGGGGCGGAACTCTTTTTTTAGGGGCTCAATGGCTATTTGTCAAACGAATGAGTGGAAATGGCCATGGCTAGGTAAGGTGGTGACAGGCATGTGACAGGAAGCATGATGTGGGTGAACCCCTGGTGAGAGAGGAGGAAGAGTCCTTGGAAGACTACAGGTGGCTTTAGGCCCAGCCCTTAAGGGCCAAGTTAGGATTTTGACCCAAGGTGGAGGGAAAAAAGGCTGTGAGGTCTGCGAACTCAGGAGCCAATGGAAAGGGGCCTAGAGGGGTTCAAGGAGGGGACTTGTCGCTGGGGGGAGGAGTTCAGGTAGGTGGAGATCCTGAGTTGTGGCTCCTTCCTTTCACCCCTAAGTCCTCTGAGGCCCTGAGATGAGCATCTACCCTCCCTTCTCCAACCCCCCCCCCCCAAAGTTCTGGAACATGGAACAGAGGCAGAGTTGTAGACTTCCAGGACCCACCCACTGTGCAGTCACTGGGATTTTCCCAGTTAGTCCCCAAATGACCTCATCACCTCTTGTTAGCTCTGGCGCTCTTGGCTGAGGTGCTTAGCCTCTTAGAGCCTCTGTTCCTTCTGCAAAGTAATGGGGTGAGCCTCTCCACAGAGCCTTGGTTGTATGCGGCCCATTGAACAGCAGCCTTTCTGGTAATGCTTATATGTGCCGACAACAGCACAGGTGGTAAGCAGTGGGGGCAGGGAGGGCTGAGCCTGTGTCATCATCCCCCACCCTACCCCCCCCACTTTTCACAACCCCCCAGGCCTATACAGACAGTCATCAGGAACAGCTGGAGGAAGACTCGGAGACACAGGAGCAAGAGCCTTTGGTGTTCCACCATCACTATTTGCCTTGTCCCGTGACCTCCTTGGGCCCCATGCCACTGTGGCCAGCCTCTTTCTTCCCTGTTCCCCCACATCAGCCTCCCTGGCAGGGTGCACCCAGGATTCAGCACCAGCCCCCTGCCTCCAGGCAAGGAGATGTGTAAGTGAGACTTTGGGAGTGGGGGGTGGGGGGGGTGGGGCTTGGGTAAAGTTGGGGCTTGGAGGATCGGGTCCCTGATCTAGGTTGAAAGAAAGAGCTTGGTGGGGAGTGTGAAGCCTCAAAGGCCAGCCTGAGCCTCTGAAGGGGGGCATCTTTCTTCTCCCATTTCAGAAGAGATGTGCCCCCGCCCCCACCTCCCAGTGCCACGGGGACTGTTGGTGCGGACGTACCCCCAGCTTCAGGTAGGAGCTGGCTGGGTGGGCAGTGGGGTAGACTAAGATGTCAGAGGGGGCCATGTGCCCTGTGGATGGGGGCTCTTGCCAACCGTGTCTCCAGGCCCTGCCCTGTACTGTTCTATGTTCCTCCTTGGGGTCTATCAGGGCAGAAAGGGGCAAACCGAGGGTTCTGTCTCCCTAGACTACTATGATGCTGAGAGCCTGCCATGAGGACAGATGCTCTCCAGGCCTCGCCAGCTTCTGCACAGGACTGCCAAACCCTGGAGCAGTGCTACAGCCATGTCGGAGCCCCAGTCAAGCAGACTCTACTCCACCGCCATCTTGAGCTGGCTGTTCTGGAGTAAACGCTCCTTTAAGACCCACCATGACCCAGATGCTATGCAAACCCAATTGATCCCACTGTTTTCCCATCTGGACCAGAGCCCCAGCTGGTCTCTGCCCCTCTGTCCTCTCTCTAGGATGATGAAGGCTGTGTGGCATCAGCCTTGGGCCTGAAATAGGCCAGGAGAGAAAAACATAGCTCCAAAGTCCTTCAGGCCCCTGGAGGGCAGCATGGTTGGGGAGAGAGGCCCCGTTCAGGAGGCCCCCGTAGCTGAATCAGCTCCCTCAAATCTCCTTTCGTTGTCGCCAGAAAGGAGAGTCATAGCTTTGTCCTGATTCAACCAGGAACAGCCTGAGGTCCCCAGGTCCAGGTGCAAACAGAATGTCCTCTGCCTCATGGGACCTAGGTGGGGAGGTGGGGTCAGTTATTCCTAATGGCGTGGGTGGATCCCTGGGGCCTGGGCTGCAGAGTCTCTGAGACATCCTAGGAAAGAGCAGGGAGGTGGGAAGAACCAAAGGAGACACTGGGCATGAAAGGTAACACTTAGCATCTCCCACGCCAAAGGTGTTGACTGTTATCCCAGGAGCAGAGATGGCGGGCACAGGGTAAAATCCAGGTCTTTGTATTGAGGCTAAAAAAAAAAGGACATGCCCCCCCCACCCCACCCCCCGAGTCTTGTGCTATTGCCACAGTCTTTCAGCCAGCACTGAACCACACCCTAAAAGTCATGTTGAATTCCAGCAGCAGCCACCAGGGGCCTAGCGATATCAGCTCACACAGGACGTGCCCGGAAGGCTCGGGGCAGCCTCCTCCAGGCAGCTAGCACTCCGTAGGTGCCTGTCCGCCTCCTGTTCCAGTGCTGGCCGAGGATAAAGCAGAGTAGGACGGATGTCACAAATAAGAACAGTAGTAGTGATACCACGATGACAATGATGACCATCTGGTTGTCCTGCAGAGGCTCTGGGGACAGAAGAGGCAATAGTCTCAGAGACCTTCAGATACCAAGACGCGGGGAGTCTACCCGTCGCTTCCTTACCTACTCATGCATCCCACGGTCAGCCTGGCAGCGGACAGCAGTGGCATAAGGTGTTTGCCTCCTGAGTGACATCGAAGAGGAAGGCGGCCCCATGCTCTAGGCCGTCAGGCTGAGCAGATGCCTTCCTCTTCTGGCATCCCCTGACACCACGGCACAGAGGACATCGTGGTCAGGTTTAGACCATGACCTTCTCAGGCACTGTTGAGTGAGTTTCAGGCAAGCTTATTGACAACAGGCTTTGGCCACCAAGAGTCACAGAACAGCAATGCTCTGGGGAACCTGTGGGACAGGCCAGCCAGACTTCTCATGGTAGAAAGGAGCCATAGCTCAAGAGAGACAGAGAGAGAGACAGAGAGAGAGAGAGAGAGAGAGAGAGAGAGAGAGAGAGCGCTGCATGGTCAAGGCTACACGGCTCAACAATGGCCAAGCCGGCTAGTTCTGCTTTCCTGGCTTCTGGAAAAAGTTAGGGAGTCTGGATTGGAACATGGAAAGAGACCCAGGAAGTTAGAGGGAGCCCCCAGGATTATACATGCACATCAGTCCACCTGGGATTGGGGCTCATGGCGTTTCTTTCCCCAAGGGGACAAGAAGGAATGCTATCTCTAGCCCTCTCGGCCCATGGGGTCTCCTTACCGTAGACTTCGAGGGTCTGGAACTCTGAGATGCTGCGGATGATGTACCCACCATGGGGCCGCAGGTCCAGCTCAGCCTGGCAGGAGAAGTTGAGGCTATCCTTTTTTAGAGCTGTGCTGTTGAATGTAGCTACGGCCTCTTGGGGGCCAGTTTTAGCTCCCCCAAAGGTCTGGTTCTGCAGGGTCTCTCTGCCGCGGAGCAGAGACAGGGTGAGGCTCTCAAGGGGTTTCACAGGGGACACCTTGCACTCAATGGTGAAGGTTTCACCCACAAACACCCGAGGGGGCTGCAGCTTCAGTGTGACCTGAGCTGGAGGCTCTGCAGGAGATAAAGGAGGAAAGATCAGGTCAGGATGGAGCTGTGTCCCTGCCGGGCCAGCCTGGCTAGGGTCCATCTCCTGGTATCCCAGGTCCCTAGCTGGACTTGAGGGAGAGGAACTGGGTTTGGCCTGCTCATTGGAAGGAGGAGGAGGAAGAGGAAGAGGAAATGGGATGGTGGAGGATGTACAGGGTGTTAGCTCTGTAGATAGAAAAAAAGCTCTACCAAGAGAAGATGCAACAGCCAACCAGAAGGATATTAAAAAAAAAAAAAATCTGGGGCTGGGCAGTGGTGGCGCACACTTGTAATCCCAGCACTCGGGAGGCAGAGGCAGAGGCAGATGGAACTCTGTTGAGTTCGAAGCCAGCCTGGTCTACAGAGGGAATTCCAGGACGGCCAGGGCTACACAAAGAAAGCCTGTCTCAGAAACAAAAACAGACAAGACAAACAAACAAAAAACCCAAATCTGGGCCTGTTTCCATCCCCTCCAGATACTAAACACAACTTTAAGTTAAATAGCTGGGTGGCTGTGTTGTGAGCACTTGGAAGGCGCCTGAGGAGCTGACTGTGGTCCTCCTCCTCCTCCTCCTCCTCCTCCTCCTCCTCCTCCTCCTCCTCCTCCTCCTCCTCCTCCTCCTCACAAAGCTGATGCAGGAGTCAGCTTTGCCCCACGTTTCCGGTCAGTTTCAGGACCAATGTAATCCCAGATCCTCTGCAGGAGGACTGCGGTGCTAGCCTGCTTTCCTTCTAAACTACAGCGCCTCTCTCTACCCATCCTTACCCCACCTAGGACCTGGGACACCTTTCTAGGCTTTGATCCACCAATGTCAGTAATGGGTCCCAGGGAAACACAGGGAGATAAGATGTTGAGAGAATCCTGGGTGCCGGGCGTGGCGGCGCACGCCTTTACTCCCAACACTCGGGAGGCGGAGGCCGGCGGATCTCTGTGAGTTCGAGGCCAGCCTGGTCTACAAAGTGAGTCCAGGACAGCCAAGGCTAACACAGAGAGACCGTGCCTCGAAAAAACCGAAAGAAAGAAGGAAGCAAGGAAGCAAGGAAGCTGGGCTGTAGTAGTGCCTGCCTTTAATCCCAGGTAGGGACCTGGGATACCAGGAGATGGGCCCTAGCCAGGC
This sequence comes from Acomys minous, assembly GCF_964271855.1. NCBI lineage: Eukaryota > Metazoa > Chordata > Mammalia > Rodentia > Muridae > Acomys > Acomys minous. Next base: position 98,423,053 of record NC_140493.1, read on the forward strand.
TAGACCAGCAGGAACACAGCTCCATCCTGACCCAGACCTTCCCCCTTTATCTCCTGCAGAGCCTCCAGCTCAGGTTACTTGGGAGGCAGAGGCAGGTGGATTGCTGTGAGTTCAAGGCCAGTCAAGTCTACACAGAGAAACACTGTCTTGGAAAAAAAAAAAAAAAAAAAAAAAAGGAAGGAAGGAAGAAAGAAAGAAAGAGAGAGAGAGAGAGAATCTTGGGATATCCTGGCAGGTGTGTAGACACTGCCCACACATTTGCCACAGATGCTTACGGGAAGGACAAGAGTACTTGGAGGTACTCTGTGTGGTACCTCCACTTTCTTCCCCGTGAGATGAAGGAGCTACTGAAGAGTGCTAGCTTCCCCAACTCCCCCCCCCCCCCGCCCCACCCATCCCCTGCTTGTGAAGGCGTGCTCTGGGGACTAGAATGGGGACTGACATCTTGGTCTGTGCAAACCTTGCCTAGACTGACCTTCTAAGAGGAGCAAGATTCAAACCCTACACAGTCTGCTTCTGAGGTGCAGGAGGACGCGTTGGAGTCCAACTAGGGGGAGGGGGCAGGGTAAGCAGATCCTGGGCCCACAGGTCTGGCCTGCTTGTGGCTCAGGAGCCCAGGGAGGTGAGGACCATGATGAGAAAGTCCCAGGAGCAGTCACTGAGGGGTTTAGGCTTGTGTAGTTGACTCAGGCTCTGGCCTGAGGAGCAGAGGCCCATGCATAGATACTCACGGTATACTTGGATGCTGAGGCGCTCCTCCTGAAGCTTTCCTGCGCAGGTGAAGAAGCATAAGAGGACCGTGTCCCGGGAGATGTTTGAAACTAAGAACTGAATCCATTTCTCTTGAGGGTGTTTATTCAACTCCTTCTTAGTCAAGGTGGTCTCCAGACCACCCTTTTGAGGGTCTTCACAGCTGGTGCTGCAGTTAACTGTCAAAGACTCAGTGGCTTCCACTATCTGCTTCTCGGACCAGATATTGACCTTAAACGCCTCCTCACCAGACCCTGTAAGACCAAAAGCACTGGGCAGCAGGTGTCCCTGATGTCAGCCCTTCAAGAAGACAGGTCACCTTTGGTCTCTTTGCCCCATTCTCAGGTCAGGCCTACAGAGGCTGCCACCTGGCAACTCCCCGTGTTCCTTCCTCCAGTCCCTCTATCAGTCAGACCTAGGCCAGCCTTCCTCAAGGCTGTCTTTGGCTCCCTTAAGCTCCAGTGCAATGCTCCCTCTGTCACAAAGACACCTCTGAGATTGGAGGTAAGCTCCAAGCACACAACCATAGACTACTGTCAGGATGCTCTTTGGGTGGGAGTGAGGTCCAGGGGAAGGGACTGGACGGGCTCCCCTATGCCTCCCCCCGCCTTTTGTTTCAAGACAGGGTTCCTCTGTGTAGCCTTGGCTGTCCTGGACTCACTTTGTAGACCAGGCTGGCCTTGAACTCACAGCGATCTGCCTGCCTCTGCCTCCCAAGTGCTGGGATTAAAGGCGTGCGCCACCACCTGGTGGGACTCCACCTTTAAAAACATGGTGAGGAAAAGATGATGGTGGGGGCAGGTAGTGCACCTTGCATGTGCCGTTGGGGCATGGCCCAGACAAAGGGAACTGCTGGCCCACGCCCTGCTGTTGGGAGCATGCTTTCATGAAGCCACAGAGAGCCAGAATGGCCAGAGCTTAGCTAGAAAGAGGAATGTCAGAGACCCTGAAAGGGGCCTGCTGCACTAAGGACTCATAATTTGTGTCGATGCTCCTTAGACATTTTGGAGCTTCTAGAAGGCTAGGCCTGAGTTTTTTGTGTTCCTCTTTATGCTGACCACACAGCTCTGTACAGGACAGATATTTGGGGGGTGTATCTGGTGTAAGAAGATGAGACCCTCAGTGCTCACATCCACACTGTGAGGCCCATGAAGGTTCTAAGGCCTGGCCAGCAGGTCCACACATGGCCTGTGCTTTCTCCCTCCCGACAGCCCACTCTCAGCTAGTGGCATGTAATTAAGTGGGAAAGAGGGGCTTTCCATGTAGACACTGCTGGATTGAACTCAGCATTTGCCATGTACTGGCTGGGTGGCTTAGAGTTAAGCTCTTTCTCTCTCTCTCTCTCTCTCTCTTTCTTCCTTCCTTCCTCCCTCCCTCTCTCCCTCCTTTCCTTTCTTTCTCAAGACAGGGTTTCTCTGTGTAGCCTTGGCTGTCCTGGACTCACTTTGTAGACCAGCCTGGCCTCGAACTCACAGAGATCACCTGCCTTTGCCTCCCGAGTGCTGAGATTAAAGGCGTGCACCACCATCCCTGGGGGCACACTCTTTCTGTGAGCCCCAGTTTGTTTCACTTGTTAAAAAAGCTAATGTGCCCTCTCCTAGGTCCTGAGTGCAGTTAGGAAGCATTTGGCAGATTGTCTAAGACACAAGGCGCTCAGCACGTTGTGGCAGTGTCCTTCCAGGTCTCCCTGACCCCCCTGGAAAGGCTTTCACTTTTGTTTTGCCTTCCTAGCGAGCGCAGTATCTTCTGCTGCCCACTAGGCCCTTTGGCACACTATCTTATCTTCGCTTACACCCTGACATCTCAGTAGTCAGGCATGGTGGCGCACACCTTTAATCCCAGCACTCAGGAGGCAGAGGCAGGCGGAATCGCTGTGTGTTTGAGGCCAGCCTGGTCTACAAAGTGAGTCCAGGACAGCCAAGGCTACACAGAAAGACCTGTCTCAAAAAACCAAAAAACACAAAACACCCTGACATCTCTTCCTGAGTCTCCCACTTACCCACTGCTCACCATCCAACCTTGGTAGCCTGTTACGACAACACTCTCAGAGCTCTGGGTTCGGTCCAGCTACTAACCAAGGGGCCATGATCCTAGTCACTTAACCCAAGGCCATGGGGAACCAAAGCCAGGCCGTCCCAGTCTTCCTCGCCTATGGAGGACCCCCTCCTCCCCAACCCAAAACCCAAAAAGAGTGCAAAACTCCCCACCTTAAGATGCACACATGCTGGGAACCCTGGGGTCCAGCTTACCTTGGCAACACAGCAGGGAAAGAAGAGTTAGAGGCAGGCTCCAGGAAGCAAGAGGAGACATCTCAGGTGGGGTCTGTGGGATCTGTGGGTTCCAGGGCATAGCTGAGGTCTGCCTGGAGGAAGACGGAGAGTCAGACACCACAGACTGGGGCCTGAATGCTGGAGCTCCGACTGAGACCCGGAGTCTCCTGTGTACCCAGTGATCTCATTTCCTCTCATTATCTGAGAGGTTATTATCATTTTCTGAGGTCAGGAAGCCCAGGAACAGACTGCTCTCAAGCCTTCAGGCCTTTGAGAATTCAGGCAGAGGAAGCTGGAAAGCAGCTGATAAGCTGGGGTGTAACATGGCCCTCCCCTATGGCTTGCTCCTTGGGAACTCATGTGCAGGGAAGTATGCAGCGTGCATGCAGCATGCACTGTGTGTGTGTGTGTGTGTGTTTGTGTGTGTGTGTGTGTGTGTGTGTGTGTGTGTACATGTCTGTGCATGGGGCAGAATGAGGTCGCCAGGGCTCAGATCTGGGGAACCCTGAATTCCACCAGGCCTCTGTTGGAGCCATCTCTGGGGTTAGATAGCACTCTTCTGCAAACGTCCTGCATATGTCTGCACACCTTAATGGCTTGCTTAGTTTCCCAGCAGAGGCCAGCCCAACTCAGCCAACACAGGGATCAGAGATTGCAAAAGAGTAGCCACAGTAGTCTCCAATGGCCCAGGCCCAGGAGGTCAGGAGCAGTGGCTACAGCCTATTCCCGAAGCCTTGGCCCTTTCCTGGTCCTGTCCGTCCCGAATCCTTGGCCCTTTCCTGGTCCTGTCCGTCCCATCCACCTTCTAGATGGCCTTGGGCTGGGAAGGCTAGAGCCTAAGGCTTTGCAGGTGGGCTTCCCCACAGGCCATGGACTTTGATGTTCCCTGTGGTGTTCCCAGGTGATGATGTGCTTACCGGGATAACCAAGTTTGTTATTTCAATTCTGTCTCAGACCCTGGGGGACAGGCAGGGCAGATGTATGTCTCTTTGCTCTCTAGGTAGAATCCTAGAGAGGGGCCTACCTGAAGGAGGCCCCAGGGCTGGCTGAGCTCAGGAAGCCACAGGGAAAGCCATTGCAACCTCTGGATTTCAAGCAGAGGAAGCCTCAATGGTACAACCTATAATCTAAGTACCTGGGCTGAAGGGCGCTGTGACATCCTGCCTTCCCACAATGCTGAGTAGTGGCTGCTGTGTATAGCTAGCTACCTAGCACAGCTGTTACCAGCCTGGATCCAGGGAAGTCCCTGCATGAGGTGGTTGGGATTTGAGATCTTGCCAGAAGAAAAGCAGAGACAGTGTAAGGAGAGAAAGGAGGGAGAAGTGGGGTGGGGTGGGGTTGGGGGTTTTGATCTCACAGGAGTGCTGAGGACAGGGCATTGCATAGCTGGGAGGGTTTGGGTTTAAGATGGGGACTAGCCTCCTCTAGGTGATGATGATGGTGATGTTGTTGTTGTTGGTGGTGGTGGTGGTGGTGATGATGCGATAATAATACAGCAACCCAGACATTACTTAGGGAGGAAACAAGTCCTTTTTTTTTTTTTCCACTTTGGGGGTGCTGGTGACTGAGAGGCTGCAGCTTCACACACGCTAGGCGAGTGCTCAGAGCTCCATCCCTAGCCCTCCTGGTGCTTTTCATTTTGAGACAGGGTCCCACGAAGTGGTCCACACTGGCCTTGAACTCACTCTGTAGTTCAAGTTCAGAGACATGTAGAGCATCGTAGTGTGTCCACCCAAATCCTAGATGGTATAGAAAACTATGTCCTCCGTGTACATGGTCATACGTGCTATATACGTGAACACAACTGCAGTACAGGAGGTCGACAGCAAGGCCGCCAGGACTCTGGGAGCAATGCTTTGTGTTACGGTGGCTATGGTGTCTTTAGGTCTAGCTCCAATGCAATCTTCTGGAACCCCTGTTGTACATGTGGCCAGTCATGGGGCACGGGTCTGCACCTCCTTCAGGCTGGTCGCTGTCAAGAGCACTTTATAAATACTAACTAGTTACATCCAAACTGTACAAGCTCAAGTACGCCTACTATTCTCATCTAGAAGGAGAAACTGAGGCACAGAGAGGCTAGGTGGCTTGGCCAAGGTCACATACCTAGGGAAGAGTGAAGTCTCTACCAGTGACCTGCAGCTGATGAGGCTCACTAGAGAAAGGGCACACGGTCACACTTCCTGGAGAAGCCTGGGAAGGGCATGCAAGGCCAGAGGGAACATGCAGACAGGGTTCGAAAAGAAAGCAAATAGCCATTATTACCAGAACAACCATGGAAACGCAGGAGGGTTAGAAAAAGACGACTACACAGCAGAAAGAGAAGAGAAAGCCAGGGTCTTGGGAAGGTAGGTGGGAGCTCCTGCAAGGGCAGCTTCATTTTTGTAAGGTTAGGTTCAAAGGTTAGTTACAGAGCAATGAGAACGTGCTTGAGAGCCAGGCGTGGTGGCGCACGCATATAATCCCAGCACTCGAGAGGCAGAGGCAGGCAGATCGCTGTGAGTTCGAGGCCAGCCTGGTCTACAAAGCAAGTCCAGGACAGCCAAGGCTACACATAGAGACCCTATCTCAAAAAACCATAAAAAAGAGAGAGAGAGAGAGAGAGAGAGAGAGAGAGAGAGAGAGAGAGAGAGAGAGAGAGTGCTTGGTTGTATAAAACCACAATTTAAAAACATAATAAAAATAAGCCAGCACTTGGGAGGCAGAGGCAGACAGATCTCTGAGTTCAAGGCTAGCCTGGTCTACAGAGTGAGTTCCAGGACTACACAGAGAAACTGTCTCAAAAAACCAATAAATAAATAAGTAATTATAAATATAAACTGTGCTGGCTCAGTTGTATAACCCCAGGACCACTTGGATGGCTGGGGCAATGTGGATGGTAATTTGAGGCCGATTTGGGCTACTCTCAACCATTTGCACAATCATAAAAAGAAAGACTATAAATAATGTCTGTCAAAAAAATATGGAACAGCCGGGCGTGGTGGTGCACGCCTTTAATCCCAGGAGGCAGAGGCAAGCAGATTTCGGTGAGTTCGAGGCCAACCTGGTCTACAAAGAGAGTCCAGGACAGGCAGGACTACAAGAAAAACCCTGTCTCCACTCACACATACACACACACACAAAACACCAAAAAACAAACAAACAAAACCAACAAAACAACATCAACAATAACAAAAAAATGGAACAAGCCAGACGTGGTCGGCAGAGGCAGTCGGATTGCTATGAGTTCGAGGCCAGCCGGGTCTACAAAGTGAGTCCAGGACAAGCAAGGCTACACAGAGGAAACCCTGTCTCAAAAAACCAAAACAAACAAACAAACAAAAAACCAACAACAACAACAACAACAACAAAAAAGTGCCTCAGCCAGGCTCCTGAGAGGGTTCACTCAGAAGGTAATGGCTCTGGCCACCAAGCCTGATGACCTGAGTTTTATCTCCAGAGCCCACAAGTGAGAACTGACTCCCATAAGATGCCCTCTGACTTCTATATTTGTGCTGTGGCAAGCACGTGCCCCGTAAAATAAGATGTAATAAAATATAAAATGAAATTCCAGTGAATCCCAGTAAGGTTGTTTACGGACACTGAAAGCTGATCATAAAGTGTTTGTGGAAGAATAAAAGTATCAAGATATGCAGGAAGAATAAGGTGGGCAATTTTGTTCCTTGAATGTTAAGATTTAATATAAAATATTAACATGGGTTTAGGAAGATTAATTAGTGGGCCCTAGTTTCTAGAACCTAGAAACACGCATGTGACCAGTATGTGGCAGTGGTGACACTGGAGATGGTTGGGTAAAAGGAAGGCCCATTATGTGAGGCTGGGCCAATCGACTCACCAGATGGGAGAGTGGGCAGCATTCCCACCTCTCAGCAATTGGAGAACTCAATCCCATTGACATTAAGAACTCACATGTGAAGAGAAACTCTACAAAACACTGACAAGAAAGCACAGGAGCATACTGCGCCATTGGGATAAGGTATTAGGCAAGATTTTGGAACTGCCAATCACAAACAAGATAGGCTAGGGATGCAGCTCAGTGGGCAGAGTACTTCCCTGGCCTGCACAGGGCCTGGGTTCCATTCCCACCACAGAACAGTAAACAAATAGGTGAAATCATTGGTTACTTAGTGTATCAAACCCACAACACAATTCTAAAGGAAAGAGGACGTGTCCTTCTTTTAACTCAACAGGAGCAAGGAAATAAAAGCGAAAACCCCATGTACTAAGTTGGCAGAGGTTATGAAATCTTGACAAGGTCAATTTTTGGAGAAGTTTTAGGTCAATAGCAACTTTTTCTTGTTGTTGTTCCCTGAAACAAGGTTTCTCTGTGCATTGGCTGTCCTGGCCTCTCTTTGTAGACCAGGCTCGCCTCAAACTCACAACGATCCGCCTGCCTCTGCCTCCCGAGTGCTGGGATTAAAAAGTGTGCGCCACCACACCCGGCTGTCAATAGCAACTTTTATAATTACTACTGGGAGAGTATATTGGTCCCCTGGGGAACAATATATCTTGAAAAACTGAATGAGGACAGACATTTTATGTTATGTGTTTTTATGTTTATGACCAGCAGAGCATGTTGGATGTCCTGGAGTTAAGGTGACAGTGAGGTACCCGGGTGCTGGGCACGGAACTCCTGTCCTCTGCAGGGGCATAGAGCACCCCTGAGCCGTCTCTCCAGATTTTGAGGCCATAGGATTAGAGTAGTTTAGATTCTGCCCAGCGTAGTGGTTGCAGCTTTAAAACACACTGTAATCTCACTGGGTTGGTTAATGGTGCCCTAGGCCACACTGATAAGTTAATTGCAACAGAGCTGTGTGAATTAAATATCCCCCCCTGAACTCCTGATCTTTCTTTCTTCGACACCCAAGTGCTGCCACCACCACATCTGCCTTAAATGAGCTGATGGAATGGAATGTCAGACACCATGGAACACCGGTCTCACAGAGTAAGAATAAGTATATTTGTATGACCATGTACTTTAGAGAAGAAACTAACACAAAATTCTCGCAAGTGGGTAGGAAGAGAATAGCCCTCTAGGAGTGAAGTCCACGAACGTTTTAGTGACATTTCATGCACAGCACATTATGGCGGCAGATATGTCCCAGCTGCCTCTTACACATAACGAACTCAATTCTATAAAAAGAACACAAAGGGGGAAAGGAAAACCCCTGAATGTCAGCCAGGGAGAGGAGGCCTGGTGGGCGCGCGGGCCACAGCTTTCATGGGTTTCCTGTCACCGTCCGGCATGCTCGCTTGAGAAAAGGGGAACTCTCTCTTCCTAGGTCATACAGCCCACGTGGACCGGGGGCTAAGAAAGCGACGGCCCCCGTATGACTTGAATCGCAGGCAGAGTTCTGTGAGTTCCAGGCCAGCCAGGGCTATGTTTTTAAATCTGTCACCGAGGTGGATGCCACCCAGAGCAAGGGGGTGTGGGGGCAGGGGGGAGAGGGGGAGGGGAAGGAGGAAGAAAGCAAAAAACAGGAAACAGTCACTAAGGCGGGGTGGGCTGAAGACAAAACAAAACAGGAGCTTCAGAAACTTTAAGGGGATCCCCTCCAAACCTCTGTGCTTACACAAGAATTCAGGCATGACCCTTGAGAAGTGGGGAGGCTGTGACTTACTGTGTGGGGGTTCAGATGCTGGCTGGCAATTGGAGGTCCTGCCGCACTGTGCTGTAAGTTTCTACCAGTTCAACATTGAGTTCTCTCAGGAGTCACGTGTTTCCTGTACCCTGGTTTCTACACCAAACTAACATGACTTTAGCGCAACTGCCCGCCTTTCTCCCTCACTTTATCGCAGAATATACCTAACACAGTTTATTATTTTATCTCTTTTTGAGGCAGTGCCCCCACCATAGACCAGGCTCGCCTCAAATTCAGTGTTCCAGCCTCAGTCTCTTTGAGGATTACAGGCCTGAGGCACCATGCCTGGCTCTTTAAGCATTTCCAAACATACAGTAGTGTCACTCTTAGCACATTCACCATGAACCAGCTCCAGAACTCTCCACCTTTCCAAAGTCAAACTCCAGACCATGACGGTACTTGCCCATCCCTTCCCTAGCAACCCCTGGAAACCTCCCTTCTATTCTACTTGCTGTCTCTGTGCTTGTTTCTAGGTCAGGCCCTTCTGTGGCTGATTCATTTCAGTCTGGCTCCCCACTTCCCCTCCAACGAGCCCACTGCATGGAAACGTTTGGACTCTTAATTTAAAAAAAAAAAGTGTCAAGCCTGAACTCTGACCTCTTCCTCTCTTATGGCCTCAGCTCCCCCACCCGACTCTGGTAAGCACAGTGGTTGGGGTGGGGGTTGGGGGGGGGGAGGAATCTGCAGAGGGAGCATCTCCTGCCTTCATTTCCTCTGGGTTCACCCATGTGGCGGTATGTGGCAGAATGTCCTTTTCTAAGGCAGAAGACCGTCCCTTCACACACCACGTTTCTAACATTCACTCGTCCACAGCTGGACACCCCGTGTTACTTCCACTTTCTGGCTGTTGTAAACGATGTCGCTGTGAACATGGTATGCAAATTCCCCTGGTGCTTAAACACATTATTAGTGCATTTGCTTATTTAGTGTGTGCATGCTCTCATGAATACAGATGTGCGTGTGACACAGCAGAGGTCAGAGAACAACTCGAGGGAGTTGGCTCGCCCCTGCCTCGGGGCTGAACTCAGGTCATCAGGTCCGACATGCACCTTTATCTGCTGAGCCATGGTGTGAACTCACATTCCTGGTTTTTAAAATTTCTCTGTGCTCCCTGCCCACCATAAAGAGCATCTCAAATCTCCCTCGAGTTCTCTGCCACAACGCTCTGTCCCCACTGCCCAGGGACAACAGAGCCAAGTGACCACTGACTGAGAACTCTGAGATTGTGACTTAGGAGAAAAAGCCTTCCAAGGCGATGAAAGACCTCTTGAAAGATGTGGTGCAACTGTACCTCTTCTTCTTTGCTTCTCAGCTAGAAACGTGGCTGTACCCTTCTGTGAGTGCGCCAGCCACTGCAGAAAGGTGCGAGTATATACTACGACAAAACTATGCACTTAAAAACGGCTAAAGGGCTGGGCCATCTCGGCTTTCAGGTCTTTGGGAAGACAGGCTTCAGTGGAGTTGCTGTGCCAGCCACCCTCTGCTGCCCTGTTCACGTCCCTCGGTGTGCAGTTTCCTGAGGCCTTTGATGGAATGAGGCACTTACCGTTCCTCTGTGCTTGTCCGGGAGCTATCATGGAACACCCTCTTCTCTGGCTGTGTCCTGCACGCTACAAAAAAACAGCTAGTGGCCAAGCGCCATCACCTTAGAGCTCTCCGTGTCTGCAGCCTCTTTTACTCCAGCACAGTGGTTTTAACAAGCAGGAAGTAGGAACACGTTGGGTACAGGGGTGGGTGCTGGGCGGGCAGCCAGGTAGGTTTATTCAAAAGCACTGGATCTTCCTTCTCATGTGTCGGCTTTACAACCCACATTGCTCAGCAGAGGCACAAATTAGATCTTACCAGTAGTCCACAGAATCTTCCAGACCGTGAGTGAATACAACCATGGATGCTGAGGGTCTGGAGCAATTTCTCTTGGTGCTTTTTTGTCTCAGTTTCTTCAAAGCAAGCTTCCCCTGCCCCCGACTCCCACATGGTTTCTCTGTATAGCCCTAGCTACCCTGGAATGTACTCTGTAGACCAGGCTGGCCTGAATTCTATTTGTCTCTTGGCTTTTGAGATTAAAGGTGTGCACCACAATGCCTGGCTTCAAAGTGATTTATACTTTTTTAAAATTTTGGTTTTGGTTTTTTGAGACAGGGTTTCTTTGTGTAGCCTTGGCTGTCCTGGACTCGCTTTTAGACCAAGCTGGCCTGGAACTCACAGAGATCTGAATGCCTCTGCCTCCCTGAGTGCTGGGATTAAAGGCCTGCACTGCCACGTCTACCTCAAAGTAATTTTTAAATGCCCTGCCACACTGCTGATAAACGAGGGACTCATGTGACCTATGTTTTGGTGGCATCTGTTGTAGACATAAATTGGGGTAGACATCTGTATCAGTCTGCATCATATTGGCACAACAAAATACCTGAAGTATAATTACGTTTTAAAAGTATCTTACATGTATAGGTCTGTGTACAACATGCATGCCTGGTGACCATGAAGAGGGCAGCAGGTACCCTGGAAACGGTGGGACAGGTAGTTGCTAGCTGCCATGTGGGTGCTGGGAATTGAAGCCTGGTCCTTTTGGAAGAGCAGCTTGTAACAGGCTCATGATGAAGTTTGGATGTTACAGTTGGTATCTGGACATGTGCTCATCTGTGTCCTCGTCGCTTGTGTTGAAGGACACAGTACAGACGCCTGTACTATTGCAGGGTTCACAGAACGCCTGCTTCCAGGATCACTCTCGCTCTACAAGAGAAAGGGTGGCATAAATTCTGATCAATGTTAACTCGTAATAGAAGAGCTTGTGGCTGTGGATTACTTAGAAAAACTATCAGCTGATGAAGGAGTCGGGGGAAAAGATAGCTTAGCGGTGAGGAGCACTGGCTAGGGCTGGAGAGATGGCTCAGCCGTTAAAGGCTAGGCTCACAACCACAACCATAAACTAAAGCCAGTCCTGTGGGATCTGACACCCTCTTCTGGCCTCCATGGGAACTGCATGTGTGCGCTGCACAGATACACATGGGAGGCAAAATACCTATACACATAAAAAACAAACAAAATAAAAAGTGTTAGGAAGAAAGGAAGGAAAGAAGGCAGGTAGGTAGGTAGGTCTATTGGTCTTTTTTGTTTGTTTGTTTGGTTTGGTTTGGTTTTTCGAGACAACCCTGGTTGCCCTGGAACTTTCTTTGTAAACCAGGCTGGCCTTGAACTCATAGGGATCCACCTGCCTCCACCTCCTGAGCGCTGGGTACCACCACGCCTAGCTTCTCTTGGTCTTGGTCTTCTTTGGTTTAGACCCTAGTCTCATTTCAGGGGAGTCCCATTGAAGAGTCCACCAGCGCCATCTAGCGGTGGGGAGAAGCATCTCTAATGGGCGTAAGAATTACATCTCTGGCAGGGTGGTTGCACCAAACATTCCTTTACATTCCATGGCGGATTTGGACACTATTGTCCAAACTGTGTGTTTTGAGACAGCATCTCAACCTGTATCCCAGGCTGGCCTGTAGCCTAGGTTGGTCTAGACCCTGTGGCAATCATGCTTCAGTCTTCCAAGGACTGGGGTTGCAGGTGTGAGTCACCAGGCAATTTGATGTACTATTTTGGTTTTAATTATTTGTATATGTGTTTTGCCTGCATGTGGGTATATGCACATGAGTCCAGAGGAGGACATCAAATCCTCTGGAACTGGAGTTACAGGTGATTGTGAGACACCCCATGTGGGTGCTGGGAACTGAACTGGGATCCTCTGGAAGAACATCAAACACTTAACCAGTCCTCTGTGGGACTTTCCCCCCCCCCCCCTAGATAGGGTTTCTCTGTGTAGTCTTGCCTGTCCTGGACTCATTTTTAAAATCAGCCGGCCTCAAACTCAGAGATCCACCTGCCTCTGCCTGGGATTATAGGCATGTACCACAGAGCCCATCTCTCTGAGGGACAATTTTTATTATTAATTTTGATTTTTCGAGACAGGGTTTCTCTGTGAAGCCTTGGCTGTCCTGGACTCCCTTTGTAGACTAGGCTGGCCTGGAACTCAACAGCGATCCGCCTGCCTCTGCCTGGGATTAAACGCATGCGCCACCGAGCCCAGCTTCTCAGGGCCCATTTTAAGGGCCCTAGATGCCTAGATGTAAAAATGTATCCATAAACACCCAGGATCTGAAGGGCTGACATGCAGAAGGAGGTGACTGTAAGGACCACGCTGGACTTGAACTCCTGTCAGTCCTTTTTTTGTGTTTTGTTTTGTTTGAGACAATCTTACTACATAGCCCTAGCTGGTCTGAAACTGGCTATGTAGATCAGGCTATCCTTCAGACTCAGAGATCTGCTTGCCTCTGCCTCTGGAGTGCTGGGATTAAAGGTATGACCACACCTAGTCTCCCTACCTTCCTTAACTTCTACGTCACAGGTGAAATCAGTGTGCTGAACTGGGGGCCAGAAGGGAGAAGGTAGTGTTTCTTTAGTCTGAGGTCAAGGGCAGCTGTGTGCCAAGGGAAAAAAATCCAAGAAGTACAGGATTTACAGGGTTTGTTTACTTATTTTTTTTTTTTAAACCATCAAACAGTACCAAGTTAAATAGCTACAGATAACAGTCATTAGGGGTGTGGTGGTGCCTGGCAGTGGTCCTCTTCCTGTTTTGGAACTTGCCACCTTGGAAGTTTATGAGGACTGTGTCTCGGACTGTGTCTCTCACTGTGGAGGGAGACAGTACCGGACACTGGCTTTCCCAGCCTCCTCTACTCCTCTTAGACTACTTATGCCTGACTGTTGCTCTGGGATGCAGTGGAGATCTGGGCGGCATTTCCTGGAGGTAGGAGCCGAGTGGCTGACTGTAGTGAGGTCGTGGAGTTCTGGGGCACAGAGCTGGTGGTCTTCCCATCCCTCGGGTCAGCAGCCTATCTAGCCACCCTGAGGCCAACAGAAAGGATGACGACTCCTTTTGTGACCAGAAGACAGAGAGGAAGGGGAGGACCCCAAGTCCTCTCCAGGGCACACTCTATCAACCTAACTCCCTGTCTCCTTGAGTCCACACCCCTACCCAGGCCTCTCCTGCTCTACCATCTGCCAGTAGTGTCATTCTGGGGGCCAAAAGTCGATAAGCTTCTATGGATCATGGAAGAGGTTGGTCTCTGCCTCCTGGAGGATGTAGCAGGGCTCAAGGCTTAATACTGCATAAAGAAGGCATGACAAACCCCAGGCCCTGCCTGGGCTGCTGAGGCACAACGTGGGCGGGACAGTTAGCATCCACACAGTGCCTGGTAAGCTGTTCTGGGGCCACTGGGACTCCTGAGCTCTGCACTTTGTGAATAGTCCTTGTCTTGGGGCAAGAGTACCGGCAAGGCAAGAAGTAAATCACTTCTGCGCACAGGAGAGGGATGGGGAGGCTCTAAACGGACTGTAGGCTGCACCGGCACATTCCCTGGGACCACAGCTGTCTTGAGCTGCTATCATGTTCCAAGGTCTGACTGTCCTACCTCCCCTGTGCCTTTTCAGCGGAGTTAATCACACGTTCTTCTCTCTTCCCAGGTATATTAGTCCAGAATCCTGCTCACCATACTCAAGGCCCAGACTCTGGGAGCTAAATTCCCCCTCTGTAGTAGGTTGGTCCCAACCACCTTTCTCAAATTCAGCTAAATACTTCAGGAAATTTCCTGTACATTTCAAGGCAATCTTTTCCTCAACGGCCCCCAAAGAGGATTCTCTAACTCCAGAGCACAGCTGCAGACTCCAGGGAGCCATTTTCTTGAGCTTGGCCAGCTGTTGAGGCCATGCAGATGCTGCAGCCTTGAAGACAGTGGCCCAGTTCCTTGCTCTGAGCGACACTATAGTCTTTAAGAGGCAAAGCAACTCCCAAATCTAAAACTACCTTTATTTGTGGTTGGCTCAGCGTAAGTCGCCTTCAATCAATGAGCAGAATTATAAAACTGTACAAGAGGTAAAAAAAGATAAGTCATTTAACTTAATGACCTTCATATCATGAGCTTTAAAAATATACATAAAAGTTGTACAATCTGGCAGTTTATAAAATATAAAGCTAAAAAGAATATTTAGTTTCCACAAAGAGGAGTGAACCACACAATCAGCACATATCAATTAAACTGTCCACAGAGAAGACACATGGCACAAGATTTTTTAAAAAAATCATCTAAAAATTAGCATTTACCCAAATTATTCACCCTTTAAAGACAAGGCTAACATAAGGTGGCAGGATACAGTGTAACTTTTCCTTTTCCAGTTTTAGAATAGTCAGGGGTATTGTTCAAAACATATCTGATGTGCTTTAAGCAAGTGCAATTGTAACCGGATATACTTCAGAGTAAAAATTAAATAAATATAAATAGATTCAATAAATAGGTCATTTGCAAAATTAACTACACAAGGTCTTTGTGTGGGGATGCCACACGTAGCTGACTAGTAATGCTTAGGTGAGTGGGGACTCCCCTGTCACAGTCTTAGGGACAACTGGGAAAGAACACTATACCCATCAAACACATGGGGAACAAGAGAGATGAGGCCACAGGACCCTGGCAAGCAGTGTGGCTAAGGCTGCTCCAGAGGAGGCTCAGTACAATGTGCCTCTGTGGCTTTCTAGTAAGTACAGAAGAGACCTAAGTGCCGGAAGCAACCAGAATTACACATAGAAAATCACTAGTTCACCATGAAAACCCAAGAATGGGGATAGAGAGCAGGCACTTTGGCTTAAAAGAGTTCAGACCTCGGAGGTCTGATAACTTTCAGGAGCAGCTGATGCCTGGCCCCAGGCAGCCAACACTGTGGCTTCCAGATGTGAGGGATGAGCAAGGACAGAACTGCTGGAAAACCAACTACAGAGCAGGGCAAATGGAATTTCACCAGGCTCTTTTCAGGGTAGCTGTTGCTTGCTCTTCTGGCTCTTCCTGCACCTCTGGACTGTGATGATGAAGACAATGAACAAAGAACAGACCCAGGAACAGATAGAAGACTCCTGACACAGCTGGAGAATGGGACCCTTGGGAAGCCACACTCAACCAAAGCCCTGTAGATGACAAGCAAGTGGCCAGCACAGGAGAGCCTGGAGCCAGAGGAGGCTCTGTAGAGGTCACGGCAGCAGCCAATTGATTAACCTCTCACTTTAGGAAAAGGAGCTGCTGCAGCTAACTGAATCACAAGCACACAAAACTTCCACAAAGTCAAGTGGTCTCCAAGGAGAATCTCATGCTTCACTTGAACTTGGTGGAAACACTTGGCTATATCTGCAGACATCCAGACCCCCACCTTCCCTGTAACACACCATAGCAAGAGCCTACAGCTACTGCTGTACCGAGAGCAGGGGATACCTCTGCACCCAGGGGTTCACCTTCAGTCTCTAGATGACCTGGTGATTTATCAAATGACACCTATGTTCCCAAAAGTGCAAGTGCTTTGGTGCCTAACAAAATGGCACACTTCCTAAACTGATAGTCCAACACAAGACAGGGTTTAAACAAAGGTAACATCCCAGACACAGCTCAGTTCCATCCTAAAGTTGAAGATGCTGTACCTGTAGACAAGTGGGCAGTCTTCTACAGATCCTAGTAGCCTCAGAAGATGTACAATGCTACAGAGCTGTCCAGCCTAAAGACCGACAGTGTCCCTTGCTGAACACCTCAGGTGGTGTCCAGTGTTTCATAGTACACCTGGAGAGCTGACAACTGCCTAGGTCCCTAGAATACAGACAGTGAGCTGAGCAGAGCTGACTGATTCTGAGATGGGACGGTTTTAAGGCACAAATGTGGCAAACCCCAAATAAACACCCTTCCTATCCGCTTGAGTTTTCTTTCTGCCCTGACACCCATGGGCTGCTGACTCATGAGGCCTCGAAAGGCAGAAGTCTTTCCTGGATTCATTGCATCCCGAGCGTCTCATGTCCCACCCAGCTCTACAGAAAGTTTTCAAACAAGTATGATGAGCAGTGGAATTTTGGAAATTTGACTGGCTAGAAACTGTTAAGGGGCAAGGACATTTGGAAAGCTGACTTCAGGCAAACTGGGAGGTAACATCAAGCTGGGCCTTCAGAAAAGTCTTCAGCACTTCCTCAAGAGGAACTCAGCCATGAGAACATGGCAAGCTGCAGTGCCTGAGGCAACCGTTAGACCACACTGCTTCCATTTCCTCACACTGGTCTTGGGCAATTCTCTCTTAGGCCCATTAACAAAGTGCTATGTTAAGAGGAAGCCAACTGTGGGGTTGAGATTCCAAGGTCTAAACAGCATCATCCATGAGGTTCAAAGATGTAGGAGGTTAAGAAAGAGTCCACTTTGGCCACTAGGAAAGTAAGGAAACAAAATTCTATAGCAGCAGAGAAAGCTTTGGGTAAGTGGCCCTGGTACCAACATACCCAAAACAAACAAAACCTCTCAGGGGACACTGTGGCAGTGACTCTGGTCAGTGCAATGCACAAAGCTGCCGAGGCCTTTCTCAGCACAGAACGAACGGAGCCTCAGCATCACCAGGGCCACACAACAGAGACCACTGCTGGCTCCAGGGAGTCTATGTAGAACCCCCCCCCCCTGCCAGACCCTGACTGCATTCTAATATCTAAACTTTTGGGAGGGAGAAGACAGATTCTGACTGGAACTAAAGTTAAAAATTAATTTTAGAGAAAATGGTACTGATGTAATTACTTTGACATTAATACATTTACATAGTGTTGCTAGAAAGTCTTACCCTTTAGCATTAAAGAATGTTCTACATTCTTGAGGGAATGGTGATTTTTGGTACCACATAAAACAGAGGATATATATTGCATTTCTTCTTCACAAGCATCAAGCTACACTTAACTTACTTATACAAACGTAGCTTTCTGCAATATGATCAAAATATACTCATTAAAATTTTCCAGGAGAAATGTAAAAGCTGGCCTAAAAAGCCTGTGGTGGCCCTGGCTCTGGCTCTCTACCCCCCAGGGCTTTGACTCAGTCCATGTGCTAATCTCCTGGCCTCTGGGGTAGAGGGACCCTATCACTCACCTTTTGGTTTTGAGCCTCTCCAGTGACTGAGAGTTGTTCCTCTCTGTCCCTGCAGACCTGTTTCTGTCCCTGTCTGGCCTTAACTGCCTCCTAGTGGCCAGGGAACGCTTCATTTCTGGCCCAGATGGCCAGGACTCACCCCATCAGGGGCCACTACGTAGGCCATTTGTGTGGGGCCAGCACTGCATCCAGGACCAAGTGTCCTCTTCATCTTCCAGACCCTCGGACAGACCTCAGCTGCCCACAGGCATTGCTAACTAGTCTCCATGCCCTATGCGCCACACTTAACAACTTGCTGCATGAGGCAACACAAGCCACCAGTAACTTGGAGGTGCTTCTATCCCCACGACACCTCCTCTGAACGTCCTCTCCTTAGCACCCCACATCTCTCACACCCTTTCTAGCAGAGGCTGCACTTGCTGTGCCCCAGCCAGGCTGCTTCTAGCATGTAGGCAAAACCGGATTCCTCCACTCCCTCACTGAAAGGCCCCCAAACTGCCATCCCACCAGAATTTTAGAAAGAAACAGAAGTGGAAGTGAGTGCATCCAGTGAAAGGGAATCAAGCTCATCCAGTAAAAGGATGATGTTGCTCCTTTTGCAGCCTCTGGGACAGGCCCAGCTTTGTAGACATTCCTGACTATGAGGTTTCAGGGCCACATCTCTTCAGGTCTCTGTAGTCATGAGGGGCCACCTCTCCGGCTTCCTAGGATCAGCATTATCCTCTTCTGGCTGCAGATCAGCAGCTCAAGGCACTTGGTTTGAGAAGCTTAGTCTTCCTGCTAATCCCAGAGGCAGCAAACCATGACTGCAGAGATCAGGCCCATGGTCACTGTTGGGGCCACCAGAACAAAGGGGCTGCCCTAGCTCAGAGGGCATCTGGAGTCACTGGAGGCTGGGGTTCTGTGGGCTCCTGCAAGTAGTAGGTCTGGAAGAGTCTCTCATGTCTGCACAGCTCCATGGCTCGGTAGGTGTGTGAGAGGAGGTGGGGGAAACGCGAAGTGAAGTAGCGTACAAAGTCATCAGGGATGGAGCCCAGCGTCTCCTGAACCTCCACAGGGAGCTCTCGGTAGTGGTGTTTCTGTGAATGAACAGAGAGACACGGCTTTAGCGGATGACAGTTCCGAGGGCTTCTCTGTAAGGAGAGCTGAGAGAGTCATGTACAAACAACACATCCCAGTTGTCCTATCGCTTTCTTCCTTCAAAGGTAGAGCTCCAGGCAGGTAAGGCTCAGCCTAGGGAGAGCAGCTTTAGCTTCACCAAGGGACTGGCCGCCTGGAAGGGAGCACAGACCTTCTATGGAGATCATGGAATTGTATGCAGTGTTTGTTCCAACAGCTTGGAGGCTCCTCCTATGAGAGCGGTCTGTGTGAAGGCTGCATGGTGACAGCACAGGTCAAAAGCATCCCTAGGACTCCAAGAGGACATAGAGGGAGCCTTCCCAGATCCCTGAAGACCTGGCTTTGTATAGGAAAGTAACCAGAAGCCCCTGTCCGGGAGTGTTTATAAGCTGGCTGTCAGACAACCAGAGAGTACCACAAATTAGCAAAGAGATCATGAAGTACACATGTCCCAGAAGACTCTCAAGTCTCTGGAGAGAAATTCCTTGAGGGAAGACACGGCCTTTTATTTAGTGTGGTGGCTGGGATGAGAATGGTCCCCATAGGCTCATATATTTGAATGTGTGGTTCCCAGCTGGTGGGCCAGTTAGGATTAGGAGGTGTGGCACTGATGATGGAGGTGCTGTCACTGGGGAGAGTCCAGGCCCAGTATTTCTCTACCTCCAACTTGTGCATCAGAATGTGATCTGTCAGCTACTGTTCCAGCACATGCCTGCCATCTGCTGCCATGCTCCCTGCCATGATGGTCATGGACTCACCCTCTGAAACTGTAAGCCAGCCCCTAGTTAACATGCTTCCTTTTCTAGGTTGCCTTAGTGGTGGTGTCTCTTCACAGAAGAGAGCAGTAAACTCATCACACCCAATTGAGGTTGCCCGGCTTCTACACGGTAGAATCCAGCATGAGAAAAAGATACAGAGAAATGAGCAAAAGGAGCGGGGTGCGGTGGCACACACTGTAATCCCAGCACTCGGGAGGCAGAGTCAGGCAAGATCACTGTGAGTTCAAGGCCAGCCTGGTCTACAAAGTGAGTCCAGGACAGCCAAGACTACACAGGGAAATCCTGTCTCAAGAAAAAGGAAAAAAGAAAAAGGAAGGAAGGAAAAAAGGAAGGAAGGAAGGAAGATAAGGAGGCAACATCTACTGTGGCCACTTCCCAGAAAGAATTCATAAGCTCTTTACCTTATTTCTCATGGCTCGGAGGAGATCTCTGACAGAGCCGCCTTTATAGGTTCTGAATTTGCGCAGATCTAGAAAAACATTAAAGGATGTAATGGTTAAGTAAATTTAAAAAGAGAATTCCTGGGGTCTTGCAATCGGACTAAAGTGATATACGAATTCTCTGTCACAACAAGGATGCTACTACTTCTTGGACCTAAATAAAGGTGTCCATCTGAAGTTCATCCAGATCAGAAATGGCACCGTAGAGCACAGCATTATCACTAACCTGTTGCTCTTGGGACAAACATAAAATGTGCACCCGTGTAACCAAGGCCACAAGGACATGCTCAAGTAAGCTTGGAGCCCAAGAACGGGGATGTGGCGCTCCAACAGCTGGAGCTGCCGTGTCTATATTAAGTTCTCAGAAATAACCACAGTTTTCAAAACATCTCCTCCCATTTTAACATGGTTACCTGTTTGCAGGGGGACAGTGATGTTCTCCCGCCAGTCCATCTTCACCACAGCTCTCCCACCTCTCTCCAACTGTCTTACTATTGGGCCATCCAAGGCCTCCTTTTCTATGCGGTCACTCACATCCTGTAGGGAAAACAGGCAACAGGTGTGGGCCAGGGTTAGGGATCGAGGGTTTGTTCACTCAGTTACAGAGCAGCCGCTGGCTGTGAGTGGTAAGCAAACTGATGCTCCTCTTCGGCCCAGGCTGTGGCCTCCTCAGATCTGGGCAGCAGCACCTACTCTGATCCACTGACTTCTTCCCTGTGAGCAGACATGTCTGTTACTCACGGAGACAAGCTTTCAGAGGTCCCCTCCATGACAAGAGAGAGATGCTATAGAGGTGTACCTCTGTGCGGAGCATACATCCACCTCTGCAAGTTCACACTCACACAAAGCACTTACACAGAGCTATGGGTACAAAATACATTCTCCAGGGAGCCAAAACATAAGGGGATGCTCAACTCACTCTGTGCTTCAGATATCCCTGAAACAGGACACCTCAGTGCCCAACCAGGCCACGATTCATCTGAGCACTGGAAAAGCTATGAAGCAAAGCCCTCTTTTTTTGTTTTTGTTTTTCGAGACAGGGTTTCTCTATGTAGCCTCGGCTGTCCTAGACTCGCTTTGTAGACCAGGCTGGCCTTGAACTCACAGCAATCTGCCTGCCTCTGCCTCCCGAGTGCTGGGATTAAAGGCGTGTGCCACCACGCCAGGCGAAGCAGAGGCTTCTTTTTAAGAGTACTGGGTGGTGGGTATGGGATCTGTGGGCCCTACTGGGTTTCAAGCTGTAAGATGGAAGGAGAGGTTCAGGAGGGGGCACCCTAAGTACTAGCCTTTCAGAGCACCTGCCAGTAAGATTAGCTAAGAGAAAAGGGATGAAAAGCTTACATTCAATGCTGAGCCCTAGGAGAGTCAGTCACATTTTTTTCTTTTTGTCCCAAGATAGGGTCTAATATAGGCCAGGCTGGCCTTGAACTTGACACATAGCAAAAAATGACTTTGAACTCATGGTTCTTTTGCTGAGATTACAGGTCACACATGTAAGCTATTATGACCAGTGCAGGCTGAATTCCTAATTTGAACTTAGAGGGGGAAAGCCTTGGAGAAAAGCCACCAAGTCTGATGAATCTGAATTTTATCCCTGAACACTCAGGTGATAGAAGAAGGGAACTGATTCCCACAAGAGGTCTCTGACCTACAACCAACCCCCCCCCACACACACACACATAGAGACTGGACCGCCCCTAGTGGGCATGGTGAAGACATGCTTCAGAGTTGCAAACAACTCTAGTTCTAGCTAGCTGGCAGGAACAGAAACCAGCTGTGCCTGCCGGGTACAACTCAAATATACTAACTCAACTTCATGTGGGGTTAAGATCTTCATATGTAAGTTTTACTTCTGTTGTGTATTTTGCCAAGTGACTTAGACTAGCACACAGTGACCAATCATGATGCTGCACATACCCATTGCTGCCCTGGTATAGGATACTAGAACCTTCGCCCCAAAGGCAGTGTCCTTGCCAGGTGCTGGGGTCAGAGCAGTGATTAAAGCCATGCAGAAAGCTTTCTTCAAGGAGCATATGTTCTAGGGTGTCTCTCTAGCCAAGGCCTCTGTCAGGCTGCAGACAACGTGAGTGTCCGTGCCAAGCGAGGGTCTCCAGGACACACTCCTGTTGGTTCGCCGCCACTGTTCTTCGCAGGAGAGGAGGCGTTTTGGTTTACTCATCTCATGTTGCCTAACACACACAAATAGTCTATACAAAGCCACTTGGCAATGTCACAAAACCTCAGAGCTGCCAATTGCTATAGAAGTTCAGATCCACTGATTTTAAATTTTAGCTCCAAAACAAAATGAGATCTGAGTAAGAGACAATTAAAAAAACTTAAGGAGATGTTTGAATTTGTGACACTGAATGAAATTATATGGTATCTGAGATTTGCTTCAAAATAGTCTAGGGTCATAGCTAGAGAGATGGCTCAATGCTTAAGAGCACTTTACGCTCTCGTGGGGACTGGGTTTTGCTCCCAGCACCCATGTGGCAGCCCACAATCAGCTGTCATTTCACCTTTAGGGGAGCCAACACTCTATGCTGGCCTCTGTGGGTGCCAGGCAGTACATGGTGTACATACATCATAAAAACACTCACACACATAAGGAAGAAACCCTTAAAAAGTGATCTGGGTATTGAAGAACACAGATTGAAATTTTGCTGAGCCGGGCAGTGGTGGCACAGGCCTTTAATCCCAGCACTCGGGAGGCAGAGGCAGGCGGATCGCTGTGAGTTCGAGGCCAGCCTGGTCTACAAAGTGAGTCCAGGACAGCCAGGGCTACACAGAGAAACCCTGTCTCGAAAAACAAACAAACAAACAAAAAAAGAAAAAAAAAAAAGAAAGAAAGAAATTTTGCTGAAACTGGAGGACGGTTAGAGGAGCGCTCTGCAGCATTTAGCCTACTTTTATGTCCATTAGGAATCCCCAAATATAAAGTTTAACAGTTAGATCATAGCTGGGGCTAGAAAGATGGCTGAGTAGTTAAGAGCACTTTCTACTCTCTCAGAGACCTGAGGTTGGTTCCTAGCATCCACACTGTATCTCAAAACTCTCTATAATTCCAGTTCCAGGGGATCTGACATCCTCTTCTGAACTGCACAGGTACCAGGCACATATGTGGTGCACAGGCATACATGCAGGCAAAACATTCACACATATAATATAAAAAACCTAATTTTTAAAAAAGATTTATTTATTTATTATGTATACAGTACTCTGCCTGCATATATTCCTTCAGGCCAGAAGAGGGCATCATGTTACATTATAGATGGTTGTGAGCCACCATGTGGTTGCTGGGAATTGAACTCAGGACCTCTGGAAGAGCAGTTAGTGTTCTTAACCTCTGAGCCATCTCTCCAGCCCAAAGATCTAAGGAATTCATATAGTAGAATGTTATAGTCATTATAATTTTATGTGTTTTTTAAAGCAAGATATAACATTGTATATATAACTCTATCCCAATTATACTATTATTTATATGAAAACATTTAAAATGTGACTGTAAATTTTAATTGTCAACTAAGACACATGCCTGGGTGGGTCTATGAGAGCAATTCCAGAAAGGAAAGCCAGGAGAAAAGGTCTTTCTCTCAGCATGGGCAGCACCCCCCGACAGGTGGGCCGAGTTAGAGCGGTCTGGGAGAAGCAGTCTTGCCTGGCGGCCTTTGCTTCTTGCTGGTAAGAACATCTATCCCATTCTGTTGTTGCTGCCATCCATCACCGGCATCAGAACCCAGCCTTCAAAGTCTTCCACTGTGGACTAAGACCAAGGGCTCTCTAGGAAACCTTCCAGGTCTTCAGTGTAGACTGGCTGCCAAGGCAACCCAATTTTGTACACTGAGCAGCTACTGGCTTTAGTGTGCTACTGCTGGACCACCCAGCCTGTGTCGTGTGAGCTGTTCTGCTGCATCTCCTTTACAACACACATAGTTTATTAACACAAATGTCAATCAGTTCGTCTTGGTTATAGGCTACAGATCATTTGTTTTGCTCTTTGTCCTTTCAACCTTTGCAGAATCTGGAAGACATTAGGATTTTGGTGGGAAAAAAAGACCCAGGTAACGCTGGGCGTGGTGGCGCAGAGGCAGGTGGATCGCTGTGAGTTCAAGGCCAGCCTGGTCTACAAAGCGAGTCCAGGACAGCTAAGGCTACACAGAGAGACCCTGTCTCGAAAAACAACAACAACAACAACAACAACAAAAGACTCAGGTACCTGGAAGAACTGGAGCTGCTTCTCCAGGCTCCAGAAGAACGGGTGTTTGAGCACGTGCTTTGCAGAGGGCCGCTGCTGGGGATCCATTGCAATCATTTTCTCTATCAACTCACGAGCAATGACGTCCTCTGGAAAGGAAGAAAGTAAACAACTAATTATTTCCAACCTATAACCAAATGAAACATCAGAAACCTTAAAAATCTGAGTGTCTTACATTTGTGTATGTGTTGTTATGTGTGTGAGTCTGTTTGTGTGTGTGCATGCACGTGGAGGTCAGAGGTTTATACCAAATGCCCTCCCTAGCTGCTTTCCATCTTATGTTTGCTGAGATGAGAGTCTCTCACTGAACTTGGGACTCACCAATTCACCGATTGCCTGCCCAGCAAGACCCAAGGATCCTCCTGCTTCTGCCTCTCCAGTACTGAGGCTACAGATGCATGGCACCAGCCTTTTTTTTTTTTTTTAATTTTTTTTAAAGCTGGGTGCTGAGGACCCAGACCTAAGTTCTCAAGTTTCTGTGGTAAGCACTTTACCGACTGAGCCATCTCCCAAGCCCTGCATGCCCTTTGATATGAGATTCTGCTACATGAATTGATTCTGATAAAATGATGAAGAAGTCACACCAAACTTTATTTGATAACATATTTTCACTATGTGGTTTGTGAAAAGTAGTGTCTAAAAATATCCAAAAACAGAGGCTTATGTGTTAAAATGATGCTAGGACTAGATGTCCAAGGTAAGGCACGACGGGCTTGTAACACCAGTGCTCAGGAAGCTGGGGCAGGGAGACCAGGATTTTGAGACCAGCCTGAGTTACATAGGAAGACTTAAGCTAGGCTGGGCTACACAAGGAGACCTGACTCATCAAACAAACAAACAAACCAAAACGATGAAGTTGAAAAATGAGCCTGCTGCAAATGTGTGATTTAATCTCCATCCTCACTCCCACCCGGAGCCCAGCAGCTCAGGCTCACCTGGAACTCCCTGTGACTCCCAGGCTGGTCTCAGATTTAAGATTCTCTTGCTTCGGCATCCTAAGGGCTAGGATTACAGGTATGTTCCCCTACCTGTAGCCTTAACTCTGCCTCTTAAAACAAAACATTTGTGCATAGGGGAGGGCATTTATGTGTGACATAGCACACATGTGGAGGTCGCAGGACAAGTTGTAGGTTGTTGGTTCTCTCCCTGTACCGTGTGGGGTGGGGCCCAGGGATTGAACTCTGGTCATCGGGCTTGCAGGCAAGTGCCTCTAGCCACTGAGCATTCTTACCAACCCTTTTAACTACATCTTTTTGTTGTTGTGTAGTCTTGGCTGTCCTGGAACTCACTATGTTGATCAGGCTGGCCACAAATTAACTCATTTTAATCTTTTCACACAGCAGCACTGAGGTGCTGTGATCTAATGTAATCTAGCAAATTTCCCAGTCAAGAAGTAGTATATGTTGTATCCAAGTCAGCAGAGCAGGGCAGACCCTGTCTACCTGTGCTGGACACAGACTATGCCTTGTAACCGTGGCCCTCATACAACAGAATCCAGTTTTCAGAGCACAAGTCCTCCATATGCCAGTAAGACCCTCTGATCACAAGGTAGGAAAGAGCAGTCTCCAGAGGGTGTCTTCCCTAGGGCAGTGCCTCAGTACTCCAAGGATGATCTTAGCCAGCCTCTGTCAGCTCCATATGCTTTAGCATTTCCTGAGGCTGTCCAGAAAGGCAGTATAGAGGAAGGTATTACCACACAGACCACCTGCTCACCGTGCTTGTCTGAGTGAAAGCAGTCAAGGCTACAGGCGCCCAGGAGGATGTTGGCCTGTCGCTGCAAGGACTTGCCAAAAGGATGGTTGCCCTCAGTGATGACATAGTAAAAGACACAGCCTGCAGAGAAGATGTCCACTGTGTAGGTCTGGAAGAAACACAAAGTGGGAGGCCTCAGACAGCTGTCACTTTACTTACAGCCCTCGCTTCCCTTCAGCCCCTTCTGAAGGGTATCTGATAAGTGACTCATAAACGTGAATTGCCCAGAACAACCCTGTAGTGCTGCCGTAGTGTCCTGACTTATGTCAAGGTCATGGACTTGCAGGCTAACAGCCTGGGATGCTGGCTCTGCCAGGTGCTCCATCACAAATCAGGGTACATCCTGCCATCACACTGGTCCTTGACAGTGACTTGTACTCTTTTCTTGCCTGAAACATTTCTACAAAGTTGTTTTGTTTTTCTTTTCTTTTCTTTCTTTGAGACAGGGTTTAATAGCTCTACCTGTCCTGGACTCGCTCCGTAGACCAAGCTGGCTTCAAACTCACAGAGATCCGGCTGCCTCCCCCCCCCCCCCTGCTAAGTTCTGGAATTAAAACCACCATGACCGGCTAGTTGTTTTATTTTTCAAGACAGGGTTTCTTACCAGGCTGGCCTTGAACTCTGATATCCACCTGCCTCTTTCTCTTGGATCTAATCAAGCCTCTAGACTTAATTTCTAGCATACAGAGATTACAAAGAACAGAGAGCTCTGAAGCAATGCCATGAGGAGACAAGCAAGCAGCCTAGAATAGGGCATCCAAGGACTTCTCAAGAGTAAGCATCAGAGAACAAAAAAGGCAGGGAGGCTGCTGGGAACTTAGAGGTCCAGCCAAATTCAGCACTTGATGGAGTCCTGGGATACAAAACTAGTTTAAGACTTGGGGGCTGCTGGGGGATGTGAGCATGGACTGGGCATATTAGAAATAGGATGGGGAAAGTGCTGACTGTTTAGGTCTGACAGTGAGATGGTGGGAGAAGGCCCTACTCTTAGGAACAAGTGCTGCAGGCTTTTAGGGGTGAAGGACTAAGATACCTGCTCCTTATACACAAATGGTTCAGCCACAGGTAATAATGAAGACAAGACATAATGTAGATTTCTACGTTATGTATTAACAGTGACTCTGGGTGGTCCTAACATTCTTTCAATTTCAAGATGAAGTTAAACAAATGAAAACTGGAGGGCTGCTCATCTTAGACAAAAACTGACTCTCCAGGTTCCCAAAGGAAAAAGGGTTGGGAAGAAGACAACTGTTCACATCTGTCTTTCTCAGACATGAAACTGTCCTCGCTAAAGAGATATCATTCTGTGATCACATATGCCTGGCCCCCAAACCTTGAAATATAATTGGCAGGTGCTGTGGTTTTCTTTAAAAATAATCCCATTTACTTACAGGGTTCTCCTTGCAGTCTTCACTCAGCATCTCTGGGGCAATCCAGCCTTCAGTGCCAGGTACCCCCGAACGGCGGCTGAAACTGTGCCTGCCCACTGCCAGCTTCTTGCAGAGGCCAAAATCAGAGATCATGGCCTTGATCCTGCCGTGTGCGTTGGGCATGGAGAGGAGAATGTTGTGGGGCTTCAGGTCCCTGTGAACTAGGAGGGAAGTCCAGATTCATCCAACACTTACCATGAGTGACCTGAGCTTCCTACAAGAGGTTGTGGGTCTTGTCAGACTCCTATATACCCACTGTGAGCTTCAAAATGTCCAGTTTTCAGTTTCCTAAGGCTCTCCCTCCCTCCCACACAACCTGTCAAGAGACCACTTACATACCCCTTCCTCTTGGGAAGGCCAGGTAGCTGCCCCACCTAGGCCTTCAGCCCGGCAGAGGGGATCTTCTTACCAATGTTGAGAGAATGCAGGTGTGCCAGGCCTGAAGTGGTCTGCTGAAGCAAGGTGATGGGCTCTAGGCCAAGGTGGGCAAAGTCCTTCTGCTCCACATACTGTAAGAGGCACAGTGCCAAGGTCACAGTATAGAACCTTCAGGACTCCTTGGCATGTCCTATCATTTTTTTTTAATCCCATTTTACTGACAATGTTCTTGGTCAAACCCCTATTTTCCAACAGACCTCCTAAAGTCACAAGCTGACTTAGCACATAAACAAAAGTCTAGTTTACTAATTTACAATGAGAAAGATACTAAGGCAGTGCACTCAGGCTCACTGCCGTGGATATGCAAGCCTACAGGAGAATCCAAACAACACCTCCATGACCAGGGATGAGAAAAACCTATTAGGTTTCCTAGAAGAAAGAGAGCAACAGATATGCCCATTGCAACCCGTCTGCCCAGGAACGCTGAGTGGACTACTCCACAAAAACTGGGGGCTTAGTGGTTGAGAGCACTGACTGCTCTTTCAGAAGGTGTGGGTTCAATTCCTAGCACCCACGTGGCAGCTCACAGCTGACGGTAACTCCTGTTCCAGGGGATCCAACATCCTCACATAGATATACAGTCAAACACCAATGTACATAAAATAAAAATAAACAAACTTAAAAACAAACAAACAAATGTATTTAAAAAACAAAACAAAAAAACTAGGGTGATAAAAATGCTCTGCATCTGTGGCTGGTGGACATATATACACACCAAACTGTACCTTTAAGATGAGCAGAAGTTACTGAACTGTAACTTCAATAAAATTAATAAAGCAAACTTTAAAAACAGCCAGTGGCTTCTTCCTGAACACATGCGAGCTGGTGGGAGACGAGGCTGCGACGGCCACTGCCAAGCTGCCCCTGGCCCCAGGTCCTAGAGAGCCAGCCAGACCCACCTCTTGCAGGGTGGCTGCACACAGCTCAATGGCAATGTACTGGAACTGCCGGTCCTTCTCTGTGCAGAAGTAGCGGATCACATTTGGGTGCTCGTCTGATTCTCGAAGCAGCTGGACCTCACGGTCTGCAAAGCTGAAGCACTCAGGGAGGATCCTCTTCACAGCCACGTCACGGCTGTCAAACATGCCTCTGCAACACAAGAAGTAGCTGGGCTTTGGTGAGTGCACACGGGGCTGTAGAGATGAGATGGCTTCTCCAAGATGCCCGAGTTCCTCCTTCTAGTCTCAGCTACCTCAGCTTCAAGGCTCAGAGACCACGGCCAACCATCAGCAACCCACAGTTACCAGTTCTCTTTTAGTGTGTGTCCTGACTAGCTTCAAGTCAAGTTGAAACAAACTAGAGTCATTTAGGAAGAGAGATTCTCAACTGAGAAAACATCTCCGTAAGATTTGCCTGTAGGCAATTCTGTACTACATTTTCTGCACTGGTGACCAATGGGGGAAGGCCCAGCCCATTCTGAGTGGTACCACCCCCGGGCAGGCGGGCCTGGGGTATAAAAAAGGCAGGCTGAGCAAGCCCTGAGGAGGGAGCCAGTAAGCAGCACTTCTCTGTGACTTCTACTTCAGTTCCTGCCTTCAGTTCCTGTCCTGACTTCCTTTAGTGGACTATGATACGGAAGTAAGTAAAATAAGCCCCTTCCTCCCCGAGTTGCTTTTGGTCATGGTATTTTATCATAGCAACAGAAACTCTTGTTGTTGTTGTTGTTTTGTTTTTCAAGACAGGGTTTCTATTGTAGTCCTGGCTGTCCTGGACTCACTTTGTAGACGAGACTGGCCTCAAACTCACAAAGATCTGCCTGTCTCTGCCTCCTGAGTGTTGGGATTAAAGGTGTGTACCACCATGCTCCATGCAACAGAAACTCTTAAGATAGTGTGGGAGCTCACTGGAGGCAAGGCTCATGTGCCTGGATCATCACTTTAACCTGCTATGCCCTAGGAACCTGGCACTTAGAACTTCAATGGGACAAGTGCTCACACAGCTGGGAGACTCGGCCACCCCACTTACTTGTATACAATTGTGCCCTCAGCTCCATGGCCCAGGACATCTTTGGGGCAAAATGAAATTTTCCCAACAATCACCATTCTTGTTTCCTCATCTGGGAAAAAATAGGAAAAAGAAGAGGTCATTTTAAACAGACATTACTTAAAGCACTCTGAGGGTAAAAGGGCTTCCTGATTTCTCAGTCAGACTTGGTATTTAGGAAGTCTACATTCCCAGACTCCTGACAGGATAGAGCTGGCTAGGTCCAATGCTCATTAATGCTCAGGGCCTCAGCCTCTTCCCCAGCATTTTGCTGCCTGCTCTTATATGCTATTTCTACTTTTACATTATTTTATTTGGGAAAGTTTTAACCTTTCCAAAGAAAAGAATTCTCTGTAGAGTCTCATATTTAGTTAACGATGAACAAAACCCAAAAAAGGTCCACCTCAAAGATCCATAGCTAAAGCGTCCCACTGTAGTGAGACAAGTAAGTGAAGAGCTGCTTGGAAGCGGCGGCTCTGGGCCCCGGCGCAGTCTGAGGCAGCCCTCCAGGCTGTGGACCCCACAACTGGCTAAGCCCACTCCCCAAGAGGAAAGTGGGTCCGTGCTTCACTTTGGAATGTTGCCAGTGGCTGGTCTCAGGATTCACTTAAGCCAGAGGGTAAAGTTCACAGCTCTGTAGAGGAAAGATGGAGGAACAAGAGCCTCAAACAAGATAGCATAGCTGGGCGTGGTGGCGCACGCCTGTAATCCCAGCACTCAGAGAGGCAGAGGCAGGCAGACCTCTGAGTTTAATCCCAGCCTGGTCTACAAAGTGAGTCCAGGAAGCCAAGGATACACAGAGAAACCCTGTCTTGAAAAACCAAAAACAAACAAACAAACAACAACAAAAACAAAAACAAAAAGTAGAAGACAGCATGAATAGGGTAGAAGCCCCCATCCCAGAAACCTATAGGTGGGAGGAAGCCAGAGGAGAACACGGTGAGCCCTCAGGAGTCTTAGAAGGACACGGTACTCTGTTCCAGGTGATGTTCAAAGATGCCGTGGGAACCGTTTTTACCCTCATCCTCCTGCTCCAGGGAGGGGCTGGTGCCAGCCTTGGAGGCAGAGCTGCTGGAGTGGTTGGAGGCTCTGGGGGATGGGCTGGGGCTGCTGGTGCCTGAGCTCTCTGAGCAGAGACCAGATGAATCCAGGAAGTCAGGGTCCTGGGTAAGGTCTCCGGGTGAGTGGAAGGGCAGTTGCTGTTGCTGAAGGAGCTGAATTTTCTCCAGTTCCTTCTGGAACTGCTGGTGCTGGAGCTGGCGCTGCTGGTGTATGCTCTGTGAAAAGAAACCTATATCCAGGACACTGTAGCTGGGAAACACATCACAGGGAGAGGAGGCCAACAAGGAAGGCAGACTTTATTTGAACTTCAAGTCACAAGCCAGAGAGAAGCCATAGCAAGGCAGAATTGATTCAGTAATCTTCCTCTTCTCCAGGAGGGGGCTGGCCACCAGGAGGAGACCTGAAGGCATCCTGCACTAGAAAGAGGGCTCAGCCAAGGGGAGAAGTTTCCATTTAATCTTAGAAATTAGTGACTCTTAAGGACATCTGAGAGTTGTAAAAGTGAAACCAAACTGAAAGAATGGTTAGAGGTGCCATGGAGGTCTGGTGGGTAGAGGGAAAGCTCTGGCTCACAATGGCTGTACCTCAACAGAGGTTAGAACAGTAGCCTGAAGTCTAGAAGGCAGGCTGGAAGCTGTGGTCCAGAATGAGGCAGTATGGGGCTGACCCATGGTCCCTCGGAAAGCTCTGCTCCACCATCATGAGACAGTGGTCTGCAATTATTCTTGCGTGGGCACGGGAGGTGGACTGAAGGGGAGTTTGCTAGCTCTTTTTTAACCTAGGGTCAAAGTTCGGGTGTGCCATCTACTAGCTGAGTACCCCTAGAAGGCAGGTAGCCTCCCTTCTTCTGTGGACAAAGAATAAATAATAATGACCTCACAGGACTGTGCGAGGTTAAAAACATTAGGTAATGGTCCATTGCCCACAGGAAGGAAGGCATACAAAGTCTCTATCTTCCCTACCAGATGGCTGTGAGCTGCCTGTGCTCTGAGGAGACAACTCCACAGGCTTGAATAACTTGCTGAATGAACTACTGTCTTACCTGTCAGATAAATCATTGTTTTGACTTAGCTGCAATTAGAAAGTGAGAGGAATCACCACAGCCCTTTACACTTTAGCTGATCTCAGAGGTAGTGTGTAAAGGAGCAGACTGTCATCTGTTATTTTTCCTTTTAAAAAACAAAATACAATTAACTATTTAAAATTATCTTAGGCGAGGTTATCCAACAGATTTTATACTCTTTCTTGAAAAACAGTTTAGTTAGAAAACTGTCTTTTTATGAGAAGTTAGAAGTTAGTATCTCTAATGATGTTTTTGAAATAAGCAAATATTTCTTTTTTTCCTTTTTCCTTTTCTTTCTTTCGTTTTTTCCCCCCTTTTTCTTTTTTCTTTTTTTTCTTTTGAGACAAGGTCTCACTGCTTTTGAATTTGCTTTGTAGACCAGGCTAGCCTCAAATTTCAAGTGCTACAATTAAAGGCATGCAACATCATGTGTGGCTCAAATATTGACTCTTAAATAGGAAACACACTGGCCCCCACTGAAATCCAGTGGCTGACAGAAAGGCACCAGAACACGAAGGACAATGAAAAGGGTCAAACCTTACCAGGGGGTAAGTGATGATGAAGGCCACCCATCCAACCAGCAGGAAGGTGCTCAGGATGATAGTAGCCATGTCCTTGAGCATGGAGTCCATGGGGGCCTCAGGCTTGGCGGGGGCATGGGCCAGCTTCTCTTCTACATCCTGAGACATGGTGGTCGGTGTGTTTTCTGAAGTCTGGCCAACTAGGTTGATAACCTTGTATGGAAGAGATTTGCTAAATGCCTAGCCAGATACAGATGAAGTTGGCACCCAAGTCTATTTAAAATATAGAACTATACTGAAAGTTTCTTTCCTAGTCCATCAAAAGTCTGATGGACTAGGTAACTGTTGCCACCTTCTAAGCAACTGCTGTGAGAAACTATACAATTCTGCAGTGATGCTACCATCATTCACACAGAGATTTCTGAACAGTATATTTGGAAATATCTTTAGACCCTGATATTCCTTGAAAATTTTCCATGATAAATTTCAACAATAAATCTCCTCTGATTTGCTATTTAAGGAAAACTGTAAAACCACCTAAGTCAACTGTAGAAAAAAGTCTAGTG
The DNA here is from genome assembly GCF_964271855.1 of Acomys minous. NCBI lineage: Eukaryota > Metazoa > Chordata > Mammalia > Rodentia > Muridae > Acomys > Acomys minous. The sequence goes on from NC_140493.1 coordinate 98,456,089, forward strand.
AAAAGTTGGTTATCAATTTGATACCTTTTCACACTAAAAATTAAAGCTAGCTGGTGCACGCAAAAGGTCCTGGGTTTAATCCCCACACAACAAACAAATCACAAAAACAGAAGGCTGTACAAGGATGAAGAGCTGAGTTCAAATCTCAAGAACCCACATAAAAAGTGTATGTGTGTGAGGAGCTGTAACCCCATCAGTGGGAAGAGGTGGAGACGGGAGGATCACTGGAGCTCCTGGTCATGAGTTTCTCTCTAGATCAGTGAGAGATTCTGCCTCAAGGGAATAAGGTGGCGAGTGAGAGTAGAACACCCAAAATCTTCTAGCCTCCTTACACTTATGCATGCTCCCCATACTGTAACACACACACACACACACACACATACATACACACACACACACACACACACACACCAACAAAAACCAAGAAGGCTTGCTGGGCGTGGTGGTGCACGCCTTTAATCCCAGTACTGGGAGGCAGAGGCTGGTGGATCACTGTGAGTTCGAGGCCAGCCTGGTCTACAAAGCGAGTCCAGGACAGCCAAGGCTACACAGAGAAATTGACTCAAAAAAGAATAAATTTTATTCTTGAATATAATAAAAATACTAATTTCAAGAATAAACTTCCTCAATTTTATTATTTTTTCAAAGTTACAGAAAAGTAACAGATGTTGTTATTAAATGCTCATAAAAAAAATGGTTATAGAAGCTCTAAATTAAATCAGATAAGCATGTAACTTCCCTCCAAGTTCCTCAGAATCTCAGAGATTTCCTGGAACAGTTTAGAAAATACATTGATCTATACTCAAACAACTAGTGTTTCCTGTTTGTCTACCAAAGCTAACACACAGCTTCCTGGCCTTGAACACTGGGCTTTCCACATGCTTACCTCACTACACTCTCTCCTACCATCTGTCAGCTTTTGGTGGCCTCCTCTCCCCTTCCAGTAGTGGGTATCTGAGTCCATCCAGGTACACACCGCTCTTGGTCATGCCTCCCTTGTGGTGTGTCCCACAGTGCACAGGGAGTGTGGCTCATAGGTAGGTAGCATGTGGTTGAGAAATGTGCACAATTTCTCAGTGACAGGGAGAACATTTATTTAGATATTAAGTGTTCAAGAGTGTTTAAAAAGACACCTATGGGCTGAAGAGATGGTTCAGTGGGTAAATTAAGCTACTGCTGTTGCAGAAGATCTGATTTTGGTTTCCATCACGCATATCAGGCAGCTCACAACCACCTGTAACTCCAGCTCTGGCCTCTGTGACCTGACAATATGAGTCTGACCTCTAGGTAAAAGGAAAAAACAATTTCTGCAAGTTGTCTTGACTTTCACACCTGAAGTATGGCACTTATGTGTATACACACACACACACACACACACACACACACACACACATTTTATAAGAACATTTTAAAGACACTCTTGCTCAAGATCAGATAGTTAAATATAAAATTTTGGACTATGGCTACCTCTGGGTATTAGATTAATTATATTCTCTTATTTTCTTCTTTACAGTTTTGTAAGTATGCAATAATGAACATACAGGACTTTAATAAGATCTTAGAGCAATGCAGCTGAGGATCCTGTTTTAGAAATCAGCCCATTTCTCCAATACCATAGGTGATAAACAAGAGACTCTGTGCCCTGGACCTAAAAGACCATGATATTTCTCTGCTTTTAAATAAAACCTAAAGCCAGCCATAACAGTGAATGCCTTTAATCCTAGCACTGGGGAGAGAGAAAGCAGGTAGATCTGTGAGTCTGAGGCCAGCCTGGTCTACACAGTGAGTTCCAGCAGTACTGTATAATGAGACCCTTTCTTGAAAAAGCAAAATCTCCTAAGTGACTTGTTAGACCACAGACCACCCACAACAGTAGCTCTCTTCCAGCCCTGCCCAAGTCTAGGACACGTCTCTATCATCCCCCCCCACTTGGTGGGCTACAGGAGTTCAGGCCTGAGCAGCTAGCTCACCAAGGCCTTCAGAAACCTCCAAGTCCCATGCAGGCCAGGACAAAAGTCTCCCCAACCCTCTGTATCTGACCAGGAACAGCCAATAGGACGTACCAGCAGACGGAGGTAAGGTAACAAGTCTGAGTGCTTGGGGGCTTTTGACTGAAGCCTCCAGCTTCTGCTCAGAGGCCTTTCCACTCCACCCTTCTCTGGCTTCAGGACAAGGCATGTTAGAGAACGGCTATGTGAAGAGCCCCACTACGCAGCTCCCTCGTGCTGCCCCAGCAGGGGTGCGCCAGCTGAGGCCCTGAGCTAGTGCCCTCAACACCTGTTAGGAAAAGCCAGGAAATCACTTCCCCACTCACTTCCTCAAAGCTCCTTTTTTCTGAATCAGCAGGAATCACATTTTCTCGATGTTTGGGCAGGTTGTTGGGAAATCTCTCCAGCATTTTGGTAGATGCAGACAGAGGAGTTTCATGGTGTCCTACAAAAGGAGACAAATTTTAATGAGAACAGTTTCTAGGCAGTGGTAGCTCTCAACACAAAATTTTAGTAACTCTCTATCTGCTGAGGGGGTCTTTCCTATATAACGTGATCCCAGGAAAGGCAGCTACTAGAGAGTTAGTACAAAAACCCTCCCATGCCCCACAAGACAGAATTTCTCTGTTAATAGTCCTGGCTGTCCTGAAACCTTGTAGACCAGGCTGGCCTCAAATTTATAGAGATCTACCTGCCTTTGCCTCCGGGTGCTGGAATGAAAGGCGTGCACCACCACTGCCAAGCTCGAAAACAGAAATTTTTACAGGATGTGATAGCACTCACTTTTAATCTCAGCTCTTGGGAAGCAGAGATAGGCGGATCTCTGAGCCTTCAAGAGCAACCTGATCCACATACTGAGTTCCAAGACAGCCAGAACTGCATAGTAAACTCAGTCTCCAAACAACAAGCACACACCTCAAAAACCCTCCCTGCCCCCAATAGAAACTTTAGGGCTGGAGAGATGGTTCAGTCAGTAAAGTGTTTGCGAAAGCATAAGGTTCAGTCCTCAGGACCATGTAAGGAAAGTTGGTGACATGTGAGTAATCCAATGGGGAGATGGAGACAAAGTGATCCCTGGTTCTTGCTGCCTAGCTAGCCTAACTCAGTCAGTGAATTCCAGGCCACTGAAAGATTCTGTCTCAAAAAGCAAGGTGAATAGTGCCAAAGGAATGAAACCTGAATTGTCCCCTAGTCTCCATATGAATGTGTGCAAGCACACCTGCACATACATGCATGGGTACACATGTGAAACACAAATTTTAAAATAAAACAAGTTTTGCCAGGTGGTGGTGGTGCATGCCTTTAATCCCGGTACTTGGAAGGCAGAGGTAGGCGGATAGCTGTAAGTTCGAGGCCAGCCTGGTCTACAAAGCGAGTCCAGGACAGTCAAGGTTACACAGAGAAACCCTGTCTCGAAAAACCAAAAAAAATAAAAAATAAATAAATAAAAAATAAAACAAGTTTTATTAGTTGATGGCATAAGACAGTCTTCTGCTTCTCTTTTTTAATGATTTACTTTTATTATTAATTACATACGCGTGTGGGTGTGTGTGCAGTACCCAAGGACAGGGGACAGATTTCCCTGAAGCTGGAATTACAGGTGGTTGTGAACCACTTGACATGGGTGCTGGGAACCAAACTTGGGTCCTATGCAAAAGCAGTATGTACTCTTAACTTTTGAACCTCATCTCTAGCCCAATATTCTGATTCTTTTGTAAATAACAAAACTCTGTCCTTGTCATGGCAGGTCTCAGGATGTTTGGGTATGTTGTAAAGCAAGGCTTGTGTGGGTACATGTGTTCAACTCAGGAAACAGTGTGATGCTTCAATTACAGGTCATCAAGTCCCTTCACTGCTTTTCTAGCAGCACAGTCTCGGAAGGCTACCAAGCTCCTTCTGCAGGTGTCAGCTGCGCAGGGCGAGCTCCGCTCCTCTTCCTAGCTACACCTGAGCTTCCATCTAGCTGGAGTAACTGTGAGACTATTAGAGAAACTAGGCTCTGGCTGGACAGGGTGGGTGCAGAGTGATGCACACTCACTTGCTCACTGCTCTGTACACTCTATTTCATGACTGCCTGGCCTTCAGCACACCTCCATTCCATACCTAGTGTGTGCAATAAAAAAACAAGGTAACTAAAATAAGGAACTGGAGTTTTGTATCAAAATCTGTTTAGCTTTAAATCAAATGGTTCTATACACCGGCTAGAAAAGCTCCATCAGTTTCACTCCTTTTGGTTCTTTCACTGGGATCAGCTCTTAGCTTGATCCAGGCTTTTCACTCTATATTATTTCTTTTCCTCTTCACTGAAACTGGAGCAAAATATTTCAACTAGCTGGGCGTGGTGGCGCACGTCTTTAATCCCAGTACTTGGGAGGCAGAGGAAGGTGGATCCCTGTGAGTTCAAGGCCAGCCTGGTCTACAATTAGAGTCAAGGACAGCCAAGGCTACACAGAGAAACCCTGTCTCAAAAAAGCAAAAAACAAAATAAAACCAAACAAAACCAACAACAACAAAATATTTCAGCTGGTTTGGTGGGCCAGTGAACCCAGGGTCCTCCCATCTCTGTCTCCCTATACCAAGCCTTTTTGTTTATTTGCTTGCTTGCTTGTTTCTCTGTGTGGCCCAGGCTGTCCTGGAACTCTCTGAGACCCATGCCTGCCTCTGCCTCCCATGCTGGGATTAAAGGCGTGCACCACCACTGCCTTGCTCCCCTGGGTTTTTATACTGGCTCATAGTCTCACATAGGAAGCACTTACCCACTGGTTCATCCATTTCCTCAGCTCTCACTCCATCATCTCTCCAATACTGTTTGATACCTATTCGAGACTATCTGTACCAAGGCAAAACTGACAGGACCTAGACAGAGCTTGCATCTCTTGGTCTGGAAAGTCCCTCATTAATCTCTCATCTGACCGCAATCTTTTCAGGTTTTCTCTACCACGGTGTGACATGGTTCTTTAAGGAAAACCCACTTTTGTTCTGAGCTGTCACAGTTTCTCTTGTCTACCATGGCAAGCTGAGGTATGCTTTGCTCTACAAAAGGGTTTTCCTACATGTGGCTGCCTATGTCAGAACTCTGAATCAGTCTTGGTGGTGGACATGGGAATCTGATTGTGAGTAGCAATAGGTCACCAAGGCCAACCAGCAAGAGATCAATGGCCAGGAGAAATGAGGGTTTCCTTCCACAGGCCACCCTGCATTACAATGTCCTGTCTATCCCATCCCCTGATGCCTAAGTTTTACTGTTAAGACTCCTATGTGTCTGTGAGGCTGTCTACCAAAGACTACTGGAGAAGTCAGATTCCTTGTAAACAAGCTCCTGTTGAAGGACATTCAGTAATATCCCACTGCATACACAGAACCAACCCTTCTGCAAGCCAAGGTTCTCAGACATTTTTACATAAATAGCACCCAATCTTTGTGAACTATCTGTCTTTGAGCAAACAGGCAGACACTGGAGCAAAAGGTACAGCGCCAGCTTCTGTCTGGATCTCCCGAACTGGGTCTCCAATGGCAGTTCATGCCTCTTTGACAAAGCACTAGGTGATGCTGAACATCAGGTCAAGGCCACTGCTGGGGGGGTGGGGGGGGGGGACATACACGACTACAAAGACTAAAAACAACAACAACAGACCCATCTTTTGAGTTAAGTAGGTCTATTTTGTCTTCAAGAGGATTGTGAAGGTAGGCTGTCTTACAGTCTGCCACAAGAATCAAAGCCCACACCTTGACTTTAACAGTGCAACCAGTGGCCCTGGCTGTGCGTTCCCACTGCCTTGTTCTAAACTGTCCGCTATGGAGGTAAAGGGGGCCTCAGAATGGTGAGAGCCTCCCTTAGCTACCTCTTGGAACTTCTTCAGGCTTCCTAGATGTCTTACTCTGACAATTTAGATCTCATTTTCCAGTTCTGCCATGGAGACTTCTCACAGTTATAAGCACAGGGGAAGCAGAAACTGAGCGATCTGAGGGTAGCCTGAGCAATGCATGAGATTCTGTCTCACAATAATATGAAACACACCATAAAATTAGACCGAGAAAAAGAAATTCCCCTAGGACCATTCTGTGATGGTCCAGGAGCTGCTCAGATTCCTCGTGGCTATTGATTCTGGTTTCTCCTCAGATTGCATAAATCTTCTGCCTTCACTTCACAGCTGTCAATCACCATGGGTCTTCATACTTGTCCTGCCCAGCCTCTTAACCACATTCACTCCTATTCCATAAGAACAGCCTTGGTGTTCTTGGTTACAGAGTAGAGATAACAAGGGCATTCACCTCACATGGTCATTGTGAGGGGCAGGGAACAGACATTCTGGACCTAAAAATTATACCAAGCATTTGAATCTTGAAACACTAGCGAAACTGGTTTTGAGACCTAATTTGGTAACCAGGAATTCTGTAACTCCTTGGAAATAAAAATGCCCCAAGTGTAAACTATCTTGAAATAGACAGAGCACACAATGCATTCAGAATGAAGAGCCACTCAGCATGTTGACCAGCAGGAGGCAGCATGTTACCACGCAGCAAAAAGCAGCTCTTACCTATGAGAAGCCAGTAATTCCTTAAGTAGTTCAGCTTGTTCTTCCCTTTGAGCCCAGGGTCAAACTTGAGGTCTGTGCTGGGAGTGATCACACACTCTCCTTTGTCTCCAATGGTGACGCCATCTGTCTGGGGACCTTCCAGCAAAGGAAGAGTGCTGCCTCTGGGCTGTGGAGATGGGGTGCGGCTGAGCTGGAGGGCTTTCAGAAGAGTTTCCCTAGGTCCTGCAGCACATCCCTCAACCACTGTCCGCTCAACAATCATTGACAGCCAAAGCATGACACCAAGGCCCTGGGGCCAGGCAAGGGACACTCTACTGAAACCTTTTCAGATTTTTTGCTTGAGACAAAACTCAAACAGCCCAGGCCAGACTTGAATTCCAGATCCTCCTGTCTCTTCCTCACAAGTGCTGGGATCACAGGCATGTACTATCATGGCCCTTTTCAGATTATTACGTTTAGGTAGAGAACCAGGAAGAACATGCATTATAGAACTCCAGGAAGCTACTATTATAAATTATGTGAAACCACATGAGAATCTATATGGAAAAGAATGAGAGGATATGCACTAGTCAGAGATGATGCAACTGACAGTGTGCAATAAACTCCAGACACTGATGAGCTGACAGAGGCAGGAGTGCCCGCCCCCCCAGCCTCAGCAGCCAGCCAGCTCACCAGGCAGGCAGACAACATACCAACAAGCAGCCCAGGCACTACGTCAGGAACGTAATGTCCAAGGCACTCAGTGAGCGTGCTCAAAGCAGGCCGGAGAAGCATGCAGAGGTCACAGAGGATGGAAGGGATTTAGTAGAGGAGTGGAAGTGAGAGACCAGCAATAGTGGCTCAGAAGAAAGGACAGGGAGGTTTGAGGGATTGTGGAGAAGATGTGTTTGTCTGGACCATGCAACTCCCCCAAACTAGCGGAGTGGTATACGGACATGGTAGGACTAACTTGAAGAAAGCCTGAGGATTAGAGCTGAACACAAAAGCCACGGGGAGTGGGTGGGTGGGTGGGTGGGTGGGGCTAGGGGGTAAGTGTTTCCTGCTTTAGGAAGTTGCTGTCAACATCATGCTTTCAAAGTAAACTCTGGATGTGCAGCTGTTCATGATTCTTTCAGCTTTGCATTTCCTTTAAACCAGAGGTTTACATATAACTCAAGGTCACTTTTTGCTAAAAAGGAGTAAAAGCAGTTAAGAAATTGTATGTTTGGGTTCCAAAGTTGACTCACCACAACAGCAACCCCCTCGTGCACCATTGAGGGAGAGGCGTAGAGGCTGGTGGAGTACTTCCCAACATACAGAGTAGGCCTGGGGGAAACGGAAACATACATTCTGAAGTCATTTCATGTCCAAGCCTCACGACCTGTGGCCTTTCGGATATCAGAACCATAGACTCAAGCATTACATGCAGTTCCCACAGAGAAATCAGCAAGGTGGCAGGGATACTGCAGGGAGATGGGACAGGACGACGTCAGGCCCCAGCGTCACCTGTCACCTACAGAATGTGAAGCCTCACTTCCCACACCTGCAAAGTACCAGGACTGGACTAGACTGAGTCCAGCCCAGCCTGAGGAAAGGGCTGTGTTGATGACCAGCAGGAGACTGAGTACTCAGCACCCACTGCTGGCTTCTCAAGTGACCCTGACCCTCTGAGAACCACCACCCTCAGCATCACCATGTTGCCAAGGGTTTTTTGAGGACTCCAAGGGCTCAGCAGAGGAACAGGGAGGGAGGTGCTCTATCCAGATGCTGAGAGCAAAAGGGAGGCACAAGACACATAAGGCAGGAGGGTGGTGCACACTGTAATCCCAGTGGCATGTTCTGGGCCAGCCTAGGCTCATGAGACCCTGTCTCAAATAAAGAAAACAAACAAACAAGAAAAAAGGGGGACAACTCCAATCCAAACTGAGTGACATTTCCTGGTAATCTGCTCCTACCTGAGACACAGAGTGCTGTCTAGTACCAGCATGGAGACAGCGGGAGCTCTACCTACAGGACCCTTCTGATTACTACTGTCAGGGGCCTTGGATCAGTCATCTATGAAATAATTACAAAATAATCCAAATTTCTTTTCAGCGAAGTCCTTCCACCTAAATGGTGTTTCACTCTAGACAATACTTCCACATATATAATCAAATTTCACCTTCCCCACAAATCTATAAAGTAGAAAGATTGAGGCCTAGCCTGTTGAGTGACTGATGGGCTTTTAACGGGTAGGGATGAAGAATGCAAACTGCTAAGTCTTGGCCACATAAACTGTAACACTTTTTTCCCCCTGATTGTTGAGTATGAAATCTAAAAAAAAATTAAAATATATAGTCTTATACTATAATCTCCCACTGATTTTTTCTTTCTTTCTTTTTCTTTTTTTTTTTTTTTTTTTGAGACAGGGTTTCTCTGTGTAGCCCTAGATGCCATGGAACTCTCTCTGTAGACCAGGTTAACCTCGAACTCAGAGATCCATCTGCTTCTGCCTACCAGAGTGCTGGGATTAAAGACGTGCACCACCACGCTCAACTCAAAACAAGGCAGTGTTGACTCTTGATGTTCTATATGACCTCAGAGATGTCTGCCTACCTGACTTCCTCCAGTATAGGGTACATTACACTGCAACAGTTCTAGAATGCCAGGCTTTGTAGCCCGATTTGTCCCAACTTCTACTCACGTCAGTTTGCTCTTGGCCTCTGTCTCCTTGGGGAATGGATACTTCCACTTGGTGATTCGCCCCACTTCCCCAGACATGAAGGTCAAGTAGCGCAGAGTCTCCACAGCAACGTTGATGTGCACCACCTTTCTCAGGCCCTCCCGCTGCCAGACGTAGAAGGCCACCACAGGAGAGGCATAGTTTTGGATCCACAAGACATCCCCAGATTCACTGTCCACAGTTACCACCAGTCCATCGCCATTGGACACAAAGTGGGACATCTCTAAAGGCCAAACAAAGCATGTCAACCACATTCTGCAACCATGTCCTCTATTTTCTTGGCAAGTTGCAGTCGTTTCATTAAAGAGGAGACTTTGGGCTATCCTCGGGTCACAAGAGTTCACTGGTTTCCAATGAACTCTTCAGTATCAAGACACTGAGAGATGCCTGGCTAAAAGGCTTGTTTTCCCACCTTCCTGCTGTTTTTTTTTTTTTAAACAATTATTCTATCCAATAAGTGAGAATAAATGCTGAGGGGAAAGGAGCTAATGCAAGTGCCTGCAAAGCTGAGATTTTATAGCAATTATTTAAACCTATAGCTCAAACTGAAACTCAGACACATGAGTATTTGACCCCACAAAGGGGCATTCAGAGACAAAGTATATGAGGTCCTGATCCAGGAAGAATAGTCAAGCTTTCAGCCACCAGGGCTCAGATAATAAACTTAGGTGCACAGTTACCATCTAAGTTGCAGAATGTTAAAACTAGAGAAGTTATTAGGGTACCAGGCTGGCCTTGCACTCACAGAGACCATCTGCCTGCCTCTGGTGCCAAGATGAAAAGGTCTACCATGCCTGGCCTGGCAAGGTTTTTAAGATTTATTTATGAGTACAAGTTAGTATGTGTGTGTGTCTACAGATATGTATGTATGTATGTATGTGTGTACCGCGTGTGTGTGGTATCCATGGAAGCTAGAAGAAGGCACTCATCTCCTGGAACTGGCGTTATATGCAGTTACGAGCCATCATACCCTGAACCTGGGTGCTCTGCAAGAGCAACAAGCGCCCTGAGCCATCTCTTCAGCCCCTAGAGGGCCTTCTTGACCGGGTTATTGATGCCACACGCTGATGTTTAATTCTATTGGCACTGGCAGTGGTAAGTTCCTTCTATGATACACAGGGACTCAAAACGTGTGTCTTCCCTTCTCTCTGGCTAAAGCCATCACCACAAGCCCATGAAAAATCCAGAATTTAGTGATGAAGGGTTACTTTAAAAAAAAAAAGTCCTGCTTTCTGGAGAGATGATTCTATATGTGCAAGGTGCCAGCCCAACTTCGTGAGCGTCCTCTTATCAGAGGCACTTACTGTAGTCCATGTCATCCTCAGGCAGTGAGGCTGCGTAGTCAAAGTAGGTGGCATTCCAGCGGAGCTCTCGGGTCTTGGTGTCATACATGGTGATGGTGTATTCTAGAGACACAGACCAACTGGTTACTATGGAGGAGCTGTAGAACCTACTAAGGTGTTATATAGTTACAACAAGAAATTTTTCACTAAACTGCATCAAGACTGTCCACGTGGAAAGGGAAAGACCATGTGGAGGACTAAAGTCCCCGACACAGGAGTGAACCTGACTGAGTCATCCTACCCCTTGCTCTGCTCTGAAACCCACAGCTCACTGAATCATTAGTCATGCAATGGCTGCTTTTAGCCACTAAATTTTGTGGTTATTACAGAGTAATACACAAGTGATAGATATTAGAAATGGATACCCTAAGCCACGTAGTAGTGGCACATGCCTTTATTCCTGCTGCTCAGAAGGCAGAGGCAGGTGGATCCTGAGTTTGAGGACAGCTTGGTCTATAGAGTGACCAGGACAGCCAGGGCTACACAGAGAAACCCTGTCTCCAAAAGCCAAAAACAAAAACAAAAATAAAAAGGAAAAAAAGAAAGAAAGAACTGGGTACCTAGAAATGGCATGGTACCATAACAAAAACCTAAAACATGAGGCACTGACTTTGGGACTGGGGGGTGAAAGGTGGACAAAGTGACAAGAGAAGTGGAGACGACATCAAAGAACAGTGACGGGAGCTGGGAGTGGTGACGCACTGGGGGCAGAGGCCGGCGGGTCTCTGTGAGTTTGAGGCCAGCGTGGTCTACAAAGAGAGTTCCAGGACAGCCAGAAATATTACACAGAGAAAATTTGTCTTAAAAACAAAACAAAACAAACAAAAAAGAGCAGCGAGGAAACCACTAAGGGAAGCTGAAAAGAGGTAGCCTAGTTTTGAGCTTATACAGTAGACACAATTAGTAAGGCTACTGCTTGCAGTAACTTGGAAGACAGAAAAGGCACCTACTGACTAGATTCAAGGCAGCAGGCAGAAAGCCCTGAGTGGCTTTCCTATCTGTGTGTGGCATGCTATCATACAATGAGATCAGAAAGAAACTGCCCCAGTTTCAAGCAGAATACAGAGGAAAGAGAGTTCAGGACGGACTCTACCCAGCTGAAAAGACTCATTAGAAAAAAAAAAAAAAGGTGGGGCTGGAGAGATCGCTCAATAGTTAAGAGCACTAGCTGATCTTCTAGAGGTCCTGAGTTCAATTCCCAGCAGCCATATATTGGTTTACAACCATCTGTAATGGGATCTGATGCCTTCTTGTAGTGTGCATGAAGACAGAGCACTCATGTACATGAAGTACATGAAACATATAAATAATCTTGAGTGGGGCGTGGTGGCCTGTGCCTGTAATCCCAGCACTCAGGAAGGCAGAGGCAGGCAGACCTGAGAGTTCGAGGCCAGCCTGGTCTACCAAGTGAGTTCAGGACAGCCATGGCTACACAGAGAAACTCTGTCTCAAAAAAACCTGGAGAGTAGGGGGAGAGGAACTTCAGAGTTACCAGTAGGAGGGGAAAAGTTTCAGGTCAAGGTTAAAATCAAATTCAGGAGAGTCTATAAAAACCCTTCTTACCATTCTTAGAGACCTCAGGAAGATTTAGAACGGTACCTTTGAGGCTCTCTGCTAGCTAGAGTCATAAGAATGCTGGCTCATGGCACTTTTACATTCTCAAGTGGACATTTGTGGTATAGCCTTTATTTAATGGACTGACCGTAATTTGACACATGGGAAACCCACCAAGTTTTTAAAGAAGTAAGATTAGAACAATAGCCAGCTAATAAAAGGGGGTGGGCTCCAGACTTCCTACTTTTAATAAGGAGCAGATTGAGAAAGCTACCAAAAATAAAAACAAAAAACCCAAAAAACAAAAAACTCAAATCATATATTAATTTTTCTTTAAGGTGCATGTGTGCCTGACTATAAGTCTGAGCACTACATGCCTACAGTGCCATGGAGGCCAGAAGAAAACGTCCAGGACTGGAGTTACAGACAGCTGTAAGCACCACACGGGTGTTAGGATTGAAACTAGGTCCTCTTAACTGCTGAGCCATCTCTCCAGTTCCTAACTGGCCATTTCTAATGAAAAAGGAACCATTTCTCTCAAACGATAGAACCAAAAGCCACTGAAAACACAGTAGGGAACCAATGTCTGGGGGGTGAAACTGGGTCCTACAAGGAATATTTTCTGTATGCCAAGGAAGAATCTCAAAAAACACGCCTGGCTGGATTTCAGAATTACTAAGGATTAGCATCCTTCCCTTTTTTGCTAGTTTCTCCATCAATGCTCAGGAGTAAGCACAGGACCCTATAGATGCTAGGCAATCATTCCACCACTGAGCCACATGCGCTACCTCTGCCCTTCCCTTTTTGAATGGGAGCGTTCATTACAGCCACCCTGTTTCATCACTGTACATCAAGCAGATGAAGGGAAAGGCTTAAGAGAAAGAACCCCTCCGCCCTACCCCTCTCATTTGTTAAGATAGACAGGGCTTCACACAGCCCAGGCTGGCCTTGCACTCCTCATCCTCTTGCCTTTATCTCCCGCATGTTGGGATTACAGGTATGCGCCACCATGCTCGGTGAAAACTTGTCTCGTTAATTCATAGTCTCCAGATCAGAGGATCCTCATCTGCTGTCGTGCCTGATGCAGATGCCAAGACACCGGGTTTTTGAGACCAAAGCTATGATTGGATTTTGGTATCTTGGAAGGAGGCGAACATAGTTTGTATGTGGGAGAGTTGCACTACTATAGCCAGAGGGAAGACTGTGTAAGAATGGCTGAACAGGGGACCATTACCACTTCTTTCCTGTATATGCAAGCCACTTCTGTCAAGGGGCTGACCCTTTGTCTCCACTCTTGGCTCTGGACCTGTATAATATCCTGCTTTGATCAAATGACTGAAGCAGAAGTAAGCTGTATGAGGCATTCTAACATCCACTTTTACAAAGAAGGAACCTGTCAGGAAGTACAGGTTAGGTTATCCATGTGGATGCATGGGGGAAGTTTACATGGAGCTGCACCAAGAGTGCAGACATGAGTCATCCCAGCATCAAGAGTAGAGATCTGTGTGTGGAGCCCTTCCTGAATTCCTTAGTAAAAGAATCACGAACAATAAAATGGCCATTACTTAAAGGCTTTGGGTTAGGCGGCTTACTAGTGGCAATACATAATGGAAACACTGGCTTTATGGACTAAGCACACACATTCCAACCAAAGCCAGAGCACGTCCAGACTCCTTCCAACCCCCAATTCTACCGGAGACCCACACAGCTTTTATACCTGCATGAAGCTAAGAACCACTGTAAGGCTTTACTCGATAGGAAAGGGAGCAGACACTGAATAGTCCCAACAGCTGAAGGGGAGGCCATCTGGTTTTTAAAGGGGAGGATGGCTGCTGTAACAGGCTTGTCCACCGTTACATGCGTCCCCAGAACAGGAGAGTGGAATGTAGTGTTCCTGAACAAGCTGGGAGCTTGAAGGCTAGAAAAACAGCTTCCCAGAGCATGGAGCTTGTGAGCAGAGATGTAGAAGGGAGAGGACATTTACTTGCCAGACAGGCAAAACTAGGCATAACTGGTAGCGAGAGCCACTCCACTGTGAGTCCTTCCGAAGAGCACCGCCATGGCGAGAGCTGTAGGTAGTGCACCGTTTGAAACACTTCAAGAAGGGAAATAAAGCAGCTTTATGACGGAGTTCTGTGGGTCACATGGCCTGGGTCTGATGGGTCTGAGAAATCTGGCTGCTTGAAAAGGACAACTCTGGCCACTTTTTGGAGAACAAATCCAATAGCAGAGGCCAGTGGAGGAGCTTTGTCCCATCCACTCTAGAAACAAGCAGGTTGTACAACAAGGCTTATTTCTTACCTGTCCGTCCAAGATATAGAAGGGAAGTTGATGGACAGAGACTATCTGCAAATGCTGATGACAAGGTTTGCTGCTTCTCGCCAGTCAGTAGGTCAATAACATACCAAATGTCCTGCTTCTTACCTGGAATGTTAGTGGATACACTGTTAGCATGCACCCCAAGTAGAAATAAACAGCATTACCAAAGTACCACTTTTAACCTCTAGAGACCCTCTCTGTGCTAGAGGACAGGCCTGAAATCCCAGGGATATTAGACATGTTTCTATAGTGTTCTAGAAGTGACTAAGTGGTAATGTGAACATAATACGTCCTTGGCCCACTGAGACTTATACTAATTTAATAACCTAAACTTAAAACGTAAAAATTTCTCTAAACCTTATAATTTAAATATAGTATGAAAAAAGTTCGCTGAACTTTCAAGTTGGATTTTATTGCTTTGAGAAACTATCTTAAATATGAAAAATGTTGCCTGTCTTTTTCCCACGAATGAGGATCTATATAAACACAAGCAAAGCAAGGGACTCACCTCCTGGTAACGATTCATATTCCTCAACACCCCTACCAATTAGCCTACATGTGAAGCAGCACTTAACTATAATTAGCTAGTACCTATGACTGGTCAGCAGAGTTCTGTAACCTGATGCTAATGAGGCTAAAGTTATCTCAACCTTTGTCTCTAGCCAGTAAGCTAGAGGTTGTATGTATCCCTTGTGTTGCTCAGCTGACTGAATATGAACAGGCAGACTGCAGACTGCACAATAACATATACACTTTTTGGAAAACATATAGCATACGTGTCTACGGTATAGACACAAGCATCTTGATTTGAAGGTCAACACAGTCACTGTAATGTATTCATTTCTATTCTGTAAGCCATGCCTCTGATTGTTTATGTCTTCCTATTTTATTTTATTTTTAAGATGTATTTATTTATTATGTATACAGTGTACATCTGCAGGCCAGAAAAGGGCACCAGATCATTCTAGATGATTGTGAGCCACCATGTGGTTGCTGGGAATTGAACTCAGGACCCCTGGAAGAGCAGACGGTGTTCTTAACCTCTGCGCCATCTCTCCAGCCCCCGTGTCTTCCTAGTCTAATAGTTGTTTCCTACATTCAAGTTCCCATGGAAGCAGAAGATGGAGAAGCCAGAGAAGGCCGCAGGAAAGTAGAATCTGTTAAAGCTACACTTAGCCGTAACAGATGTTAACATAGCAGTTCCACACATGCAAGACCTGTTTGTGGACCCTAACTGTTCTCAACAATAAGGTCTTCATATAAAAAAGGTCTGAAGACAGAGATTAAATTACACCAATTAAAGCCTGGTGTGGTGGCTCATACCTTTAATCCCAGCACTCGGGAGGCAGAGGCAGGCGGATCGCTGTGAGTTCAAGGCCAGCCTGGTCTACAAAGTGAGTCCAGGACAGCCAAAGCTACACAGAGAGACCCTGTCTCAAAAAACCAAAATACATACATACACACATACCAAATAACTATGACCATGAATGCCTTCCATCTATGTTACCTTAAGGTTACTTCAAGGACCACTGTATAATCTACCCACAGCTCCAGTGAATGGATTCAGTAACTATCATGTTCATAAATATCCTCATGAGTTCTAAGTCACAGAGAAACCCTGTCTCAAAAGAACAGAACAAATCAAAAGACATGGCATAAAGATGGGGAAACACAATATCCTATGTTGACCAGAGATGATGAATTGCTGACAAAAGCTGGAAGGCCACAGGGCGCAATGACACAGTCAGAAGACGGTCATATAGGCCCAGGGCATGGCCCAGAGGGGAGAAGGTTTGCTGGTCGTTTCCTCTAAATCCCTAGGCTAGAAGTTCCTCATTCTGAAAGGCTCCTGCAAGGAAGCAGAGCTCGGTTGTCCCTAGAAAAAACTTGAAAACCAGCCTGCATTTGAGACTTAGAAATATACATAGAGCTCCTGAGGCATGAATAGGCAATAAGCACTTTCAGTTCCTCAAAAAGAAGGCTGCTATATAAACACAGGCTATTTATTATTGCTACTAGAATTTCAAGATAAATACAGTTCTCTTTTGTGCTACAAATGCATTTTTATTGACATTTTGGCAGCAATGTGCTGAAGAAAAGCAGGTGAGCTGATGCTTTGAAAGCTGTGACCCCATAGGTATGAAGGCAGCTTATCAGGTAAGCTGCTAAGTGCTGCTGCTACCAAATATTCTGATAGCAGGAAATACTAAGAAAGCCCTATAATTAATAGGCAGGGCCTTGCTTCCTTTTCCTTGGCTCAGACTATTGTATTCACTTTAAATTTTATCCATTTGCAGTTAGGTATGTTGCAATCGTGAAATAACAGCAGTAGGCCAACCCAGCGGCTAAAAGCTTGTTAAATGAGTGCCCATATTAATGGTGTCAATTTTTCCTTAGATGAGGAGAGCTTTTTCTTAATTGGCCAAATGATCCTGGCATGAACAGCACCACAGCACAACTGAGGCAAGGAGAGGCTTTTCTCAAAGATTTTAAAAAGGGTGAAAACAGCGTGCTCTCTTAACCAAAAATCCTCAGATTTCAGGACTCACTGTCCAGATAACCAAGTTTTCAGTGTTGAGAATGGGACTCTTACCCATGTAGAGGATTCCGTCTGAACTTCGGCACGGGGAGGCCTGAACCAACTCTGGGATGGTAAAGGGAAGTTTCTTTAAAAAATAAAAATAAAAACAGGAAAAAATACATTAAGTTTTATGAAATTACTGTAATTTTACCAAATACGCAGTTTCTGTGACTTAGTTCTGAAAGCAGAGAAGCACATCGCAGAAGGGGCTTTCTAACCGGAACCTAAGCAGGAGGGCCTGGGCGTCTTCCACTTCTGCTCCCAATGGCCTCTGGGTTTCCCAGCCTCTGAACTCTGTACACCAACTCATTTATTAGACACAGGATGTACAGGTCCCTCAGGGCTCTTGTCCAGGTAGTCCCTGAGGATGTCATAAACCTTTTCTGAGATTACATGAATACGTAGAGTTACACAGTCTTGGCTTTTTGTTTGTTGGTTTGGTTTGGGTTTGGCCTTGTTAAGACACAGTTTTTCTGTGTTAACAGCTCTGGATGTCCTGGAACTCACTCTGTAGAACAGACTTGCTTTGAACTCATGGAGATCCACCAGCTTCAGCCTCTGCCTCATGTGTGCTGAAATTTAAGGCATGTGTCACCATGCCTGAGGCCAGTGTTGGATTTTTTATTTTTATTTTATTTTATTTTTGTTTTGTTTTTCGAGACAGGGTTTCTCTGTGTAGCCTTGGCTGTCCTGGACTCACTTTGTAGACCAGGCTGGCCTCGAACTCACAGCAATCCGCCTGCCTCTGCCTCCCGAGTGCTGGGATTAAAGGCGTGCGCCACCACTGCCCGGCTTGGATTTTTTAAGGGAGAAAGAAATCTCCTTTCTTCAAAAACTGAACCAAAGATAGCCAAGCTAGGTAGAATGGCAATGCCTTTTTCCATGGGACGACCATGGCATTAATGCTGAAAAGCAGCAATTTGGAAAGTCAAGCTTTAAGAGAAGAAGACGTGATTACATGGGCAACACAAAGTTCTGAGGTCTGATGTTTTCTTCAGTAAATAATTCTCTATTGAAAACAGAGCCTTAGGTTGGAGAGATGGCTCAGAGGTTAAGCACACTACCTGCTCTTCCAAAGGTCCTGAGTTCAATTCCCAGCAACCATAAGGTGGCTCAAAACAATCTATAATGAGATCTGGTGCCCTCTTCTGGCCCGCAGGTGTTACATGCAGGCAAAACACAATACACAAAAAATAAAACTTTACAAAAGAAAAAGAAACAGAGCCTTTGGGTTCTAAAAAGGAAGTTGTGGTAGGTGCCAGGAAAAGAAGCTCCTAAGAACTCCCAATGTTTCAACACATTTCATCATAAAACTGCTTCTTGTGAGCCCACAGCTGAACTGTGATGGGCCCTTCTAGCCACTGCTTGTTTCGGTGAACTTTATTTTTGGACCAGGCCCTGACACTGTGTAGACACCTGCTGTTAGCTTCTACTACACTCTCTCCTTTTCTCCAAGAAGGAAAATAGAACCACAAGCACTAATTATTTGAAATTTCCCATCATTTCAACATTCAAACTAAACCTAGAAAAAGGAAAACGTGCCAGGCGTGGTGATGCATGCCTATAATCCCAGCACTCCAGGAGGCAGAGGCAGGCAGATCTCTGTGAGTTCAAGCCCCTACTCTACAGAGTGAGTCTAGAACACCTAGGGCTACACAAGGAAACCTTCTCTCAAAAAAGGAAGAAAGAAAGAAAAAGAAAGAAAGAAAGAAAGAAAGAAAGAAAGAAAAAGAAAATACCAGCACAAGGTAGCAATGTCTAGAGCTTTGCCAGACGTCTCTGGGATCAGAAAGTCCTTGCAGGTCCAGCACTCTGGAGTCCTGCGTTTTGAGAAGGGCACCACCGCAGCTCTGAGAGAGCATCCTTGGGAATCACACCTCTTTAAGTCCAAACCCTGGAAGCTTTAGTCTTGGTACATTCCTTGACTTGTCATGCTCGATTTCTATACTTCCAAAGTGGGGGCAACGGCCATGGGCTAACCAGAAGTTCAAATGAGATGGCTAACAGCAATCACTCCCCACTATTTCTAGCGAGTAAAACACATAAAGCACAGATGTGTTGGATATGATGTGAAGAGAAACTGACGTAGAGCCACGAGGAGGTGAAGTACATGCAGCTCCACCCTGAGGCTTGCCTTCCTCTGTCACAGCCCCAGGTGCTCGAAACCTAATCTTAAAATACCCATTTGGGAGCCACAATTCACTTAAAGAGTCTAGACTAAGGGTTTTCATCCTTGGCTGCACCATAGAACCACATGAAGGCTTTTAAAACTTTGTGGTGACGTATAACAAAGTCAGAATGGCACTCATGAGCACAGCTCAGTAGCTGGCCCCAAGTGTCTGTCACTAACATCCTTATCAGACAGAGAGAATGTTTCAAGCTCTTTGGAAATGCCCTCTCTGTCCTTTTGTTGCTGTATCTATTATTCTAACCCCTAAACCAACAGAATCTACTTTTCCTGGTTTTGATGAGAATTATATAAATGAACCCTTATGTTTGCGGCCTGTTCTGTTTGTCATGGTTTTTTGTTTGTTCGTTTTTGTTTTTATGAGACACAGTTTCTCTGTGTAGTCCTGGAACTTAATCTGTAGACCAGGCTGCTCTCAAATTTACAGAGATCCACCTGTCTCTGCCTATCAAGTGTTGGAATTAAAGGTCTGCGCCACCACATCTTGGCTGTTATGTTTTACTTAGTGTTATTATATTTGTGAGATGTGGTCATGTCGTGTGCACTGTGGACCACTGTGCCCCTGAGCATTCAACTGAACTACTATCTCAAAATTTATTTATTCATTCTATTACTGGTGTATTTGGCTAGATTCTACATTTGCATGTAATAAAATGTATGTTTGAATAAATGTCTATCCTGGTTGGTTGTTTTGTCAACTTAACGTGGGCTGGAGTTATCTTAGAAGGGAACCTCAACTGAGAAGATGCCCCTATCAGATTTCCCTACAGGCAAGCCTGCGGGGCATTTTCTTGACTGATGACTGATATGAGAGGGCACCTCCCAGTGTGGGTGGGGCCATACCTGAGCAGGTGGTCCTGGAGTGCATAGAAAAGCAAACTGAGCAAGCTAGGAGGTGCAAACCAGTCAGCTGCACTCCTGCATGATTTCTGCGTTGCCCCTGCCTTGACGTCCTTCAGTTACGGAGTGTGACCAGAGAACTGTTTAGATGAAATAAACCTTATCCTCCCCAAGTTGGTGCTTGGTCCTGGTCTTTTGTTTTGTTTTGTTTTTTCGAGACAGGGTTTCTCTGTGTAGCCCTGGCTGGCTGTCCTGGACTCACTTTGTAGACCAGGCTGGCCTCGAACTCACAGCGATCCGCCTGCCTCTGCCTCCCGAGTGCTGGGATTAAAGGCATGTGCCACACCACCATGCAGCTCACATAATTTTTTTAAAAGCTCATTTGAGAAACTCTAAGATGTCAGTGATGCTCCATAGCAGATTATCTGAGTCAGAATTGCCAGCGGTTTGTCTGAAGCTACTAGGTGGCCTCACATGTAGGTGCAGATAAGGACTTGGTTCAGAACTTCAGAGTACACAGAGAAGCTAAACATTCTCACTGTTAGGCCTTCGCTGTTCTTGCCTCCGAGTGTGTACAGGCTGCCGTCATTGGGATCCGGGAGGAAGGCAGGCCTAGAAATTAAAGAGAAGTCACATGAAGCCATAAGGAATAAACTGCCTTCTGGAGAGGACACTGTGAATGATGAAGAAATAAATGAAAAGAGCTTAGCAAGTCTGTTTTCAACTTCCATGCCCACTCTGCCTGGACATCAACAATTAACATTCAACAGCAACAGTCTCATGCAGAAGCAGACTAAATCCATAGTCTTATTTATTCTTGGAGAACTTCATAAATGTATATATCTGATGTTTTGATCATATGCACTCGCCACACCCCCTTCCAGCTGCTACACCCTCCCTGCCATGTATATACAGCATACACACGACTGCTGGAGCTACTGGAACCAGGGTTACAGATGGCGGTGAGCACGCAGGGAGCCGATCCAAGTCCACCGCAGGAGCAACAAGTGCTCTAACTGCTGAGGTGTCTCTCAGAGCTCCCCTCTTTTTAACTTAAAAAAAAATCCACTAAGTCTAATCAATGTTACTTATCATTTTCAACAAACATTTATTTCTTAAATGACAGCAATAAAAGCAGACCCTGAAAGCCTGACATCAGAGAACCTGTCAGGGATGCAGATCAAGGTCTCTGTTAGTAGGATCCCACAGGGAGATGGGAGATGGATCTTCTGTCAGGTGAGTGTGCTAAAGATGGAACTATAATTGATGCCAGCCAGGATTCCTTTTCCTAACCTCTTCTCAGCTTGGGTTGTGGCATCGTTTCAGGCTCTTAGAGGCAACGACGCTTCCGTGAACACACATACATACACACTCTGAGAGTGGGTTGATTCACCTTTCTTCTCTGCGATGTGATCCAGGGACTGGAGAGACGGTTCAGCGGTTAAGAGCTAGCTATCTACTCTACTAGAGAACCCACTCTGTCCAGCACCCACATGGTGGCTCATAACCATCTGTAACTCCAATCCCAGAAGATCTGATACCCTCTCTGGACTCCATGGGCACCAGGCAACACATATGATACACAGATATGCGTGAAGGCAAAACAACCATGCACATAAAATGAATGAATATATTTTTTAAAATGAATAAGTAAATAAATTTTAAAAAGAGAGATCCAGACTATAGAAGTTTAACTCAAAACTCAATTTAAGTTTCATCTCAAGTCACCGGGCATAGGGGAGTCGCACACCTTTAATTATAGCACTTGGGAGGCAGAGGCAGGCTCATCTCTGTGAGTTTGATGCCAGCCTGGTGTACATAGTGAGCTCCAGGACAGCTAGAGCTATATAATAAGACTTGTCTCAAGAGAAAAAAAAAAGTTCCATCTCAATCAAAACCTTTTTAATAAAGCTCTTCCTTACCCAAGGGACAGAGGCTGCTATTATCCCATCTGGAAAAATTTTATGTCTCAAAAATTCTTGTTACACTTTAAACTTGTGCATATATTTGTGCCCAGCAGCTAAATAAGATAAGAAAATTAAAGAAAATACTAAGGAGATGAGAAAACTTACTCTTCCACGTGTGTTGGGACCTGCAGGACTGGATCTGTGCAAAAGAACAAGACGCATCATCAGAAGGGCTCCAAAATGTCAGGGCCCTGGAGGCTTCCCAGGACCAACTTACAAGCTGTGCCAATAACTAAGGCTGACCTGTATCATCTAAGTCACTTGAGGGCACTTCAGGAAACACATAAAGGTGCCAAAGTAAGTACTTTACTAAGTCTTACTAAGAATAGCCGGGATGGGGCTGGAGAGATGGCCAGGGAGTTAAAAGCATTTGTTGTTCCTGCACAGGACTCTGATTGGATTCCTAACACCCACATAGAACTCGCAGCCTCCATAACTGCAATTCCAGGGGATCTGATGCCCTCTTCTGGCCTCTGAAGGTACCAAGCCTATATGTTGCAAACAACACACAAGCAAAACATTCACACTTAAAATAAATCTAATGAAGATTTGTAAATATTTATTATGTCGTGTGTGTGTGTGTGTGTGTGTGTGTGTGTGTGTGTTTTGCCTGCATGTATGCCTCTGCGACATACATAAAAAGTGCCTGTAGAGGGCAGAAGAGAGCCTTGGAGCCAGTGGAGTTAAAGATGGCTGTGAACCGCCATATGCATGTTGGGTAGTGAAGCCAAGTTCCTGTATGAGAGCAGCCAGTGTTATTTTTGTTCGTTTGGTTTTTTGAGACAGGGTTTCTCTGTGTGGCCTTGGCTGTCCTGAACTCATTTTGTAGACCAGGCTGGCCTCGAACTCACAGAGATCCGCCTGCCTCTGCCTTCTGAGTGCTGGGATTAAAGACCATGTACCACCATGCCTGGCTTGCAGCCAGTGTTCTTAACCCCGTCTCTCCAGTCCCCATCACAGAGTGTCTAAGAGTTGAGTCATTAGTAGTTTACTGTTGAATTCCTAGAGTAGGAGTTAAAATTCCTATTAGGAAATGCCACACTTTGGCTTTATAATGGATGCTAACTGGATAGTAAATGCCCTTGCAGCAGTTTATGGAAGGCGATCCTACTGGCTTCAAGGTTGATTCACTTTGACCCACTAATTATATTTCTGTAAGATATAGCTTAAAATAGTATAAAATACAAGAAAAGCTATTTGTACAAAGATAGTCACAATAGCATTATAAATGTAGTAACTATTCTTTGATGTGATTAAATTACCAGTTTGGCAGAAAATCAAGGCCTCTTAAAAGTCTACTAAGCCGGGTATGGTGGTGTGCACCATTAATCCCAGGACAGCCAAGGATACACAGAGAAACCATGTCTTGAAAACAAAACAAAAGTCTACTAAAATTTTGGGTTTTAAATTTATTTTGTTTTGAAACAAGGTCTGAGTGTGCAGCTTTGGCTGGTCAGAGATGCCTGCCTCTGCCTCCTGAGTGCTGGGATTAAAGTTGTACATCACCATGCCCAATGTTAATAAACCTAAGTTTTAAGCACGTACAAGTTTTTATGCTTTTGTAGTCATGTGAAAAGCACATTTACATAGGTTACAATGTAGCAATACAGAAAACCTTTAGTACAACAAACACTAGATGGAAAGATCATATGTACTAATGATATTCTTTTTAAAGTATAAGCAAATCTCACTTTTTCTATTTTTCTCAAATTTTCTACAAGATCAGATATTACTTTTTAAATTGGAAAGAGCTTTCTTTTCTTATCCATTTACAGCAGTAAAATCTGGCTGAATTTCTCTCTTCCAATGTTCTCCTGAGAATAACCAAAGGGGAGGCTCCCAAACGGCTCCGATGGATGTGCTGGTGAGAGGACGTGAGCAGCAGCAGCAGGCTGCCACCCCTGAGGACCTCAAGGGAGACGCACAGTGAGGCAGTGTTGCCAACAAATGCGCACAGCTACAGCCAAGCTACACACTCCAGAGCAGAGGGAGGGAAATGCTCTAACATGATTTTGTACGCAGAGTTCTAGACTCGGAGGCTCACGGTGACAAACAGCTGTCTGGTCTTTTTATCACCTGGGACTCTCCTGTGAAGTAAAAGTCTTTCCAATCTATCATATGCTGACTCTGTTCACAACAGAGACACATACCAGATGTGATCTGCAGGCAGCAAACAAACAATTCACTAAACCAAAGAAAGACCCCGCAGGAAACAGGGTGAACTTTCAGTCAGTAAGCACATGTTTATCTTTCCCATTAATCACCTCTCAGTACACTCTCACAAACAGACTGATGCAAGAGACAGGAAATAAAAGCACACGACACTCACTCATCTGAAACAAACCAGGCAAGGTGCAATTAGGGCCCAGACTCTCCAACACAGACCTAAAGCCATGCAAGCCAGCAAACGCGAGAATGACATATTCCAAAGAAAGTGGAACAGTGTAACAGCCATCGTTTTGCTCACTTTAGCCACTTAATGGTGCCACACATAAACCAATGGAAGGAGGCACTACTAAAATTTAGCAATTACAAAAATAAGACATGGATGTTAACATGTTTGAATTCCTGTTCATAACCTAATCTTTGCCGTACAGTCTTTTCTCAGTCTCATGGAGTCATCTTCAGAGGGAGATTCCATCAGCTGGAATCTTACTGGCCCTCTGACTTTTTTAGGTCTCAGGTCTGAAGATGTACCCTGCATCTTAAGATACAGGAAGGACGTCAGTGGAAAACAGATGGTTCCTTGGGCCAGCAACATCAGAGTTGAAGAAACATTCTTGTTTTCTAGTCTTATAAAAAAATTAACTCTAGGAGTGTCGCCATGCGGTTGCCTTCACACTCTGTCCACTCAGCATAACAGAGTACCTGGACAAGCTTCTGTAAGGTGTGGACCAGGTTAAAACTCATTCATTAAGCTGACAGAGGCAGGCAAACTGCGGCTTAGCTTCTGAGATATAATAATGGCCTGCTCTACAGACACTTCTCTTCTTAAAGACTAACTGGTGGCCAAGCTTGGTAGTACATGCATGTAATTCTAGCACTCGGGAGCCTGAGGCAGCAGAGTTCCAAGTTCAAGGCCAGCCTGGGCTTGTGAGACCTTGTCTGGCACAGAGAGAATCCAGGATTTGCTTGAAAATCGTACAGATGCCGGTAGCACACACCTCTAATTCCAGCAGAAGCAGGAGGATGGACCTCTGAGTTCGAGGTCAACATGGTCTACAGAGTGAGTTTCAGAACAGCCAAGGCTACACAGAGAAACCCTGTCTCAAAAAAACAAAAACAAAACAAAAAACAAAAACAAAAAAAAAAACAAGCAAAAAGTACAGAAAAGAATTGTGTGAGGGGCAGATTAAGCAAACAGTGGCTTATTGCCAGTGACTTGCTAGAGATTAAATCAGGCATCTGGAATCTTTTCACTGTTTTCTGCATCTATGTTTGGGATTTTCTACATTAATAAAAGTTAAACATTTTTGTGATTCCCCAACAAAAATAAAAACAAGGATCACTTGAAAATGTGTGATCAAAGTTCAACAGAAAAGTAGTTTTTTATTTACTAATGAGAACTATATCAGGCAAGATTCTTGCTTACAACTTTCAGCCAATGAAAAGAAACCCTAGGCAAACTGTAAGGCTGTAAGCAAATACTCCTGCAAAATAGGGCAGTCTATCCACATGGAGCCAGATAAGGATGTATGCCAACCTCACTGAGCTGTTTTACTTTGAGAAAGGAGGTGGGGTAAAATGGGTGTAACTCAAGTTAAAGGTGAGGTTACTGGTACAGCTATGGGGAAATATCACTGAAAACAATGTTGGGTCTTTCCCAAGATTACCTTGGGAAGAAACCAACCTTCTAACTGTTGCCCTGGAAGGAACAGCCACTGGACCCAACTCCACCTGCTGGTTTCCAGCATCCTGGGCCGGGTCAGATGACACTTACTCCTACCATACTGTGCTGCTAATCTACTGTGTTAGCCTGAGACAAAATGGGAAAGCAGATGCTCATACTTTCTTTGTCCCAGCGCATCAGGGTGGAGGTGTAAATGTTCCTATCTCCACAGAAGTGAGTGCTGCCTTGCTCCATCTGGAGGGGTATTTCCAGGTTCCTATGCAGGCTCTCCTCTCTCTTGGGGGCACATCCCTTCTCTATAACCTGTCCTAGCCAGCCTGGTCTACAAAGTGAGTCCAGGACATCCAAGGCTATACAGAGAAACCCTGTCTCGAAAACCAAAATCAAAACCAAACAAAATATAAGCTGTTCTAACCAGCACAAGGTCGGGGAGAACCTGAGTTCCTCCCTGGAGTTACTCTCAGAATCAACTAGACGTGTCTTCTGTGTGCTACCAGTACCTCAGCATCCACTGTCCAAATTACTCCCAAGACTGGTTGCTTTCTTTCTTTTTTTCTTTCTTTTTCTTTTTCTGGTTTTTCAAGACAGGGTTTCTCTGTGTAACTTTGGGCTGTCTTGGACTTGCTTTGTAGACCAGGCTGGCCTTGAACTCACAGACATCTGCCTGCCTCTGCCACCCTGAGTGCTGGGATTACAGACGTGCACCATTATGCCCAGCTCAGAAACAAAACTTTTAATATTTCCCTACTCTTATTCTTCAGCATGTATCAAGTTACTATTATGTTTAGATTGCATTGTGTTAAATTGTTTGACTTAAAAATTGATGTCTGACACCAACCAAGGACCATGTATGGCCTAGATCTAGGCCTGCTACACACATGTACCCAATGGGCAGCTAGGCAGGTCTTCACGTGGTTCTCCTAGGAAGGGAAAAGGGGGCTGTCTCTGACAAGGACTTTCCTGCATGCTTTTTGATCACTTCTCCCTGGCGGCGCTGCCTTGCTAGGCCACCATGGTAGAGGATTTGCTCAGTCCTGATTCCACTTGATGTGCTAGGATGGGTCGGGGGGGGGGCTTCCCTTCTCTGAGGGCTAATGGGGGGATATCAGTAAGAAGGAGGGGGCTATAATTGGGATTAAAGTGAATAAATAAATTTAAATTGAAAAAATTTAATGTTTTAACCACATTTAGTGGTATACGCTTTTAATTCCAGAAATCAGTCAATAAAGGCAAGCAGATCCCTTGACAAGCTATATTAAATGGTAATGAAGGTACATCAATTTTATTATAAGACAGTTAATTTAATTCTGAGGACTCTGAGAGGGTATAAATACCAGAGCCCAGAGGACTTGGAGGAGATACTTAGAGAGATCGAGGATGCTGGGGGCGGTGAATGTTCGAGGAGACTGTCAGAGAGGGAAGAAGGCTGCTGCTGGGTAGCCTGACTGAGATTGGTATCGCCCCAAAGAACCCAACGACTTAACCAGGCAGAACTAAGTCTAGAGAGCTGTATGTCCCCTTTCCCTTCTAAACTTCTTTCTCTCCTACCTAGGGTTGGGGGTTTGGAAGGGAGGTAGAGGCTCAAGGAACCCCAAATAAAATAGAGTTAAAAAGGGTGCTATAGGGCTGAAGAGATGGTTCAGTGGTTAAGAGCGCCACCTACTCTTCCGGAGGTCCTGAGTTCAATTCCCAGCAACCTCATGGTGGCTCACAACCATCTATAATGAGATCTGCTGCCCTCTTCTGTAAAGCACCTATATGTAATAAAGTAAATAAAACTTTAAGAAAAAAAGGGGGGTGCTATAAGTGGTGCCCAACATGGGGCCTCTGAACACTGTTGAAAACACGGCAATTAGCTGGACAGTGGTGGTACCCAGCATTCAGGGCAGAGGCAAACAGTTCTCTGTGAGTTCGAAGCCAGCCTGATCTACAGAGTGAGTTCCAGAACAGCTAGGGCTACACAGAGAAACTCTGTCTCAAAAAACCAAAAAGAAAAAAGAAAACACTACAACCATTTGGGGCAATATTATGTACATATATAGCCATCTGGGTCCCATGTCAATAGGATATTTATTTATCTACTTCCTGGTTGGCCTTTGTCCTCGCTTATCCCTGGTATTTCAAGTCTTTGCTCCTTGCCTCTATTTTCATAGGTAAAATGTAGGAGACTGTATGAGATCTGAGACTTCTCACCTTTCAACCGTGGCTGAGTTGGCCAATTCTATCCTTTATATGCAGACGTTGCACATTTTTTTTTGTTTTGTTTTGTTTTTTGAGACAGGTTCTCTCTGTGTTAGCCTTGGCTGTCCTGGACTCACTTTGTAGACCAGGCTGGCCTCCAACTCACAGCAATCTGCCTGCCTCTGCCTCCTGAGTGCTGGGATTAAGGGCATGTGCCACCATGCCAGGCACGTTGCACATTCTTGTTTGGAGCCTTAGGCAGCACGCTGTCTCCAAGGATCTCAGGCTCCTTCTCCTCTGCCTATAAAGTACCCACCCCCTTCTGTATATGATCTCCTTTCTTTCCTAAAAGCATCAAATTTAAGTACATAGTTTGAATAATCTTAAAGGCCGAATAACCCATGTTATTCCCAGTCATAGATCATTTCTGTGGTTACCCCAAACACTTTTTTTTCACCCCTCTGGAATCAACACTCCAAAATCTTCCCCATCCTCAGATAACCACTGATAGAGTGCTTTGTTTGTTCATAAGTTTGGCAATTGGAGATCCTTTTGCGTATGGAGTCTTTTTCATTATACAATGTTTTTGAAATTTACACCTGTTGTATCACTGACGAAAATTAATGAATAGCATTCTGTCTTTTAAGGATGTGACACTATTTGTTTACCTATTAATCTGTTGATGGACATATGGGCTACTTCTAGGTTTTGTATATTGTGAATAAAACTACCAACACTTGAGTATGGGTCTCTATCTGAACTATTTTTTTCTTTCCCCTGGGAAACTATTTAAGGAGTGGAATGGCTGAGTCATATTATTTACATTTGACAAGAAACTGCCAAACAGTTCTCCAGAGTGGATATAGTATTTCACATCTACCTCCAGCATCCAACAGTTACTCACAAGGTTTTTTGAAATGCTGATTTCTAGGCCTGTCCTCTAGAAAATGACTGTAGAGGCAAGAATTTGCTCTAGTGACATATGCTAGGCAATTTGATCCTGGCCTTACGGGAAAGCACTGCTCCAAGTTTCTTGCCTACCTTCTCACCTATACTTTTTTAGTCCTTTCCTGTCTGCCAGGATCACACTGCCAGAGTAACGTTTCAGGGAGCAAACCTCACAGATACTTTCAAATGTCCCCATTTCCAGCTGCACAGGCCCTAGCACCTTGGTCCTCACTCTGTAACCCCAGAGGGCCTGGTGGCTCAGAACTACACAGTCAGGTAACCTGAAAGCACTCCTATTTTAGTATTACTTTCTCTTACTATTCCCATTCAATTCAATCCCAAGTCGTGTAAATTTGATTTACTAAAATTTTTTGGGAACTTACTTCTGCCTTTTCATCTATCACTTTAAAAACAATAAAGCTGGAAGGCAGTGGTGGTGCATGCTCTGGAGGCAGAGGCAGGCCAGTCTCTGAGTTCGAGGCCAGCCTACTCTATAGAGTGAGTTCCAGGACAGCCAGGGATACATGGAGAAATTCTGTCTGAGAGAGAGAGAGAGAGGGAGAAAGAGAGAAGACAGGGTTTCTCCTGTCTCACAGAGAGGGGGGGAAGGGGTAGGGAGGGAGAGAGGGAGGGACACACACACACACACACACACACACACACACACATCATCATCATCATCATCATCATCCCCCATGGGTCTGCACTCCAGCTCCCCAGCTTAGTTTCTCTGCTTCTCAGACTCACACTCCACTTGGTAAGAAGGCTTGACAAAGGCAATCCTTGTGTCACCTTGTGGCTAAAATCCTCCAATGGCATCTCTTCACACACAGAATGCCTTCTACTACTGTGGCTTAAGTCAGCTCCCATGTTTATAGTACTCTCATGTATCAGCAATTTTTCCTAAGAAATTTCTGACAATCCCATTTCTTGAGTAATTAGGTCTGAGAAACTTAGTATTTAGGGTCTAATAGCTGAGAACCCATGGGGCAAAAAATACACAAAAAGTGAAAATGTTTCATTCTTAATCATAATTACTTACTATGGAACGTATGTACCTGTCAAGTACTACACAATTTTCAAGCCTTATAATAAAATAGATGTGGGCACCCTCATTACCATTTAACAGAGATTATCACATGGTGTTTGAATTTTGTCATAGCAACTGCCAAAAGCAAAGTTATGATACCATTGATATTAACGTAGCATAACCTGAGATTTAAACTACCAACTCTTTCAAGCATGATGTTGGACATTGGTCAACTACAGGCCCACCTCTCTGTGATTTCCTGCATAAGTAACTCTTCCCTAAATTCATCTTGGGCTTTGGAGTTGGTCTCTGTGCTCACCTCCATCTAAGTCAGCTTGCCTTTCAGTCTCCATGCAAATAGCCTTTCTCCAGGAAATAAAAAGCACGCCATCTGCTATATGCACTCGGTCCATATGCATGATGTACTTCCTATGTTTCTCAAGGGACAAGTGCTTTGCTTCATGTAGCGGTTTCCTTGGTATTTTAAGGATTGTACTGAATTCCAAGTACTTTGGTCCAGAGTCTACCTATTTTGTTTGTCGGGAAATATACACAGCAAATAAGAGAAAGCTCACATATATTTAGTGACTAACTAGGGAGTGAGCCTCTGAGTGGCTGCTGCCCAGGCGTTGCCCTCTTAATACACAGTTAACAATGTCATCTGCAGAATGAAAGGCAATCAGTAATTTAGGAAAGTCAGGACTACAGGTAGAATGTAGCCAAGCTTTCCTAATGAAGAGGATAATCCCATAGTAACACCTATGTAATATAAGTTAAAGCAGCTTCCCAGGCACAGTATTGTTTATTTTTCTGTGATACAAATTACTCAAATTGAGCTGGGCATGGTGGCACACACCTTTAATCCCAGCACTCAGGAGGCAGAGGCAGGTGGATCACTGAGAGTTTGAGCCCAGCCTGAACTACAAAGCATGTCTAGGATAGCTGGGACTACAAGAGAAACTCTATCTCAAAAATAAAAATAAAAAAATAAAATTACTTACATTTATGGATAAGATGTTGTGGTGTTTGCTTTGAAATAAAAGAAGGAGAGAGACAGATTGTCATATGTTGGCCATCACTGAAGCTGGGCACTGGCTACACAAGGGTCTCTTGATTTTGTTCCCTTTACTTCTGCCTATGTATGACACTTTTCTAAAATGAAAAGGGTAAAACAAAAAAGGCTAAAAAAAAAAAAAAAAAAAGAAGCTATTTCAGGAAACCCTTTCCTACAGGCTGGAAACAAAGGTTTTCTTATTCCACCTTTACCTGTAAGACACTGTTGGAGGTCAGGTCCTCCAGTTCCTGAGGGCAACTGCATGCCTGAGACACCCCAACCCCCAACCCCAGCCTTCCCTAACACTGGCTGGTTAGGCTGCTATGCTGGAGGGGGGGAAGGGGCAACATAAGTTAGCTAAATAAAAAAGGGCTTTAATGAAGTCAGTCAAGATGAAATTAGGTGTTTCAAACTCTAGTTGAGTTTCTCTGGAGGTGGCTCTAGGCAGACTTCTTTCACGAAGGAAGAACCCTTTGATTACAGAGCCTTTGAGAAGGCATTGCTCATTTAGCTGCTGCTCAAAGAGCCTGGAGAAATCACTCTCCTTCCTACCCCAAATGAGCACCAACGTTTCTGGAACACTCCACTTCTCAGGATACCTGGCTGCACACGGTAAAGCACAGCTTGTACTGCCCTCCTACACGCTCACCTTCCAACCTCTATCCGGCTCCACATATAAACACTGAAACCAGCCTCCTCTCTGAGTAGAGACTGCTCCAGGACAACCTAGATGCTATGGCATTTGGTGAGAAACCCATCTAAGTGCACCTCTCCAAGTGATTTGAAATGAAAGGACGGGTGCTTTCAAAAGGCATTTAAAGCCCATAGAAACCAGAGATGAAGTCACAAATGCTTTGCCCCCTCCTCACCCCCACACACTTTCTTTTTCCCTTCCTTATTCCTCTCTTTATCCCTTTTTCTTTTTCTCTCTCTCTCTCAGAAGGACAGAAATACAACTACTAGTAATTATCTGTTAAGATTTATCACATGAATCTCAAAACCAAATACTGGGCATCTACTATCAGCTTAGTCCTGTTAAGTGCTTTATGGGATAAAGAAAGGTCACTGGGTCATGAAGTAGGTATTTATGACACAGTACAACATTTCTAGAGTATGCACCACATGCAACAGGAGCTCTTAGGTGTGAGCTGAAGTATTCAACAGACACGCACGCACGCACGCACGCACGCACGCACGCACGCCTCCCCCCTCCATAACTTCACAGAGAAAGCAGGCCGAGAGCATGAGAGTGACAGGAAAACATGAGTGAGACTGCTAGCACAGCCACAATAGACAAGAAAGTACCAAACCTTAGGACCAAAACCAGAAGCGTCTGAGATGAAGACAAGTGTGATGCAGTCCTATGAAAATGAGCTGAGTGGCAGGCAGACATCAGAGCTCAAATGAAGGAGAGAGGAGGAGAAGGAAAACACAAGTAGGGGGAAGGATGCAGCAAGAGAAACAACAGCTCAGTGAAGACAGGACTATGCTATTGTGAGACGGATGACAGACCAGCAAGACAGACCAAGAAAAAGACAAGAAAGGAACGAGACAAAAAGTGACATGGAGATTTTAATCCCAGCAACGAAACAAGAAAGGTGTGGTCTGAATGCAATAAACAACTGCCATTTCCTCAGGTGAATTTAATGCTCCAATACTACATTCTGATAAGAATACTCGGAGAAACAGTTATTCATGTTTCCTCATCTCAAAACTCAATTTTTCATGCATTCAAGCAACCTAACTAGGGAAATACGTCTCCCCAGAGAAAAAGTGCATGGCTAATGTAAACCTTATGCTCCTTAAAGCTGTCAGGTTTATATTGTAAAAGTATAAAGTTTTAAAGGCCCTCAAAGTCTAGCTTTCACGGGGGAAGGAATTTTAAAATAAATGTCTAATCAAAAAGGTTTTCATGTGCTGGGGGTGTGGTGGCACATGCCTTTAATCCCAGCACTCAGGAGGCAGAGGCAGGTATATCTCTGTGAGTTTAAGGCCAACCTGTTCTACAGAGTGAGTTCCAGGGTAGCCAGGGCTACACACAGAAACCTTGTCTTGGGAAAAAACAAAAAAACAAAAAAACCACTCATCTTCACTTCAACAGAAGTAATCCAGACGAGGTGTCAGCACCAGTCATGAAGTGCCTTCTGGGATGCCACAACTGAGCAGATGCAATGGGGGTGGGGTGAGATGATATCAAGCCACAGACACCCAAAGGCAACTAGGAACGGGTTACAGTTATAGCCAAAAAGAAGAATTTTATTCATATGCTTTCAAAATTATAACTATGTTTCGATACATACCAACCAAAGGGCTAAGAATTTGCATTAGAGACCAGATTTCTGCTATTACTGGCAGGGACTTGCTGGCAAGAGAAAAGTCCAATGTGAGACACTGTGTTTTGAAGTGTGGCGCACCAGGGAGGGAAGTGAGCTGGGTACAAAGTGAACAAGTTGACCATGAGTTGGTCTTGTGGAAGCTGAAGAGTGAGTACATGGGTATACTGAGGTATTATCTTTCTGTTGAAAAATGTTTTCAAACATTTCACATGGGGCTGGAGAGACGGCTCAGAGGTTAAGAGCACTGGCTGCTCTTCCAAAAGTCCTGAGTTCAATTCCCAGCAATCAGATGGTGGCTCACAACCATCTGTAATGAGATCTGGTGCCCTCTTCTGGTGTGCAGGTTTACATGCAGGCAAAACACTGTATACTTCTTAAATAAGTAAATCTTAAAAAAAAAAAATTCACATGGGGTTAGGGATTTAACACAGTGATAGGATACTTACACAACAAGGTCCAGGATTATGTCCCCTGTATGTCTCCCTTCTCCCAAAATCTTTCATGTTAAAAAGTAAAACCCAGGGCTAGAGAGATAACTGAGTGGACAGAGCACTTGCCATGCAAGCATTAGGACTGGAGTTTGGATCACCAGCACCCATATAAAAAGCCTGCTTGTAATCCCAGTGTTCAGAAGGCAGAAACAGGGAATTAACAGGCAAGCTGGGTAGCTGGATTAGCTAAACTTGCAAGCACCAGGTTCATCAAGAGATCCTCTATCAGTAGGTAAGGTGCAGACCCATTGAGAAAGACATGCAGTATCAATCTCTGGCCTCCACACACATCCATAGATACCTACCTGTGCACCCACACCCACACACCTATGCACACCACACACCCCTAAAAAAATTAAAATACAGTCCCTATTAAAAAAAGGGGGGGACCTTAGCATTAAGCGTTCATAACCTCAGCACTGGAGAGGGGAGGTGGCAGAAATAGATGAACTCCAGGGGCTTGTTGGCCAGTTAGCCAGTCCTGCCTAATTAGAAAGATTCAGGTTCAGAAGGTGGAGAAATGACTGAGGAAGACATTTTGATGTCAACATCTGACCACTACACATGCACACACGTGGGTGGGAACACACCCATGGTATAGTGTCCATAATGAAAAGCCCATCAAGGACGTGCATGCTCCCTTTCTTCTCTTTGTGCACAGGTGACACACTCTCCACATGGATATAGGTGGCAAGCACTGGAGGCAGCACAACTGTCTTCAGGGGCAGCTGTGCTGTAGTCTAACTGGAGTGTGTGTGTATGGGGGGGGGGTGAATCTGAGTGCAGTATGACAGGCAAAGGAGAGACAGCGGGGAATGAGGATGGTGGTCAGCAGACTGCCACTTAATCTAGGAAGTAGATGCCACAGCCTGGCTATGACCTGCAACTGGGGACCGAGAGCAGTGACAGATTTGGAAGGTACTTTCTGAATCTGCACAACAGGACCTGATTATCAGGCCAGCTGAACAGTAAGGGGATAGATAGCAGAGAGCATCATTCTGTTTTCTAGACTTGTGGGCCATGGCTGTCAGCACAGGAAGGCCTCAGAAAAGAAGTGTACATTTAGAAAGGGAAGTTTATGTGGTTGTTTAAGTCTGTCTTCAAATTTCAATTAAGTAAATTGGTTCTAACCCCTCTGAGAGTCTCTAATACTGACCACTCACAGGACCCTCATGTATGAGTGCTCTATTTGCATGCACATCTGCATGCTGGAAGAGGGCATTAGAGGGTATAGATGGCTGTGAGCCACCATGTGGCTGCTGGGAATTGAACTCAGGACCTCTGGAAGAACAGACAATGCTCTTAACTGCGAAGTCATCTCTCCAGCCCCAATTCAGCATCTTTTTTTTATGATTAGTAAGAATGATTCTAAATTGGACCCAGTCCTTTGTGCCCACCATTATTGGAAAAGAGATGGAAGAAAATATGTTTGGTCTACTAAAGAATTATAATCAGATAAAAATCTGATTGCCAAAAAGCAGAGGCAACAAGTGTTTTATGCAGAGGACAAAGATCCCTAAGCCAGTGCTGGGAATATTACAGTCCAATCAGCTGCACCAGGCCAACGTGAGTTTTGGAGCGTTTTTTTGTTTTGTTTTGTTTTTTGTTTGTTTGGTGAGTTGGTTGGTTTGTGACAGGGTTTCTCTATGTAGCCCTTAGCTCTCCTAGAACTTGTTCTGCAGACCAGGCTGGTCTCGAACTCTGCCTGCCTCTGTTCATGGAGTGCTGGGATTAAAGGAGTGCACTGCCGCCACTGCCACTATCACCACCATCACCACCCCCCACCACCACCCCACACACACACCCACTGCCCCACCACCACCAGAACTGCAGGCAGTTGGCATCTATCTGGTCTGAAGCTTCAGAAATGGAACATACACAAGCCTGATCACTGGGGAGATTTCAGAGGCAGATGGAGATTGCTGCAGCACAAAACCAGACTTGGGAAGACTACAGCTAACGTAACATGTCTCAATGCACCTAAGTGCCAAAAACAAGTAAGCTTCATTTTCTCTACTAAGTACAATTTCCCACTTTGGCACAAGGCACTTCTATTTCTGGGAACAGCAACATGTGTTTGGTTGAGAGCAAGTGTACCTGCCAAAAAGCAGTGTGGAAATGGGGGTGGATATTTGTAGGTTTTTGGCTCCTGAAAAAAAGGAAACAGATAGGAAACCATGAAATAGAATCCCAGATAATTCCAGATACGTATTCTGAAGAACACCAGTTTGATGGGTAAGTCTGTGCTTGCATTCACAGGTTTCTTCCACCCGCTCGACTGTCTCAGGCCTGAGTCAGGCTCCTGCCTTGTGCACCCAGCTGTTACTATCCCAACTTCTTCCTGCCCCAGCAGCAGTTCAGTCCCATTCAAACAGCATCCACTCATTCTCAAATTGGAGAATAGCAGGTACCCTCGTGTGCTCAACTGTCAAACTCCGCAGACTGAGGGACTGAAGCAGCTGACAGCTATTTGTCCTAGTGCTGTAGGCTGGAATTCTGAGATCAGGGTGCCAGCATAACTAGGCTTTTGTGGAGGAATTCCTTCATGGCTAGAGACATTTTCTCATTGTGCCCTAAGTAGCTTTCTAAGCCCACAATCTGCTTTACACATAGGCACAAAAGCATATTTTGTATGATATAATATACTGAATTTTATCAGACTATACCTTCTGTGTGAGTCAAGACCGTATTTCTTTTATATGGAACATTCCCATGCAGTGTCCACCATCTTGGGAAGTCCATCTTCATGGCTCTGTTGGTACTCTCATCTCCACTAACAGACCTAGCACTGCCTCACAGGCGGAGTGTCGATACATGACCCTAGTATCTACAAGGTAAATTCTGTATATGTTATTAAAAATTATTTAAAATAATAAAATATGGTAATATGTGTCTACAATGCCAATACTACGGAGTCTAAGTGAGAAGGATCACAAAACTGAGGTCAACCTGATCTATACAGCCCATTCTAGACTACATAAAAATTTCCTATCTAAATTTTTTGTTTGGGTGTTTGTTTTTTGAGACAGTGTCTCTCTGTGTAGCCTTGGCTGTTCTGGACTCACTTTGTAGACCAGGCTGGCCTCAAACTCACAGAGATCCGCCTGCTTCTGCCTCCCAAGTGTTGGGATTAAAGGCATGTGCCACCACACCTGATTTCCTATCTAAATTTTTAAAAATTATTTTTCGAGCTGGGCATAGTGGTGCACACCTTTAATCCCAGCACTCAGGAGGCAGAAGCAGGCGGATTGCTGTGAGTTCGAGGCCAGCCTGGTCTACAAAGGGAGTCTAGGACAGCCAAGGCTACACAGAGAAATCCTGTCTTGAAAAACAAACAGACAAAATTATTTTTCTATTATTACTTTGTTTCCAGAAAGCAAAAGGGTACTTTTGTAATAAATCATATCAAGGCAGAACAGGATTCCTTACATCTTGGTCCCCATATCTCTCTAAGCTCAGTGTACCCCCACTTCTGCCACACTCGTCCATTCCAATGCTCTTCAGTCAAGGAAACCTTATCCTTACCCTGTATTTCAGCAACTTTTCTCATCGCTGTGACAAAATACCACACAAGAGTACCTCACAGGGAAAGAGGTTTATCTTGGCTCACAGGGTTGGTTCTGTTTTATTTCATTTTACTTTATGTGCCATAGGCAAGCCTGGTGCTGTGGAGGCCAGGAAAGTGTGCTGGGTACCTTGAACTAGAGTTACAGATGAGTGAGTCGCTATGTGAGTGCTGGGAACCAAACCCAGGTCCTCTGGGACCACTGAGCCATCTCTCCAGCCTCCTCAGCTCACAGTTTAGAAAACACCACCCACCATGGTGGGAAGGCATGACAGGAGCAGCTTAGTCCATGTGAGTGGAAATGGGAGGCTGCTGAGAACAGCGTGTTGACCAACGAGGAAGTATGATCCAGCTATAACCCTCAGGGCTCATCCCCAGTGGCTTACTTCCAGCAGCCAAGCCTCACTCTTTGAAGTTTCCACGGCCTCCCAAAAGAGCACCACCACCTGCGGACACGAGCCTGTGGGAGATAATCTCAAACTCAAACAATAACACTGTCTTACCT
The DNA here is from genome assembly GCF_964271855.1 of Acomys minous. Lineage (NCBI taxonomy): Eukaryota > Metazoa > Chordata > Mammalia > Rodentia > Muridae > Acomys > Acomys minous. The sequence continues at coordinate 98,494,068 of NC_140493.1, forward strand.
TCTCACTACAAGCACCTCTTTGTCACTGGGCATGGTAGCACACACCTTTAATCCCAGCACTGGAGAGGCAGAGGCAGGGGGATTGCTATGAGTTTGAGGCCAGCCTGGTCTACAAAGCAAGCCCAGGACAGAAATATAAACTGAAGTTACTACTATCCAGGGTTTAATTTAATTATTTATTTTTTTAAAGATTTATTTATTACATATACAGTGTTCTGCTTGCATGTACACCTGCACACTGGAAGAGGGCATCAGATCTCATTATAGATGGTTGTGAGCCACTATGTGGTTGCTGGGAATTGAACTCAGGACATCTAGAAGAGCAGACAGTGCTCTTAGCCACTGAGCCATCTCTCCAGCCCTAATTTAATTTTAAAATGTAGTTCTGCTGGGCTTGGTGATCTATATCTATACTTCTGTCACTTGGAAGGTAAAGACAGGAAATCAGGAGTTCCAGGTCAAGCAGGGCATGTTGGCATATGCCTGTAATGCCAGCACTCAGGATGCAGAGGCAGGGGGATCTCTGTGGGTTCGAGGCAGCCTGGTCTACAAAGTGAGTTCAAAACAGCCAGGGCTACATAGAGAAACCCTGTCTCGAAAAAAACAAAGAGTTCCAGGTCATCCTTAGCTACACATGGAGTTTGAGTCTATGTTATAGGAGGCCCTGTCTCTAACAGAAACAGTAACAAAAACAGAACGAGCCGTCCACAGTTCATCCTTAGCTATGAGATCTACAACGCCACGTTAGGTGATCAGCTCTGAAGTGTCACTAACCCATGCTGAAGTGTCATTTAATAGCCCCTCTCTGCTGGGTGGTGGTAGCGCACACCTTTAATTCCAGCACTCCCGGAATCTCTGAATTCAAGGCCAGCCTGGTCTACAAAACAAGTCCAGGACAGCCAAGGCTACACAGGGAAACCCTATCTCCAAAAAAAGAGCTCTTGCTGTTCCACGCAGGGTCTAACTAGGTCGGACGGGTTGCTGCTAGTATCCGAGCTGCTCTTAGCTACGAATGGGGAGCAGGTTGTCGTAGGTACTGACAGAACAACGTGACCTTCTGACATAGGACAATATTTTCCATCTGGAAGACTGCTTAACAAAGGGAAATTAATGCTGTGCTCATGAAAATAGTAAGCCGTGGAGATGTGATGAAAGAGAACAGACCAGTCAGACCTGAATTAAGACCAAATAAGAATTAGTAATGGACAGAAGACCAGAGAGGACACTGACATCCCTGAATCTGAGATGTGCATGGCTTTATCTGGGCCAATCACTTTGGAAATTAAGTAGGATGAATTTCCCAGCTGTAGCGATCCCCACCACTAAACGGGGATGATAGAAGATGGACAAATCAGGGTTAAATGGTCAACAAGCCTCATTTCAAAGGCTCAGTTAACGTGGTAAAGTTGGGTGAATGTCAATTTTTTTTTTTTTGAGACAGGGTTTTTCTGTGTAGCCTTGGCTATCCTGGCCTTGCATTGTAGACCAGGCTAACCTCAAACTCACAGTGATCCACCTGCCTCTGCGTCCCGAGTGCTGGGATTAAAGGCGTGCGCCACTACGCCTGGCTGTGAATGTCAAATCTTACAGGCCCTGGTTATTTCAGGATCTATATGAAGCAAGAGAGTAATGAATGGCTGAGAAGATATCTTCTGTAGTTATGATTGAAGATTCTAATCTTTAGAACTAACAAATCTACTGCAGCAGGTCTTCAGAAAGCCCAAGCAGCCAGAGCTATTAATAGAAAAGCCTAAAGCTATTCAAACTCAGGACAGAAGCAATGGAGCTTAAGAGAGAAGATAGTTTCCTCCTCTGCTGCATTCAGTGGAGTCATAACAGTCAGGCCGTAAACTCATCATCTTTTTAGCTCATTCTCCTTTCACGTTTTATTAAACAATATAGACCCACTTTCCATTGGAATATGCTTCCTGGGCAGCAGCTAAGCAAGTCTGTGTCACTTAAGGACAAGCTGAATTACCTTCTTTTAAAGTCCACTTGATCGAGCCCGTCCTCTTGCTGACAGCATGCAAACTTCCATCCAGGGTTGAAACAAACAACAAGGTTTCAGGCAGTGTCACTGTGCTAGCACTTGCCAAAGTCTGCAACGAGATAGAGAGCATCTCGATGTCAATCCACTCCTTCACCCTGGGTGTGCATAATCACAAACTCCTGCCCTCAAAGCCATCCCTCATCCGACCCCCCCCCCTTCCAGACGAAGGCGGCCCAGGTGGAGAGCCTATGTTCTCAGGCAAGAGCACATCTCCAGACAAGAGCTGAGTTGCTTTATCCTAAGTGTTGGTCCTTGCCACACACCGACAGGTTTACAACCTAACATGACAAATTCTGAAACAACCCTATGGCACATCCTGTAATCCCAGCACTCAGGGAGGAAGAGGCAGGCGGATCTCTGTGAGTTCGAGGCCAGCCTGGTCTACAAAGCCAAGTCCAGGACAGCCAAGGCTACACAGAGAAACCTTGTCTCAAAATGTCAAAAACAAACGAACAACAAAATACTGTATTTTAAGAATACAAGATCATAGGTTTCTCTGACGTTTTCTCACATGTACATCATTGCACACTGTTCATATTCACGCCTATCACTTTCCCTTGTTCCACCCTCCCCCGCCCACCACACACACACACACACACACACACACACACACACACACACACGCTCCCTTCCTCCCCTCAAATGGTCCTATGGAAAAGCAGAAACTACCTCATATTTTAGCCTCATGTTTCAACTCCTATATCCTAAAGGAAAACTTCTTGATACAGAAAAATCTCTGGGCCCAATGAGACTATATGCTGTTTTTTGTTTTGTTTTGTCTTAATGGACTCAAGTTTCTAATATTCTAAAAACTGAAACAAACTGAGACATAGATCAACAACGTTACATATGTATTAACACAGACCTTAAGAGAAATCTATGATATAGAAAAATGTTCATATATATTATTTAGTAAAAAAAATACAAAACTCAAGCCTTGGTGTGCACTGTGGTTCTGATTATACTGGACGGAGTTCTGTCTGCGTGACCTCTGGTGACCTCTGGCTTTGCTAGGATCTATATGCTCACCACAGCGTTTCCATAGGAGCTGTTACATGTACCCATGATTGATAGTTTCCTACATAAAGTTGCCCTGCTGAGAGGGCCTACTCAGCTGTGCCACGCTTTTCTAATAGGATTTCTTTTTCCTTGTCACTGTCCTACAAATTACCTAGAGTTCTAGTATGTGTATCTTGAATTTAAGCAGGTCAACAATGCTTGCTTAAATGGTAACAAAATTTTTATGTAAGTACTCTTTTTAGAATATGAGTTTAGCTGTTTTTTTTTTTTCATATTAAAAACAAAAAGATTCACTTGAGAGGCAAAGGCAGGAGGAGCTGTATGAGTTCCAGGCCAGCCTGGTCTACAAAACAAGTTCCAGGTTCCAGGACAGCCAGGGTGGTTATACAGAGGTAGCCTATCTCAGGAAAAACAAACAAGCAAAACAAAACAAACCCAAAAGGATTAGGCAGTTATTTATGAATGGGTGCCTGGCTCTGGAATGGTCACTCTCCTAAGACGCTTAAAAGACAGGGCTTGATGGTTCTCTTTAGGGCGGCCTGAGATGGCAGGACAGCACTCCAGGCCCTGAATTCCTTTTCATGGAGAGATCCATTGGCAGCACCCAGTGAGGGTGATGTTGGAGCAACTGCCAGAACTTGGCTCATCCCCTGGAGTGCTGGCCTGGAGTGGGGTGGGGGGTGGGGGGGTGCAGCCCTTGCTTTGACATGGCTCAGCCTTCCTTCTGGAAGGAAAGAAAGAGCCAACTTTATTGCTGTCCACTGGATCTGTTATCTGTGCAGGGTCTGGAGTTTGAGGAAGAAGAGTCTGCTATTAATTCTACTCGAAAACAACAGAAATAAAACTAAGAGAGAAACCACAGAAGCCTCAAGACTGGTACCTTCTCATCTGAGGATCCAAAGGTCACTGTTTAGGAATGGCTGAAATCATTTTAGCACACAAGGTCTGGAGGGTAACAAGCCACAAGTGGACCTGCCCTACCCTGACATGAGAAAACCACATGGCCCAGAGCAAATAAGTTATCACAGGAATAACCACTTTGTAAAACCGGTCTTGGAACCCATGCAGGAACCAAAAAAAATAAACTTGGGAAAGTTTTGTAGCTTTTACCCACATGGAAAACACTGGATGAGAGAAAAACAAAAAGAAGCCTGAGGAGAAAGGTAGTTCAAAGACAGAAGAGACGCCTGCCTTCCGTTGTCCCTTAGACATCAGCAAGGGCATTCCTTGAACTCAAAGACACTCCTGTCCTTAAAACAAGTTACAATTGGATAAATTTGCTGAAATTGGGTTAATGTTACTATTTGAAAGAGTGCTGAGTCTTAAGAGATGGCTCACAGTTAAGAGCACTTGCTGCTCTTGCTGAGGACTATGGTTCTGTTCCTAGAGCCCACATGGCAGCTTACAACTTTATGTAACTCCAGTCCCAAAGGAGCTAGTGTTCTTTCATAGCCTCTGTGGGCAACACGCCCCCATGCAGTATACATACAGACATTCAGGCAAAACCCTCATACACATAAAAACAAACAAACAAACAAACAAGTGCAGAGGAGATGACTCAGAAGGTAAGGTCTGTGCCACCAAGCCTGATGACCTGAGTTCAATTCCCAGTACCCTTATAGTTGAAGGAAAGAGCTGCTCCTTCGAGTCGTCCTCTGACTCCCACATGTGTGCTATGGTACATGTGTCTCCCAGAAAACAAACAAAATTAACAATAAAAAAACCTTTCTTAAATAACACAGAGAGCTGGGTGTGGTGGCACACCCCTTTAATCCCAACAGTGAGGAGGCAGAGGCAGGTGGATCTCTGAGTTCAAGGCCAGCCTGGTCTACAAAGTGATTCTAGGACAGCCAAAGTTACACAGAGAAACCCTGGCTCAAACAAACAAACAAACAACAACAAATCACACAAAAATATCTTACAATATTATAGCACTAGTATTTTCTAGTTTCTGAATTTTTAATATGATCATGTTATTTGCAACAAATCTTTCATAAACTAGACAGAAAACATGTAAGTCTGTAGGTAAGCGAGAAGCTGACATTTAATAGCACTTATGTGAGCACCTGAGTCCATGGAGCACACTTTCAATTCCAGGACACCAGGCGACTCGGCCACTTTTGATTAGTCACCAAAAGGAGCAAAGGTTTAGAGAGGCAGACGTTTCCCAATCAGAGTGTGAGCATCTAAGAGCAAGAGAGTTGGCACTATTACTGAAGCAAATTACAGCTCAGAAAATGTTCCAGATCTTTCATCCCACTTGATAAGGCTGGAGAAATGGCTCAGCAGTTAAGAGCACTCAGTGGCTGCTCTTCAGAGGTTCTGAGTTCAATTTCCAGCAACAACATGGCAGGTCACAACCATCAGAGCCCTCTTCTGACATGCATGAAAACAAACCACTCATATACATAAATAAATCTTAAAAACAAGAACATTTGAGCACCAGTGCTCCTTTACTGCTAGTGTGAAGACGAAAGCCACCTACCTTGTTTGATTATCTTAGAAACACAGGAAAAGCAATTATCTGTGGTTGGCTAGTGAACCAAAACAAAGCCCTCGTCACATAACTGGCTAAAAATCTCCAAACGAGGCTTGGAGAGAAGTGGGTTAGTAACTGGGTTCCAGCTCCAGTTCCACAGTAGCCGCGCAACTCCTGCCAGGTTAGTAACTGGGTTCTAGCTGCAGCTACACAGTAGCCGCGCAACTCCTGCCAGGTTAGTAACTGGGTTCTAGCTGCAGCTACACAGTAGCCGCGCAACTCCTGCCAGGTTAGTAACTGGGTTCTAGCTGCAGCTACACAGTAGCCGCGCAACTCCTGCCAGGTTAGTAACTGGGTTCTAGCTGCAGCTACACAGTAGCCGCGCAACTCCTGCCAGGTTAGTAACTGGGTTCTAGCTGCGGTTACACAGTAGCCGCGCAACTCCTGCCAGGTTAGTAACTGGGTTCTAGCTGCAGCTACACAGTAGCCGCGCAACTCCTGCCAGGTTAGTAACTGGGTTCCAGCTGCAGTTCCACAGTAGCCGCGTAACTCCTGCCAGGTTAGTAACTGGGTTCTAGCTGCAGCTACACAGTAGCCGCGTAACTCCTGCCAGGTTAGTAACTGGGTTCTAGCTGCAGCTACACAGTAGCCGCGTAACTCCTGCCAGGTTAATAACTGGGTTCTAGCTGCGGTTACACAGTAGCCGCGCAACTCCTGCCAGGTTAGTAACTGGGTTCCAGCTGCAGCTACACAGTAGCCGCGCAACTCCTGCCAGGTTAGTAACTGGGTTCTAGCTGCAGCTACACAGTAGCCGCGCAACTCCTGCCAGGTTAGTAACTGGGTTCTAGCTGCAGCTACACAGTAGCCGCGCAACTCCTGCCAGGTTAGTAACTGGGTTCTAGCTGCAGCTACACAGTAGCCGCGCAACTCCTGCCAGGTTAGTAACTGGGTTCTAGCTGCAGCTACACAGTAGCCGCGCAACTCCTGCCAGGTTTTAGAGGTTTTGCTCTTAACTGATTCAATTTGGGTGTCTCTGGGAAGCTATCATAACTCATTCATTCTCTCTCTCTCTCCCCTCCCTCCCTTCCTCTCTCTCTCTCTCCCCTCCCCCCCCCCTCCCTCCTCCTTTCACCACCCCCCTCCCGGAGTCCTTGAGACAGGGTCTCTTTATGTAGGCTGACATATTCTCATGATAAGTATGTATTACAAATTTCCTGGTGTTTTGAAACCTCAAGCATAATTTATCCCACCCTTTGAGACAAAGGCTTTGCAGAGCCCAGGCTGGCTTTGAGCTCTCTATATAGCAGATAATAACCCTGCCTCCACCATCCACGGTGTACGTGGTGCCAGAGACCAAACCCAAACCCAGGGCTTCATGTTACTAGGGAAACACTCTTCCAGCTATGCTACTCTCCCAGACCTTCAGCATGTTTTAAAAACATGAAAATACCTACCTCTAAATATAGTTGCTATAACTAACAAGGTAAATAAGCTCCTACATGCCTTTTGTGATACTGATCACCGCTGAGCACTATTTGTACCCGAACGCTGAAAAACACTGCTTCATGATAATGGAGTCCATTACCTTTGCCTAGCCGGCTCAGCCTTTAGGACTCTTTTTCCTCTACAACAGTTGAAAAACAGGAACAGGCCCTATGGCTGTACACACTAGTTTCCAGAAGGCCTGAAAATGGAAAAAGGTGAAACCTACATCTGCTTTATGCTACCTAGAAACTGATGTTTAAAACGAATGCATATATACCTGTAGCTTGAAGACTGCTTCAAGGAAGTGGCCAATAAGGAAACCTGTAATGAGCGAGAATAATGGGGGCAGGTATTTTAGTCTACCCTAAAACCGAACATCCACTGGCTCCCAAAGACATCAGGCTCTGTCTGAACAGCCCCTCGTACACAAAGTGACCAGAATCACTTTGGAAATTCCCAGCATTTGAAGTGATCTATGCTTGATGCAAATTGTACTGTCCCACGTATAAGATTGGAGCATAAAAGAGGACTGTAATTGCTTTCCATTTATAAAATTCCCCCAACACACACACACACACACACACACACACACACACAAACACACACACTTTGCCACAATGCCGCATTAAGACCCACTATTTTGTGTCATGTAAATTAATCAAGTCCAAATTATACATCTTTTAATTTATTTATGTTTTTGGGGTTTTTTTGTTTGTTTGGTTGGTTGGTTGGTTGGTTGGTTTTTGGTTTTTTTGTTGTTTTGTTTTTTTGGGTTTTTTTTTGAGACAGGGTTTCTCTATGTAGCCTTGGCTGTCCTAAACTCACTTGGTAGACCAGGCTGGCCCTCGAAGTTACAGCCATCCGCCTGCCTCTGCCTCTCGAGTGCTGGGATTAAAGGTGAGCACTACTACACCTGGCTATACATCTTTTAAACCAGCATATTTCATTCCTGGCCTTCAGTGGTAGAAGGATCCGCACTGGACCCCTGCTCAGCATGCACGTCAACAAGCTACCTTACCCCATGTGAAGGCCAGCTGAGTCCTACTCTCCAACAGTCTGATTAATTATAAAGTGAAGTTCCACAAGTCCAGCAGCTTCCCCACTGTGTGAAGCACCAGTCTCTCTGCATTTACCAACCACCGACTGCTAATGTAGAGAGAGTAAAAGGCAGGGTACAACCATGTGATGATTCTGTGCTCTCAACTCAGCCAATCTTACACTTACTTACACACACACACACACACACACACACACACACACACACACACACACACACCCCTGAGGCTAGCTTTGAACTCACAATCTTCCTGCCTCAGCTTCCTAGAGCTCGAATTAAAGACATGTACTATCACATCAATTTAATGTCTTATGTTTTTTTGGTTGGTTGGTTTTGGGTTTTTTGGTTGGTTGGTTGGTTTTATTTTTTTTGAGACAGGGTTTCTCTGTGTAATAGCCCTGGTTGTCGTGGCTTTGTAGGCCAGGCTGACCTTGATTCTTCTGGCCTCGAAGGGCACCAGGCACACAGGTGGTACACAGACATACATATAGGAAAATACCCTTACGCATAAATAATTTTCTTTAAAGTTCATGGAGCTAGAGAAATGGCTCAGAGGTTAAGAACACTGTGTGTTCTTCCAAAGGTCCTGAGTTCAATTCCCAGCAACCACATGGAGGCTCACAACCATCTATAATGAGATCTGGTGCCTTCTTCTGGCATTCACGAATACATGGGGGCAGAGTGCTGTATAAATAATAAATAAATAAAATCTTAAAAAAAAAAAAAAAAGAAATGAGTTCATGCCAGGTGGTGCTGGTGGTACACACCTTTAATCTCAGCACCCAGAGGGAGAGGCAGGCAGATTTCTGAGTTTGAGGCCAGCCTGGTCTACAAGGGAGTTCCAGGACAGCCAGAGCTACACAGAAAAACTCTGTCTTGGGAAGAAAAAAAAAAGAAACAAACAAACAAAAAGAAAAGTTCATTTGTATTGCCTAGGGATATAGCCTAATTGGTATAGTGCTCGCCCAGCACACATGAAACTCTGTGTTGGATCCATAATACCACATCAACCAGACAGTGATGAATCCCTATAATCCTAGGCAAAGGACCAGGAATTTAAGGTTATCCTTGGTTACTAAGGAAGTCCGAGGCTAACCAAGTCACATGAAACTCTACAGCATCTAAACAAATGGGAAACCAAAGAGCCCATTTTGGTTCCCTAATGAATGCAGCATTCATTATAGGTACAGCATGAAACAAGTAGACCAATGCATCATACAAGGTTTCCAAAGTGTTTTCTTTTACTACCCAGTTTGAGCATATAAACTCTTCACAGCAATTAGATCTGCATGTCTCTAAATGAAAAATAATTAATTTCAAGAGAATTAGGATGTGCTGAAGAATAAGATCTTATAATTATAAGCTCTAGCAATAATGCTTAGAAGTAGGAAGGGTATTTTCCTAAGGGAAGGCAAGACAAGGCCTTGCATGTTGATGCAGCATGGATGGACAGCGTGCGGTGGATGACAAAGCAGAGGTCAATAACATGGAAGAACAAACTGGCTGGGTTATTCTTTCTTAGATGAAGTCTTGCTATATTAGCATGACTGGTTTTTTTGTTTTGTTTTGTTTTGTTTTGTTTTTAATGCTTTTTAGGGGCTGGAGAGACGGCTCAGTGGTTAAGAGCACTGTTTGCTCTTCCAGACAGCGGTCTTGAGTTCACATGGTGGCTCACAACCATCTATAGTGTGATCTAATGCCCTCTTCTGGTGTGCAGGTTACATGCAAGCAGAGCACTGAATACATAATAAATACATTTTAAAATGTTTTTAGGGACTGGAGAGATAGTTCAGCAGTTAAGAACACTGCCTGCTCTTTCAGAGGTCCTAGGATCAATTCCCAGCACCCACATGGCAGCTCACAACTTCTGTAACTTCTGTTCCAAGGGATCTGACATCCTCATACAGACACACATGCAGGTAAAACGCCAATGTACATAAAATAAAAATAATTTAAGCTACATGTGGGGCACAGGTCTTTAATTTCAGCACTCAAGAGGCAGAGACAGGTAAATTTCTGAGTTTAAGGCCAGCCTGGTCTACATAGAAAGTTCTAGGATTGCTAGGACTACACAAAGAAACCTTGTCTCAAACAAAACAAATAATAAAAAATAAAATATTAATTAATTTTAAATGTTTTTTAAGGCTTACAGCCAGGCAATAGTGAAGTGTGTCTTTAATTCCAGCACTCTCAGTGCAGAGGCAGGTAGATCTGAGTTCTCAGCCTGGTCTAAAAGTAAGTTCTAGGACAGCCAGGGCTATAGAGAAACCCTGTCTTGAAAAAAGCAAAACAGCCAGGCGTGGTGGCATATGCCTTTAATCCCAGCACTTGGGAGGCAGAGGCAGGTGGATCTCTGTGAGTTCGAGGCTAGCCTGGTCTACAAAGCGAGTCCAGGACAGCCAAGGCCACACAGAGAAACCCTGTCTCGAAAAACCAAAAAAAAAAAAAAAAAAAAAAAAAAAAGAAAGAAAGAAAGAAAAAGAAAAAAATATATTTACACTTGTGTGTATGGGTATTTTCTCTGCATGTATGTCTGTTCACCATGTGGATGCAGAAGCCAGAAGAGGGTGTCAGATCCCCTGGGACTAAGATCACAGACAGCCAACAACTGAGCCATCTCACCAACTTAAGATTGTTCTTTTATTTATTTGTTTGTTTGTTTTGTTTTGTTTTGTTTTGAGACAGGGTTTCTCTGTGTAGCCCTGGCTGTCCTGGACTCACTTTGTAGACCAGGATTTCCTTGAACTCAGAGAACTCCACTGAGCCCAGTCTCAACTCAAGGCTGTTCTTGAACTTGCAGCTTCAAGTAATTCTTCACCTCAGCCTCCAAAGTAGCTGGGTTGGCAGGTGCATGCCACCATGCCCAACCTCAGACTGGAGTATGCTGCTGGATCTAACTGGTTGAAAATTACAGAATGGGGGAGGGGCACTGGGAAGATAACTCAGTAGCTAAGAGCACTTGCTGCTCTTGTAGAAGACTCCATTTAGGCTCCTAGTACCCACATGGGGCTCACCACCACCTGAAACTCCAGTTTCAGAGACCCCACATCCTCTTCTGGCCTCTTCAGGTACCAGGCATACATGTGGTGGACATACACACATGCAAGAACTTACTCATACATATAAAAACAAATCATTTCCATTTAAAAAAAAGAAAGAAAAATATATCATGGACTCACTGATTTCCCCCCCCCCCTTTAGACAGAGTTTTTCCTGTGTAGGCCTGGCTGTCCTAGAACTTACTCCGTAGACCAGGCTAGCCTTGAACTCAGAGATCCACCTGCCTCTGCCTCCCAAGTGCTGGGATGCACCACCACTGCCCAGCCCAGATTCACTAATTTTAAAGAAAATCAGAAAATTTTCTGGTGTGCTACCACAGACTCCAGTCCTGTAGTGCCATAAACAAACACCTGTACAGCACTGCCAATCCAGCAGGAAATTCCGCAGAGTAGCGTGCTCTGACAGACCTTTACAGGCATTAGAAGATGACTTTGAAGAACATTTGTATCCATAATTCTGCTTGCACAGTATGACCTCTGTAATATGCAAACAAAGCCTGGATATTGGAGATTCTGCTTGCTTTATAAAAATACTCAGCAGGAGGGCCAGAGAATGGCTCAGCAGAGGTCCTGAGTTCAATTCCCAGCAACCACATAGTAACTCATAACCATCTATAATGAGCTCTAGTGCCTTCTTCTGGTGTGAAGGCATATATGCAGGCAAAACACTGTATATGTAATAAATAAATCTTTCTTTTAAAAAAGTACTCAGCAGAATTCAATCATTTTTGTCATTTAATCACAGGGTAAGAGACTGTGCCAAGCAATGGCCAAAAGCCATCAAGAACTCACAACCATAGGGTCAGGAAGATGGCTCAACAAATAAAGGCACCCAACATTGAGCCTGATAACCGAGTTTGAGCTCCAGGACCCACAGGGTAGAAGAAGAAAACGAATTCCTGCAAGCTGTCCTCTGACTTTCATACACTTGCCCAAATATCATTCATATACACACAAGTAATGATAAATTCTTCTAAAAAATTATGCCAGGCAAGGTGGCACACACCTTTAATCCTAGCCCTTTGAGGATGAGGCAACACGATCTCTATGAGTTCAAGGTCAGCCTGTCCTATAGAGTTCTAGGTCAGCAAAGGCTACACAGAGAGACCCTGTCTCAAAAAGATAAAAACAAAAAAAAAATTTACAACAGTATCATGAGACAGAAATCAGTGTCTGGTAAGGGTGTACAAATCCATTACATAAAGCCTTTTCTGTGCCAAAGAGAGCACACAAGACCAACAGAGGACCACACCTCTTACACAACCCAGAAACATGAACTAAATTCTCAAGCAAAATGCCTGCCTTAAGCAAAGGCCTGCTGGCACAGACACTAAAACACTTGTTTTCTGAGACAGGGTCTCTCTGTGTAGCCTTGCCAGTTGTGGACTCCCTTTGCAGACCATGAGCCTCTCAACTCACAGAGATCCGCCTGCCTCTGTCTCCCAAGTGCTAGGATTAACGGCGGGCGCCACCAGTGCTCTGCATTTTGAGCCAATGCTGTTCTCCAAACCATCTCATTCATATATCTGATTTGACAGCAAAAACTGCAGAATCAGAACACTGATGATAGCAAGAGACTCTTCTAGCTTCCTCACGTCTAGTTTTAAGGAGCTTCATTTCCAGTTTTAAGGATTTCAGAACGATCCTAAATCATTCCAACTTCTGTCACATGGAGTTTACCTGTGGTGTCAGGAATAACCCATCTACCATTCAGTTCCTTCTAGCCAGCCCATTGACTGTTGTTACATTTCCTGATTAAGTGTCAGTAAAGGTAACAATGACATTTGCTTTGGATGGGAGTCAGGTGTCTTAGCTGGGGAGGTAGGGCCAAGGCCTAACCAAACACACTGTGTGGTTTCGAAAGAAGCAGCTCAGAGTTAAACTAGCATTTGTGGCAACTTTAGGGTGTGGCGTAATTAACCACCACCCAAGACAGTTACAACTCTTCAGTTTAGGCCATCCCTCCGCTTTACCAGACAGATCTGATAAAAAGTACTTTCTAAGTCCACTTTAGTCCTGAGCACAAAGGTGGCTGCTTTCACAACAGGTCACTGTATCCCACTAACTTGGTGTAGGGCCCATGCTCAGTCCAAATTCAGTTATTTGCAGCTCTGCTTGGCTTCCTGGTCCTTCTGCCACGCTGGAGAAGGAAATACACTCCGTAAAAAAAGTGCTTCAGAAAACCTTTTACCACATCACAGACCAGAAAACATAGCCTTGATCTTAGGATTTTGTTTGTTTTTTCCAGACAGGGTTTCTCTGTGTAGCCTTGGCTGTCCTGTACTCACTTCGTAGACCAGGCTAGCCAGAACTCACAGCGATCTACCGGATTCTGCCTCCCAATGCTGAGATTAAAGGTGTGTACTACCATGCCCAGCTGATTTTAGTGTTGTATGAAATCTCCAAGTTGCCTTTGACGAGTATTGGGGAGCTAGGCCAAATCACTCATTGTATAGATACAAAAACAACAACCCAAGATCACTTAGCACAGTCACTCAGCAGCTGAGCCTTAGTGTGCAGGTGTGGCCATTGCTTTCCATTGTCTTCACTAAAGAAAAATAACTGCAATTTAGATCATGTAACAATTAAGAAACCTGCCAGGTTTACTTATCCTGATGGAGAATTACCTCAATCCAGACTAACAATTGCTGATTAGACTACAAATTTGTAAGATGCACCAGCCTTACTTCTAAAAAAGCCAAACTCCTCTTGAATATGGATACTCATGTACAGTTTAACCTATTATTAATGAGTCCTCATGTAGAAACTCCAAAGGGAAAATAGGTCTCAATTACACAGAAAAATTTTCAGCCCTGATAATCTGAAACTGTCAATTTCGCTCTTTATACTTTCTTAGAGATTCCTTGGGGAGGGAGTGGAAAGGGAAGAGGTCAAAGAGAAAGTGCTCCAATTAAATTATCTACAAACAACTGTATTTATGACATAATTGCCACCTACACTTGCCAGATGTTGCCAAGCATAATGATAAAAGTTAAACAGCATAAAACACTCTGGCTCAGACACTCCAGCAGAACCCACAGGCCTGAAATACACTGGCAGGTTTTCTTCCTCTACGAACCAAGTCCATAGCACCATTTTCCTCTCTCTGGTTAGCTGGATCAATGTAATAATCCACATAAGACAGATCAAACAGCAGAGCTGCTTGTAATCCTGAGATACATATTTTTGAGATGAAAAGACCTCCCCAACCCTCTCACTGCACAGGAAAAGAAACCCCCACCCACACAGGTGAACAGACTTGCCCAAGGCAGCACAGACAGGTAACCATAGACACAGGGAGGGCTGGAGGCTCTACTTTCCAACCTGGTCTTTTGCCCACTGCCCCTAAACTATAATTTTACTGCTTTAAATCATAGTTCCCTAAGAGCCATGAGCCTCAGTGATTCCAGTCCTGAAACTCCCCTCAGAACCCTGCTGGGATCCATGAGGATTAGCATTCTGCTTTGATGTAAGGGTTACATCTTTTGAAGGAGACTGTAATATAATTTATAGATTCTCTAAAAATACATACTTTATCACACAGCACAGCAAATTAGATGGGGCAAGATCTTTTTTTTTTTAATGTGTGTGGAGTTTTCCCTGCATGAATGTCTACGCCTGGTGCCTGAGGAGGCCAGAAAATGGCACTGAGCCCCCTGAAACTGTAGTAATGGAAGATTGTTAGCTATCACGTAGATACTGAACCTGGGTTCTCCTCCAACCCCCAGGGTGAGGTCTTTTTTAAAAATGTTCTTGGCAGGCAGGCATGGTGGCACACGCCTTTAATCCCAGCACCCTGGAGGCAGAGGCAGGCGGATTGCTGAGAGTTCAAAGCCAGCCTGGTCTACAAATAGTCTAGGACAGCCAAGGCTACACAGAGAAACCCTGTCTCAAAATACGGGAAAAAATGTTCTTGGCATATGCCTTTGATCCCAGCACTCGGAAGGCAGAGGGGCAGGTGGATCACTGTTGTGAGTTCAAGGCCAGCCTAGTCTACAGAGTCTAGGAGTGCCAGGGCTCTATATAACAAAGAAACCCTGTCTTGGGGGGGAAAAAAGTTCTAGATGAAAATTCCTGAAATCCTATTATCCATGTAAGTGGGTGGGAATAATACTACAAAACGTCATGGCCTTAACCATCATAAAAATTCCAAGCTGGACATGCACTCAGAAGGCAGAAGCAGGCGGATTGCTGTGGGTTCGAGGCCAGTCTGGTCTACAAAGCGAGTCTAGTATAGTCAAGGTTACACAGGGAAACCCTGTCTCAAAAAACAAACAAACAAAGAAAGAAAAAAAAGAAAAAAGAAAAAAATTCCTACAGCACACCCAATCCAATACAGACCTTCTCCTAATTTAAAAAATGTTTTAAATAACATCAAAATGTATACACTTAAAGTGTACAACATTGTAAACATTGTAGAATGGATAATCAAACTAATTATAATTAACAAATCCATTACCTCACTTAATATGTGTGCATGTTAAAAACATTTAATATCTAGTCTCAACAGTTTTCAAGGGCTAGTAAGATGGTTCAACAGCAGGCAAAGGCAC
This sequence comes from Acomys minous, assembly GCF_964271855.1. Classification (NCBI taxonomy): domain Eukaryota; kingdom Metazoa; phylum Chordata; class Mammalia; order Rodentia; family Muridae; genus Acomys; species Acomys minous. The sequence continues at coordinate 98,509,771 of NC_140493.1, forward strand.
TTGCCACCAAGCATGAAAGCCTGAGATAAATCCCATATGATGCCGGGCTGTGGTGGCACAGGCCTTTAATCCCAGCATTCGGGAGGCAGAGGCAGGTGGACTGATGTGAGTTCAAGGCCAGCCTGGTCTACAAAGCCAAGTCCAGGACAGCCAAGGCTACACAGAAAAACCCTGTCTTGAAAAACAAAACAAAAAAATCCCATATGATGGAAGGAGAAAATCCAGAATTGTCCTGACTTCCACATGAACACATGCGTGCATGCATGGCACCTGTACATGCACGCGCGCGCATATGCAAAATTAGTTAATTAAAAATACTCTTCAAAAAAACAAAATACTAAGCTGGACGTGGTGTCACACACCTGTAATCCCAGAACTCAGGAGGCAGAGGCAGGCAGATCATTGTGAGTTCGAGGCCAGCCTGGTCTACAAAGTGAGTCCAGGACAGCCAAGGCTAACACAGAGAGACCTTGTCTCGAAAAAACAAAAACAAAAAACAAAAAAACAGGGTTTCTCTGTGTAACTTTGGCTGTCCTGGACTTGCTTTGTAGACCAGGCTGGCCTCGAACTCATGGTGGTGATCCACCTGCCTCTGCCTCCGAGTACTGGGATTAAAGGCGTGCGCCATCATGCCCAGATGAACAGCCCAGTTCTAATAGTTTACAAAGGTCTCTGCCACGAGATAACACTGCTTTGATGAAGCCAGTTTCTCTTTTAATGTCACTGCACATAAGGAAGCACACATTAACTAGTATAAGACAACTCACTTAAACAGCAAGAAATCATTTTAACCAACCATAAATTGATGGGCTTCACAAAGTAAATTATGACTGTTTCACTGGAAGGGATAAGATGCTTACACAAAAGATATCAAACACTGGCAATTCTTGTGGGGGGAAAAGTTTTATTATTAGCTGGCTGTGATGGCACATGCCTGGAAACTTAGCATCTGGAAGCTAAGGAAGGAGGATTGGGAATTCAAATCCAGATTTGGCAAAACAGTGAGTGTGAGCCAGCCTGGGCGGCACTGTCTCTGGGTAGTGGGAGCACTATAGACATGGGTCAGTGGGTCAATGCTTGCTGTACAAGCAGGAGGAGCTAAGCTCAGAGTCCTAGCACATATGTGAAGCCAGGTGTAGCAGTCCACTTCAGGGCTAGTGGGCAGAGACGTGTGCATCCCGAGGGCTCGCTGTCCACTCAATCTGGCCAAACCAGTGAGTTCCTGATTTAGTGAGAGACCCATCTCAGAAAGTATGCTGGAGAATAAAGGAAGACACTCGATGTTGACATCTGGCTTCCACATATACATGCACAGGCAAGTGTGTATACACAGATGAGCACACACACATGCAAATACCCCCCTCTCTGTCACACACACAAATTATGCCATCAGATTCTGTAATTTCAACAGAGGTTTCTCACATATTTGGACAAAGACAGGTAAGCATAAAAACTGCTTGGAAAACTATGTTGGAACAACCAAATCTACAGACCTGTGGCTTTTAAATGGAGAAATGAGGAAAAAAGCAAGGCAGAGGAACCAGCTCACAGGGAGCACCACTGCCTTCTCTAGCTTATCAAGGGATAGGCAGGAAACCAAGCAGGAAGGCGTACTCACAGGGAGACAGTAAGCCTCTAGGTTCAAAAAGAAGCCTAAGGAGCAGAACCCAGCCCTGAAAAAGGAAATGGCTGTCCAGTGCATGGATGGAGGAGGGGACATACTTTTTACAGTACACATTCCCCTGTGCACAGGCCCAACTCTCCCAGGAAGCTCTTCCTGATATCACCATCCTGGCCAGGCTGTCTACTATGGAGGTCATCCAACCTTACTGCCAACTCTGCTGGGCCCGTGAGTATGCGCAGTGAGGCAAAGACACTATGCTTCTCAGTTTTGTTGTTTTATTCTTCCCTCTTGAAAACTGAGACATATCACCATCTCTCCAAATGCTGAGAAGGAAGACAAACACTAAGAATTTCAAGGTGGCTGAGGATGCAGCTCGGCCGTACAGTGCTTACCTAACATGCATGAGGACCCAGGCTGGGTCAGCACCATACTCTCAGAGTCCTAGCACTTGGAAAGTGAATGCAGGAGGTTCAGGGGTTCAAGGTCATCCTTAACTATATGTGGAGTTTGAGAACAGTCTGGGATACACCTGAAATTTCAGTCTCAAAAATTAATTTAATTAATAGTAACAAAATAAGAAATAAAAAATTTCAAAGCAAGAGTTATATAAATCTAATGAAGAACACTTAACAAAGGATACTGATGGCAACCAAGGATATCATCAGAAAGCAAATAAAACTAAAAAAACCTGATTATCCACTCTGTCTCAAACGGTGGTTACTCCCATCTCTCATGGACAGATAACACAGTATAATAGATGGCGCTGCCAGAGAGAAGCTGGGAAGAGGAAAGGAAGAAAACTGTGTTTACTTTGTGGTGTATTTAAGGAAGAGTTTAAGCAGTGAAAAGATTTTCACCAGATACCACTCCATTTTACATCCTGGGATGTATTTCAACCATCTAGAAACATATTTTTTTTAGATTGTAATTATTTTTTAAATCAATTTATTCATATTACATCTCAATTGTTATCCCCTCACTTGTATCTTCCCATTCCTCCCTCCCTCCCTCTTTCACCCTATTCCCTTCCCCAAAGTCTGTGACAGAAGGGGACCTCCTCCCCTCCCGTATGGTCACAGCCCATCAAGTTAGAAACATCTTATACAACATACCGCTTCTTTTTTCTTTTTTCTTTTTTGTTTGTTTTGAAGACAGAATTTCTCTGAGTGCCCTTGGCTGTCCTGAAACTCACTTTGTAGACCAGGCTGGCCTCATACTCAGAGATCCACCTGCTTCTGCCTCCCGAGTGCTGAGATTAAAAGCATGTGCCACCACTGCCTGGTCACATCATTTTCTTTTGTTCTTTCCTTTTTTTTTTTTTTTCTTTTTCTTTTTCCTTCTGGTTTTTCAAAACAAGATCTCTCTGTGTAGCCCTGGCTGTCCTGGACTCACTTTGTAGACCAGGCTGTCCTGAACTCACAGAGATCCACCTGCCTCTGCCTCCCAAGTGCTGGGATTACAGATGTGTGCCAAGCCCAGCAAGGGTGGAGATTTTGTGTCTAAGGTTTTTTTTGAGTTAATATCCACAGGAAGCAAAGGAAGAACTAGCTAGGCAGTGGGACAAAACTTGTGCACAGGTCATGACACTAAAGGTAATTTGCTGGGTTTAAGGACCTCTAGGACCAGTGTGGCTGGAAAGACAAAGCAGACAGGGAACAGGTACAGGTAAGGCTAAGGAAGAAAGCAGACACTAGAACATGCACTTACAGAGTGGGCTACGAAGGCCAGAATCACTTTGACATGTCTAGTTTGTTATTTAATCTATGTATACGCAAAACAGACCTTGAAGGAAAACTCCACTCTGAAGGATGAAGTACTCCACACACCAAACATAGATGATCTGTGGGCATGTAGTGAGAATCCTCCCTCGTGGTTTAATTTCTACTAAGACTACATTAATGCTGCTTAGCTGGTTTATAGACTATGAGAGCAACACAGGAAAACTTCATGGGAGAGCTTAAAGGGGCCTTCTGGTGGACCCTAACTCAGGGTCTGCTTTCTTTTTGTTTTGTTTTTTGGTTGGTTGGTTGGTTGGTTGGTTTTTTTGTTTTTGTTTTTTCACAGTGTTTCTCTGCAGCCTTGGCTGTCCTAGACTGGCTTTGTAGACCAGGCTGGCCTCGAACTCACAGTGATCTGCCTGCCTCTGCTCAAGGTCTGCTTTCTAAGGCCACACATCTAAGAGTCTTCTCTAGCCAGCCACATCACGTGATCAGAATGACAATTAAGCCCGCTCCTTCCTTCTGATTCACCTTGTCTGGCTCTACAGTACCTGCGCCCATTTTAGGGTGACTCTTACTACAATAGAGGGCGATCTAGAACCCCACAGACCAAGATAAGCACTGAATCATGGCCTCCATTACTCAAGGAGGCTGGCGAGGACTTGTAGGCTTATCAATCTTCCAGGCACTCCCTGCCTCCTTCGGCTTCCTGTTGGCTGGCTCTTCAGTTTCTTTTGCTAGTTCACCTATTTCAACCCCACTCTCAGACTGGGCTCTTGCTTTGCACCCTACACATGTGCAGAGAGAGGCTTGGTATGTAGGACCCCAGAAGCTTACAAAATCCCTGCCTTCAAGGAGCTGAGCACCTAGAAAAGGAGGCATGTAGGACAAGGAAGAAGCTTGTCCACAATAGTGCCTCCCGACAGTTGACTTGGCAAAATGCCCGGCCCCTGCCCCGAGCAGTTCCTACCTTCAGAAGCTCTCTACCTTCCCGGACTAAGTCCTCACACTCCTGTGCCTAATTTGTGCCCATCTGACTCCAAAACTTGTGACTAATCCTCTCAAAATCAAAGTTTAAAAAAAACAAAACAAACAAACAAACAAACAAAACCAAAGTTGTCGGGTGTGGTGGTGCACATCTTTAATCTGTGCGCTCAAGGGCCGAAGAGAGGCCTATCTGTGAGTTTGGGGCCAGCCTGGTCTACACGGTAGATTTAGGTCAGCCAAGGGTATAGAGTGAGACCTGTCTTTTTTGTTGTTGATGAGTTTTGGGGTTTTTTGTTTGTTTGTTCATTTTTTAGACTGGGTTTCTCTGTGTAGCCTTGGCTGTCCTAAAACTCATTCTGTAGACCAGGCTAGAGTCGAACTCAGAGAGGTCCATCTGCCTCTGCCTCCTAAGTGCTGGGATTACAGTATACGCCACCACTGCCTGGTTTAGTGAGACCTATCTTATTAACAAAACACAAACAAACAAACAAAAAGGGCAGGCACGGCGGCACACACCTGTAATCCCAACACTCAGGGAGGCAGAGGCAGTGGATCTCTGTGAGTTCAAGGCCAGTCTGATCTACAAAGCAAATCCAAGATAGCCAAGGCTACACAGAGAAACCCTGTCTCAAAAGAACAAACAATAACAAACCCACTAAGGTTTGGGGATAGCCTTATGAACCTGGCACATGCTTAATAAGTTTGGGGGAGGGGAGGCAGTGGCTGAATAAAGCAGAATAAGGTAATGTGGGATGCACGTGTGTGCTGCAGTTTGGTCTTTGGGCAGGGCATTCCAATTCTCCAAGTACCACCTGTCAGCTCTATTGGGTAAGAAGAGTGGGCCAGCTGGAGGCTTTTAGCTCCATCCATAACTTACCAGGGCTTCACTCCCTCAGCATTTACTGTACATGTTCTTCTAGCCCATCAAACTATGCCCAAAATCCACACAGAAGCTGTAGAAATCTTTATGCCTCTAAACACAGTCATTTCTAATCCTGACCTGCCACACCCTGGTGTCTCCATTTATCTTAAAATATTGTAACACTGAGTATTAGTAATTATCTAATTCACTTTTAGGTTTAGGGCAAGGAAAGAAATAAAGAAAAAATTAAAAGCTAAAACAAGTAATAAAATTACTTGCCTGTCATGGACTCGCTTTGTAGACCAGGCTGGCCTCAAACTCAGATAGGCCTGCCTCTGCCTCCCAAGTGCTGGGACTAAGGCATGCGCCACCGCCCGGCTAGGCTACAGACTCTTAAAGCATCTGCATCTAACCCTAAAGGGAGAGCCCTCCTTCTCTCCAAGCACAGATCAGATAAGAACCTGAGCTTTACCAGTACTAAGAATTCTAGATATTTCTGAGATTACCAGCACTCAGCCCTCAGATCAGGAATAGGGCTGGTCTTAGAAAAACTGTGGTTTGATTCTCTGTTAGTTAAGCAGCAAAGCTATAGATAAATGTTTGGACTCCCTTCCCCGCTTTGGTTTTTTGTGACAGGGTTTCTCTGTGTAGCCTTAGCTGTCCTGGGCTCCCTTTGTAGACCAGTCTGGCCTGGAACTCACAAAGATTCCCCAGCTCAGTCTCCCTGAGTGCTGGAATTAAAGGTGTGCAGTACCACACCAGGCTTAGATAAATGTCTTAATCACACTGTATAAAAAAACAAAAACAAAAACAAAAACAAAAAAAAAGAAACCTGTTTTCTTTTTGCAAATCAGACCATGACAACTGGAAAATGAACTCCAACAGAAATACAGGGAAGGATTGCTGGATTAAGAAGGCAAAGAATAAGAACCTATGAGATAAGAGACTTCAAATCTGGTTTTACAACTTTCTTATACTATTTTAACTTCTTTGGTGATTGATGTTACAGATGCTTCAATAATGGGAAGAAATTTTAATTTTGGTTAATGTAAAACACATACACACAATGCACATTTAGAAACAGAGTCATCACAAGAATCAAGAAACTGCTGGGGAATTTCCCTAATTTAAACTTTTTTTCTCATTACCGTTAAAAATCAACAACAGGGCAAGCAGTGGTGGCACACACCTTTAATCTCAGCACTGAGGCAGAGGCAGGCGGATCTCTATGAGGAGTTCCAGGACAGCCAAGGCTTCACAGAGAAACCCTGTCTCAAAAAACCAAAATAAGACAAAACAAAACAAGCCAACAACAGAAACATTTGGATTTGTTCAGGATTTTCAAACATATCTGAAACTTGTCGCCACCACTCCTCCAGAAGACAAGAAACAAACTGGAGCGTAGACCCGCATGTTGACCCTACACTAAGTGATGTGATGCTCATCAGAGCAAATGCTAGGAGCAGTGGTAAGGAAAGGCCCCACGCTTCCAGAGTCCTCCAAGACATTTGAGCTTTACTTGATAGACACCCATTGACTCAGCAGGTCCCTACTCTCCTGCTCTGCTCTTCATTCTCCTCTTATTTAAAAAGAGTTAACATTTATTTAGTGTGTGTGTGTGTGTGTGTGTGTGTGTGTGTGTGTGTGTGTGTTTGTGTGTGTGTATTCATATATTTAGATCAATTTTTGAGGAAAGGTCAGCTTTCAGGAGTATGTTTTCTCTACCATACTGGCTCCACGGAACCAATTCAAGTAGACATGATTTATAACAAGTTCCTTTATTCACTGAGACATCTTGTTGACCCCTGAACAATGTTTTAAACAAATAGAATAGTATACATATGCATTTATGTATAGCCAATATGCATTTTTTAGACCTATACAATATGCAACAATCAAGTCAGAGAAACTGGCATACTCATCATCTCATGCATCATTTCTTTGTGTTACAAACATTCAAAATCCGTTGCTGGAGAAATGGCTCAAGGTTAAGAGCACTGCCTACTCTTGCAGAGGACCCTACTTCTTCTTCTGACTTCTATAGGGACTGGTGTACACACACGCACGCGCATGCATACACACACAAAACATTCATACAATAAAAATAAATAAAGGCATACATTTTTACATAGAAGCATTCAGCTAGCTGGGCTTGGTGGTACACACCTTTGATTTCAGCACTCAAAGGCAGAGGCAGGTGGATCTCTGTGAGTTTGAGGCCAGCCTGGTCTACAGAGCTAGTTCCAAGACAGTCAAGGCTACACAAAGAAACTATCTCAAAAAACAAACAAACCATCAAACAAACAAAAAGAAACATTCAAAATCTTTTCCAATTATTTTGGAATCTATAATAAATTAGCCATTACCTCTATCTGTCTGTCTGTCTGTCTATAAAGGAGGAGGGGCATGTGCCAGGGCAAACGGGTGGAAGTCAGAGGATAATATGGAGGAATTCTGTCCTCCCAACATGCGGGTTCTAGGGACAGAATTCAAGTCACTAGGCCTGGTAGTCAGTGCCTGTACTGAGTAAGCCATCTCACCAGTAATTATATTTTAACTACCTACCCACTCTATCTTCTGCCAGTCCCTTTTGGGGGGGTGGGGGTGGACAGGGTTTCTCTGTGTAGCCTTGGTTGTCCTGAACTCCCTTTGTAGACCAAGTTGGCCTCAAACTCACAGTGAATCACCTGCTTCTGCCTCCTAAGTGCTGGGATTAAAGGCATGCGCCACCATGCCTGGCCTCTGAGATGGTTCTTAAGCTATGTAGCCCAGGCTGTCTCAAGCCTCCCAAACTCTAGGATTACAGGAATGTGCCAGCATGCCTGCTTTCATAACTACTATTCTATTATCTGTTTCTATGAGATCAATTTCTTTAGCTTGTGTGTGTGAATAAGATCATGTATCTATCTGTCTCTCTGTCAAGCTTATTTCACTTAACATTATGTCTTCTAGTTCTATTCATGTTGTCACAAGGGACAAGATTTCATTTTTTCTCACGACTGGACAATATTCTATTGTGTATTTATGCCACATTTTCCTTATCTGCTCATCTACAGGTGAACACTTAAGTTGATTCCCTCTTGTGGCTACTGTGAGCAGCAGCACACTAAACGCAGGACACGGCTATGTCCTTCACATACTAACTTCCAGGAAAGCACATGCTTTACTCTTGTACTTTAAAGGTCCAACTTACTTCCTCCATAAATGTCTCTCATCCACTTCGCTCAGGACTTCATTCTTGCTATGAAGTTCCTGCTTGCACCCTTTAAAATCACAAAGATGTTTTACTTGTCGGAATTTGGAAAGGGAGCTTTGAAAGCTGTGTTGTTTTGATTCCCAAGACTCTTAATAAACAAAGAAAGTAAAAGTAACTGTTGGGAACCTTCTAATAAACCTCTTACAATTTAGTTATTAAGTACATTTGAATATAAGGCCAGCTATCAGATATGCTGATAAGAGCAATTTCAATAGTTAGCACTCAAAGAATAAGTATCTATGGTTCTTTTTTGTTGTCTTGTGTTTCTCTGTGTAATAGTCCTGGCTGTCCTGGAACTCTCTTTGTAGACCAGGCTGACCTCGAACTCATAGAGATATGCCTGCCTCCCAAGTGTTGAGATTAAAGGCATGCACCATCATGCCCAGCATAACAAAGTCTGGGGGAGGGGACCTTTGACCCCAGCACTTGGGAGACTGAGGCAGGTGGATCTCTATGAGATTGAGGCCAACCTGTCTACAGAGCAGTTCCAGGACAGCCAGAGCAATTCAGTGAAGATACATAATATATATATTTTAAAAAGAAACAAAGAATGAATGAATGAATGAATGAATGAAAGAAAATATTGAATAGAAAGGGCTGGGAAGACAGCTCTGTCAGTAATGTACTTGCTTTGCAGGATGAGGACCTGAGTTTGATCCTAGCACCATGTAAAAAGCCTGGTATGGTGCATGCACTTAAAATCCCCATTCTCGGCTCAGTGGCCAGCCAGCTTAACATACATAGCCCAAGTCCAAGTGAGAGAGCCAGAGAAACGCTTCAAGGAATAGGGTCTCTTACTGCTTTTGCAGAATACGCTAGTTTGGTTCCCAGCTCCATGGCAGCTCACAACCATCTGTGTAGCTCTAGTTCCAGGAACAGCTCACGCACATCGTCTGCGCTCTGCGGGCTCCTGCATACGTGCGGTGTGCATTCAAAAGTCAAATTAGCAAATAAATCCCCCAAACCACCCTGAGCAACAGCACTAGCTGACCTCTGGCATCCGTGTGCATCATCACACACTTGCACATGCCGCACATACTCACACACAAACACACTCAAAGTTAAACAACGAAACATAGTAGAAAAAAAATAGTACTTGGTTCTCTATTTCTAGTTCTGCCAATCACTAGCAGAATCTATCAACCCCAACCTCTCCAGAAAATGAGCTGGCAGCTTTTCTGGTCTGCGGTACTCTGTGACATCCCTGAGACATGCAACTGTACTTATCCTGTAAGGATCAAGACATAGGAAGGCTATTTGTTAGTGACCTGGGTCTTAAGACTTTTTTAAAGATGCCAGGCTGTGTGTCCAGAGATTGTGATTTCCTTCATTTGAGGCGGTAGTTGGGTGCGGAGCTTTAAAGGCTTCCCTGGTGATTCAGATGACTAATTTAAGTCCAGGCTAAAAGCACTGCTGCAAGTAACATCCTTGGAGCAGCTGTGACATTCTCTGCAGATGTTTCTCTCACACCTGCAAGGCCCCTCAGGAGTCACGGGTGATTAGTTTTAAGAAATAGAATTTACATTAGTTGACAAGCTCCTCTGGCTTGGCCAGAGGTCAATGACAATATTAGGATCTGGGGAGCTGACAGCACCATGTGTTTCGAAGTGTAGGAAGAAACTCAGTTTCCAGGACAAATGCTCCTGAGATCCAGACAAACAAGTGTCCCCTCATCTGAGATGAGGGTGGGGAGATGATCCACTGGAGAACAAAATAGTTTTGAATTATAACTATAATTATAAATTAGCCCACTAACTAAGGAAATCATGTTTAATACAAGACGGCAATCCTGCATCAAGGGTCATTTTTTAGTAGTGAAATAGCAAATTTCTGAAAGGCCTTCTAATTGAATAAAAATACATTATTATCATTGAAATTCTTTTTAAAGATTACAGAACAGAGAGCACCCAAAGTGACATTTTTCTCCATCTCAACCTTTAAATCTACAAGTTATTTGCTTTATGCTAAAATAGCAGCCCTTGCTGGGTGTGGTGGTGCACACCTTTAATCCCAGCACTCAGGAAGCAGAGGCAAGTTATCTCAGAGTTCCAGGGCAGCCAGGGCTACACACACAGAGCGAAACCATGTCTCAACAACAACAACAACAACCACCCAAACCCCCAAAAAATAATAAATAAATAAAAATTTAAAAACAGCCTCTTGCTTTATCATTCTTAATGAACTTCAAGGCAAAATTCAATCAGTATTCACTGGGTGGCTACAGTACACTGGGTATGGCTAACACAGCATACTAAACTCCATAGAGGAGGCAAAAAATAAAAAATAAAGAAGCAAGGCAGGGTTGTTTCTCTGGCTCTAGCACAAATCAGCAAAATGTCTCCTGTACACAAGCCAGGGCCCCTTCCTGTGCCTCCCACTCCATTACACACTCCTTCCAGGGTCACCTGCACTAATTTGAGTCCCTCCTCTGGGGTCCAAGGTCACTGCCATGGTCACGTCCTCACTCTTTTTCCTGTCATCACAGGCCGGTTTCTGGTGCCAGAACTGCTTGGGAGAGGAGGGGGCCTCCACAGTCTCTCCATGTCCTCGAGGTTTCTGGTGAAGGCTTTGGCAGGGTAGTTAATAAGAACTTTGTCAAGGACTTCTAAGACACGGATTCTCAGTTTTGCTATTTCAGACATACTACTAGGCAAGAAGTTACTGAAAAACATGCACCTGCTTGGGTATTATTAGACCTCAAAGACATGAGCTTAAACTGCATGTGTGGCTCAGTGGCCTCTTGACAGAGCTTCCCTGATGAAACAGGCAGCATCTCTAGCTCAAGCTGCAGCCCCGCACCACAGCATGCGGTGGGAGTACACACATCTAAGTAAGCACGTTCAGGCTCACCAGCAAGCCTACCTACCAGGTGGCCTTCAAACCCAGAGCTCACAGCAACCCTCCTTAGCCCACTCCTCAGGTTAACTAGGAGAGCTATACTGATGAGTTCTAACATAAGGCCCGAGAACTGCAAAGGGCTGGAGGACAGCCCTCCGGCAACAAGCAAGAGGATTAGGTCCAAAGTTCCTCCTGTCACTCACATATAACCCAGGACAGGTCACCAGACCTCTCTGGCCCTGGCTTCCTGTCTTTCTTGAAGGTAAGGGTTTCAACTTGGGAGAGTCACACCTGGGAGGGAATAGAGACGGCATATACGTAAACTGCACTCTCCAAGTCTTTTTGTTGTTTTGTTTTGCTTTTGTTTTTCAAGACAGGGTTTCTCTGTGTAGCCTTGGCTGTCCTGGACTCAGAACTCACAGAGATCCACCTGCCTCTGCTTCCTGAATACTGGGATTACAAGCGTGTGCCACCTCACCCAACTACTCTTTAAGTCTTTAATGCATTCCCATTGTCACTGAGGGACTAGCATTGTACTTAAAAAAAAAAAAGATTTATTTATTGTGTATACAGTGTTCTGCCTGCATGTTCACCTGCACACCTGAAGAGGGCACCAGATCTCATTATAGATGGCTGTGAGCCACCCTGTGGTTGCTGGGAATTGAACTTTGGAAGAGCATGCAGTGCTCTTAACCTCTGAGCCATCTCTCCAGCCCAGCACTGTACTCTTGATGAACTAGATCAAGTGGCTGAGGTTGAGTGGCGCTATCTACTACACTGATCCCAGTGCCCATAGGAGCCGACACATTTACTGCAGCACAAAATACTTCTAGAATTTTTGGAAACACCCTTCAAAAACTATACTTTTGAATGCCCTAAGTGGTAAAAGTCCTGATAATCTGGGGTGGGTTTCATTTAAATAAACAAGTGAAAATCTAATCCAAGTGTTTGCAATAAACTGCAATCAAACTAAGTAGTAACAGTTGTGGTCAAACTGCAGCGTGACTCATGTAGAAGTTGTATTCAGTGACCATCAGAAGAACTGGGAACATTTTAAGTTATGTAAGGCTAACTGGCTTAAGAGTAAATCTATGTATTATTTAAAAGATTCCTGTTTGTTTTAGGGTTATTAAAATTATTTTGGCAAGACATACTGGCACACACCTGTTATCCCAGCGAGGAAGGTAAAGTCAAAAATCACAAGTTTTGTCAGGCCAGCCTAGTCTATACTTTGAGCCCCAGGCCAGCCAGTGCTACATAGAGAAATCGTGTCTCAGAAACAAAACAAAGCCAGGAGTGGTGGCACACACCTGTAATCCCAGCACTCTGGAGGCAGAGGCAGTAGGATCTCTTTGAGGCTGGCCTGGTCTACAAAGTGAGTCAAGGACAGCCAGGGCTACACAGAGAAACCCTATCTCAAAAAACAAAAGCAGCCGGGTGGTGGTGGCGCACGCCTTTAATCCCAGCACTCAGGAGGCAGAGGCAGGTGGAGCTCTGTGAGTTCGAGGCCAGCCTGGTCTACAAAGCAAGTCCAGGACAGTCAAGGCTACACAGAGAAAAAACAAAACAAAACAAACAAAACCCCAAAACAAAACAAAAAACCCAACAAACAAAACCCCAAACCAAAAACCCTACCAAGTAATAAGCTTATCATCAATTGGTACTTTAATCTTCCTAAGAAAAACAGCTGCAAGGACAAGCCATGAAAAGAACAGGAACCTCCAAAAGGACCATTAATACATTAGCTCTTTATTTATGAAGTCTTCAGGCAAAACTTTAAATGGCCTCATAACCCACCATACAAAGTATTTTATCTACAAAACACAGGCTACCCTCAAAAACTAAAGTTACAGGGTTACTCTGAGGTATTTTAGAGTGTTCATGGGGCTGCATCTGCTAGAAAGCTAATCTGTAACCACTACAGAGCGAAGGAAGCTGTGATGAAGCTATTTTAAAAGCCAGAATAAAGCATCTTCTCACCAATGTTTAATTACATAGGGGTCAGAGACACTGCCAAGGTTATTTTCATCCTGAAAACATAAACTAAACATTTTCACCCAACTTAAAAAATCCATGCTTCTGTAAGAAAACAGCTTACTCTAAAATAGCTGTCACAAAACAAATTTAAAGTTGGTTATATGCTTTTAAAAAAACATCCAGCCGAGCTGGCCCTGCCCTGAGGACAAGGGAGTATGTGAGCCAGCCCTGCCCTGAGACACGGGAGCAGGAGAGCTGGCCCTGCCATGATGACATGGGAGTGAGAGAGTGGGATTTGCCCTGAGGACAAGGGAGTGGCTCTGATCCATGGCTATGAGTGGAACTCACCCCAACATCTACCCCATGTATGACCTGCTGGAACACATGAAGGGGCTGGACCTGCAGATTCAAAGATTAAGAATCTCCTGTCTGACAGCAGTCCCAGTGAGGATCCAGTAACGACAGTGTAGGCCTCCAACCAGACCCATGACTCGTAGCAATGAACATTTGAAAGTAAACATATGTGGACAAAAGGCTATACTGCGTGATACACTATAGCTTCTGTGACAAGATTTGTTTGTCTGTCTATTTGTTTTATTTTACTGGGGGGAGGAGAGGGATTTTGGTGCATGATGTGTAAATCATAGACTTTCAATAAAAGTTAAAAAAAATATTATTAAAAAGGAAAGAAGATGAGTAAAAAAAGACTTGGATTTGATTCCCAGCACCCACATGGCAGCTCACAACTCTAACTGTAGTTCCAGGGGGATCTGATATGGCCTCTGAAAACACCAGGTATGCACGTGGTACACAGACAGACATGCAGTAAAATACACACATAAAACAAAAATAATAAGATTAACAAAACAAACACCCAATGGTGCTTAAGGGTTCAGAAGTTAACTGTAAGCCTACACATATGATCAGAAATTTCAGTTCTAAAAACTTATTCCCAGCAAATTATTAATAGTAATGAAAATAAAAACCACCTGCATTATCTACGTGGCCACATTATAGTACCTCCATTCAAAAGTACTATGCAGATAGTAAAATGTTACATAATTAACATATCCAGTGCATACTAAAACCACATGCCCATTAGAAAACTATAAGAAAAGACAGTAAGTGCCCTCATGCACATAGCAGGTGAGAATGTAAACTCGAGAGGCTGATTTTAGGGAAGAGTCTGGCCATTCATCAAAAGGTTAAATATATAGCTTTCACATGATCCAGCAATTGTACCCCAAGAAAACCGAAAACATGTATCCATTCAGAAACTAGCACCTAAGTGTTCTTAGCAGCATCTATAATAGCCCCAAAGTAGAAATAACTCACATGACTATCAAGTGCTAGGATGTACTTGTGTCCACATACAGAAATACTACAAGGAATGAATTACGGTTGTGTTCTATAGGAGTCTTGAAAAAACCAGAATGATGTATCAAAGAAATCAGTTATAAGACAGTATACATAATTCCATCTATATGAAATGTGCGAAACAGGAAAATCTACTGAAATAGAAAGTAAGTTCGATCAGGTTGGCCTGGAACTCAGAGAGATCCACCAGCTTCTGAATCAGCCTCTTAAGTGTTTCATTTCTAGATGAAGAGAGCAGGGCCTCGGGGATGTCGGTTCAGGAATTACAGTGGCATCTCATGGCCGTCCCAGTCAATAATACTCCACCTGCACTTCCTGGCACCAGGGCCCAGATAAAGGTCCTGCCTCATTAGATCTGTTACATATGAAAAGGACCATCGCCAGGCGTGGTGGCGCACACCTTTAATCCCAGCACTGGGGAGGCAGAGGCAGGTGGATCACTGTGAGTTTGAGGCCAGCCTGGTCTACAAAGTGAATCCAGGACAGCCAGGGCTACACAGAGAAAGCCTGTCTTGAAAAACCAAAAAAGAAAAAGAAAGTTAAAGTAAGTTAGTATTGCCAGGAGGCTGAGGTGAGAAAAGGGAGTAATGAACATGGAGTTTCTTTTAGTGATAATGAAAATGTTGAAAAATTACTTGTAGAGATGGTTGTATAATTGTATAATGACACTAAAAATTATGGGATTAACTTTTTGTTTGATTTTGGTTTTTAGAGACAGGGTTTCTTTGGGTAGACCAGGCTGGCTTCAAAGCAATTGCCTCTGCTTCCCAAGTACTAGTGTGCCCCACTGCCTGGCTTTTAATCTGTTGTAATTTGTCATATACACATGTGCCATAAGGCAATACACCTTTCCTTATAAGACTGGGAAATAGAAACAACCCCAGGACTCTAACAAGGCAACTGCTAGGCAAACCATGGCTCAGTGCTCTTCCAACCCAATCAGGACCTCCATCCCCAATCAGTGGGTGGACACAAAAGCTCAAATGGTTTTTACATGAATGAACGTTAAATTTTTAAAAAGAAATGCAAGTATTACAATAATTTGTTTCAATTTTTACTTTTGCCAGTAGGGTAGCGTGCACTCATCCGCATATCTTTACAATTCGTCACCCTGAGGCAGGCAAGTCTGAAACCAGTCGTGGACTATGGTAAAGCTGAAGCCACAGCACAATCCTCAGCATCCAGGAAACCCAGCCAACCAACACCCTTGTTATTCAGAATATGATTCACCAGCCCTTCTTTTAAAGTCAGCACCACACTCCAATCATCTTGCTAGGTGATAGCCCCCAAACTATTTGAAAACAATATGAATTGAATCCATTAAAATGACGTTAGCTGTTTCTCCTCTGTGCCTTTTCTGTGGATGAAATAGTTGATCATTATAAAACACACAAAATATTAAAGTTACAGATGACTTTAGATCCTAAAGGCGAGGAGAAATTCAACTTGAAAACAGCACGGAAACCCTAAAGCAAGCAGAAAACTATCTCTCCTAGACCCATGAAGGCAGAACAACGCTACCAGACCACATGAAGAAACTATGGCTCATCAGATTCCCATTCATCATCATTCTCTACCTTTGAACTTTGAAAAAATAATCCTTCTATTATGTATATACATGTTTGCCAACATGTATGTATATGGCACTGCATGCATGTCTAGTACCAGCAGAGGTTTTTTTTTAAAAAAAGAGTGTTGGATCCCATGAAACTGGAATTACAGACTGTTGCTAGCCTCTGGGTGGGTGCTGGGAATCAAACCCAGGTGGACTCCCTTTGTAGACCAGGCTGGCCTCAAACTCATAGCGATCCACCTGCCTCTGCCTCCCAGTGCTGAGATTACAGGCATGCGCCACACACGCCCGGCCTAAATGTTCTTAATGTTCTTTCTTTAGAGTAAGTCTCATATACCGTTCTAAAACACTATTTTTTTTTTTTCTGATTTTTCAAAACAGGGTTTCTCTGTGTGGCCTTGGTTGCCCTGGACTAGCTTTGTAGATCAGGCTGGCCTTGAACTCACAGCGATCAGCCTCCCTGAGTGCTGGGATTACAGGCTTGCACCACCGAACCCAACTCTGAAACACTATCTTGCTGAAGAAAGCTGAGTGGGCAGCGGAATTAATTAAACATACATGTGTGCACAACTACAGTCTAATTTCATGATCAACCTTTCTGATATCATCAGCAGTGAAACATCTCACTCATAGCCACAGAGTAAAGAACTCCATGTCTTCTACTAAGATAATTCATTCAGGTGATAGCTATCAAAGAAAATAATAAACAAGGCCATTTCTGGTTGAGATTTATCTCTCTGAGGTACAATGTGTTTCCTACACATCTGGTCCTTGGTTCTCAGTGTCTTTTTTTTCTTAACCCCCATCAAACCAAATACTGATTAAATAAACTTGATGTATCTTAGCTGAGTTTTTTTTTAATGCATTTGGTCTCACATGCTGCCAATCTTGAAGTGGTACCCACGTAAAATTAAGCAATATTAGGTATAATATAAGGGTCTTAGAAGAAAGGGAAAACTCTAGAATGTGACTAAGCAAGCACATTTTGGATTGGCAAAAGCAGCCTCCAGTACTTAACTCTTAAGAATGTTACTGCATTTTGGATCTTGTAGCCTAGTGTCTCAACCAATAATGAGTCAGTGTCTGGCTCAATAAAAAACACACTCAGAAAGAAAAATCACAGAATTGCCTCCAATGTACTAGCTACTTCATCAAAAAGCAAAGCAAATCAATCAATCAAACAAACAAAAAACCCACCATAAAACAAAAACAAAAACCAAGTCAGGCGGTTGTAGTGCACTCCTTTAATCCCAGCACTCAGGGAGGCAGAGACAGGCCAGCCTGGTCTACAAAGCAAGTCCAGGACAGCCTGGTCTACAAAGCAAGTCCAGGACAGCCAGGGCTACAAAAGAAACTCTGTCTGGAAAAAACAAAAACAAAAAAAACAAAACAACAACAAAAAATTGACTATTACATGCAAGGTACCTTCTCTCGCAGGCACTAGCTACCCCCTTTCCACATATCAGGAAATAGACTCCCTAAAAAGTAAACTTGCCTGAGGATAAAGCTAGCAAGTTATCAGTCAGAACTCAGGTCTGTCTGATTAACAGCTGCCGTATTCTGTCATTGCTGCCTACGGTTTGTAGGAATTCTGTTCTAATTTCCGCTTCAAGTTTTAAAATACCAATTCTTACTATTTAACTGGAGTTAAAATCTTTTATTAGAAAAAAATCTCTGAAAGCGAAGTCCTGACCTTTCATCTAAAAATGTTATAGTAAAACAACCTTGATAAGGTTTGGTTTGGTTTTGGTTTTCTGAGACAGCCTTCTTTGGCTGTCCTGGAACTAGCTTTGTAGACCAGGCTGGCCTTGAACTCAGGGAGCTGCCTTGCCTCTGCCTCCCCAAGCCAGCACTGGGACTGAAAGTTTGTGCCCCAACTCCAGCTAGGAATCTATTACATCAACTCTGACAAGTTAGTATTTCTAAGCACAACTTGAAAATACTTACATGAACTAAAACTAAAGCTAAATAGTTATTTTTGGCTCCTTATCCTGGGTTGCTGGATGACAAAACCACCAGAATCCAGCAAAAGACGAGTAAGTGCAAAGCTGTGAGGAAACCATATATATTTCCGCTGTGAAAATACCAAAGAATCGATTTCCATACCAAACATTCAGTCACTCTGTTTAAACTTATTTGTGAGCAGATACCACGAAGCAATCAATCCAAGGTGAAGTGTTCAAATTCAAAACCTGGTCTTAGTTGTGAAAAGATCTTTTCTTTTTAATTAGGAGAAAAGGAAACAAAGCAAAACAAAACACACACCTATATCTGCCAAGAAGAAAATGCATTTAAATTTCCCTTTGTTAAAAAACAAAACAAAAAAACTTGAATTTGAAAAGTCGACCCTTCTTTACTACTTTAGTGGTTTCTAAATTCTAATTTCTTGTTCCTTCTAGAGCACAGACAATTATTTACCTACAAGGCATAAGAGTTCAAAGAGTTCTCCAGAGTTAACAACGCACTGGCCTGCGGGTCTCCACACGTGTCAGTCTTCCAGGACACCTGGTACATGATAAGCTATATTAAAGGGAACACGGTACCTTCAAAGAGGTCATTAAACAGAACCAGGACAACTGTGTCAAGGCCACATCCTGAACAGTGCGTTTAAAAAAAAAAAAATTTTTTTTTAAGCCCTCAGTTCTTCCAACCAGAAAATGAAAATAGCCATGTCCTCCCACAAAATGTCCTCTTTAGCCAAACTATCCAATTCATTATCCTGACTGGACAAAAAATTAAATAAATATAAACCAGTTCCATTATTCTTCTCCGGGGAGGGGGGCGGAGGGGAAGATGAGAGACGTCTCTGACTGCCGCACACGTGAGACAGCTTTAAGTTATGAAGTGACTTCAACTCTGGCCCACACACCGGGTCTTTAAAAGGATCCAAAGCCCACAGCTTAAGTTGTTTATTGACGCCTTCACTCTCTAGCAAACCAAATTACTGGTAGGAAGCCCCCTGCCTTGGAATACAAAGAAACCTTTGGGGCAGGTAAGCAGAACCCAGCGTCTGGGTCAAAATGCCGTTCGTACCCATTCCCGGCTGCAATCGCTTCCCAAAGTCTCGTTTTAAAAAAAATAAAATAAACTTCCAAGCAAAGATTCAAAACTGCAGTCACCACCCGCTCCGCTCGGCTTCGGGTGTCCTTCCGCGGCCGCCGCGGCAGTGCCGGCGCCCACCTGTGGACACGGCGGGGCAGGTGGCCAGCGCGCCCAGGGCCCGGGCCTTCGGGAGACGACAGCTCGGAATCGCGAGCGTCCCGGGCCCTGGAGCCGCTGGCCGCCTTAGCCGCGCTGGCCCCGGGAGGCGCCTCGGGAGACGGACGCCTGTGTGTGGCCGGCCGGCTGGCCGCGGCAGCTCCCGCCGCAGCCCCAGCCGAGGCGCCCGGCCTCCCGCCGCGGCCGGGCTCG
This sequence comes from Acomys minous, assembly GCF_964271855.1. Lineage (NCBI taxonomy): Eukaryota > Metazoa > Chordata > Mammalia > Rodentia > Muridae > Acomys > Acomys minous. The sequence continues at coordinate 98,529,394 of NC_140493.1, forward strand.
GACGCCAGCCCCGCTGACCGCCGGACTCGTCCTCTGGCTCCCCGAGCCGGCCGCGTCCCGGCGCCGCACTCCCCTGGTTACTCACCCCGGGGCCGGACGGCGAAAGCAGCAACGCCAGCAGGAGCAACAGCCACTGGGCCGGCGGCATGGCGGGGACGTGGCCCTGGCTCTGGGCCCCGCCGGCCGGTTCTGGGGGAGGCGCGGACAGAGGGCTGGACGGGGGCGCCGCGACGACAGCGCGGCACCGACAGAGGACCGGTGGACACGGAGTAGACTGGGCGGCGGCAACACCCCCATTCCCAGCCCTATAAGTGCCTTATGTCCCGGCTTCTTCCGGTCGGGGCGGGCTAAAGGGCGGGCCCGGAGGCGGGGGCTGTAGAAGGCGGAGTCACTGTCTGGATGGGGTGGGGACTACGTTGGTTAGGGGGCGTGGTCAGTGCCCGAGGGCGGGGTTAGGACGAGGCTGAGGCGGAGCTGGCTTCTAGCCGCCTCCTGTCCTTGGGTGCTAGAAGCCAGAGACCAACTCTTGGCTTTTTTTTTTGTTTGTTTGTTTAAATGAAGAAACTCTCAGTCCGCAGGCCAAGGAAAAATGACATCTGCCGCCCCACAAGAAGCCTCACTCGCCCGAAGAAGGACCTGTGGCGCCAAGTTTCGTCTGGAAAAAGGGGATGCCCAAAAGCTCTCCGGTGTCCTCACTGCCAGCAACCACTTACTAGGGTTGCCTAGGCGACCTCTGGAGCAAAGGTTTCAGCGGCTGGCGGGAATTAGGGCCTGAGCCGCAGCCGAAGAGTTCACTGCGGACTGTCTTCCAGCTGTGCTTCATCCAACCCGAAGGCCCAGTTTCTTTTCTTGCCTTGCCCTCAGGAATTCCCCCCAAGTCGTACCCAACAGCCGTCCTTCCCCTGGCATGAACCTCAGCCAAGTCATTCACCAGAAATTGTAAGAAGGAAATCATGTGGGCTCCTTGTGTCATACATGTTTATGTGACCTTTGTAGATGTGGCCCGGTGAAGCTTGGGATGACATGTTGTCACACAGCTCCTTGGACTCAGAGGTCTATTTAAGGGTTGTGGGTTATTAATTAGAATTAACGAGTCCAACAAGTTGTTTGGTCACTGGGTCCCAAACTGCCCTCCACTGAGCTGGAAGAGGGAGGAGAGAAGTTGTTTCTAATAGGAAAAGACTAAACTAATATTCAGCGGACAAGGAGAAGGTAGCTTACTTATTATGCTAGCAGGAAAAGGGAGTTGCTGGGGTATAGCTCGGTTGGTTAAGCCTTGCCCAGCATACAAGAGGCGATGGACTGCGTCCCCAGCACTCCAAGACCTGGATGCGTTGGCCCGCACCTCTAATTCAGAACCCTGGAGGAGGAGGCAGAAGGATCACAAGTTCAAAATTCTCCGTGGCTACCTAGTGAGTTTGAGGCCAGCCTAGGATTACATGGGGCCAGGAGGGAGGGGGAGTGCGGGCAAATTCTCTACCAGCAAAGAAGAAAAAGAAAGCGGCAAAAAAATAAATAAATAAAAAATAAAGTAAATTAAAAAATAAAAATTTTTAAATTTAAAATAAAAAGGGAGGAGGGGCTAAGTGTCCAGTCCGCGCATGCTTTGGGTCAACTCGATTTGAAGCGCCAACCCTCCCTGATCGTGGTGGCCCAAGTGGCCACAGAGCACCCAGAGCCCTGAGGTAGGAAGGAACACTCCAACGACTGATGAAGATGTCCCAGTTTCAAGCTGACAGTGGGACCTGTAAGACCGTATGCTTGGGTTTTCAAATAAAGCAGCTTGGAGCCCGTGAGATGACTCGCACGCAGCGGATAAAAATGCTGATGTACAAGCCTGATGACCTGAGTTTGATCTCCTCTGTTAGTGAGAAGAAAGGAACCTCCCGGAAGCTGTCCTCTGATGTCCCCACACGCACACTGTGGCACAAGCGAGGACACACGCATACTCATGTATCACACAGTACTAAACTTTAAAAAAAATTTTTTTTGGGTTTTTTAGTTTGGTTGGTTGGTTGGTTTCTTGAGACAGGGTTTCTCTGTGTTAGCCTTGGTTGTCCTGGACTTGCTTCATAGACCAGGCTAGCTTCGAACTCATAGAGATCCACCTGCCTCTGCCTGCATGCCCTTTAAAAGTTTTTTATTGTTGTTGTTGTTTGTTTTTTTGGTTTTTCAAGACAGGATTTCTCTGTGTAGGCTTGGCTGTCCTGGTCCTGTTTTGTAGACCAGGCTGGCCTCGAACTCACAGAGATCTGCCTGTCTCTGCCTCCCGTGCGCCACCATGCCCGACTAAAAGTGTTTTTTTTTTTTTAAGTTTGATTTTAAAAAACTGCTTTGGGGTTGGAGAGTTGGTTTAGCCATTAAGCACACTGCTTTCCCAGAGGACCCATGTTCAATTCCCATTACGCATGTCAGGGGCATCTAACATGCCTGGCCTCTGTGGGCATCTGCATCCATGTGCACACAGATACAAATAAAAATTAAAAAACAAATAAAAATTCTGTACAGATTCCTTCTGCATATGTCCTCCAACATAATAAATCTAGGAGTGGAGCTAGGAATGACGAAACAGAGCTAGCATACTAAGTTTTAGGAGGGAAAGACAAGAGGGCTAGTAGCTCAAGGCCAACTTCAACTACATAGTGAGTTTGAGGCTAGCCTGGGCTACATGAAAATACACTACCTCAAAATACAAGGCAGGGCGGGGGAGCGCCTGGAGAGATGGCTCAGGTGTAATGCAGGCATAGCATTGCATACAGAATAATAAGTAAATCTTTTTTAAAAAGTTAACCGCCAGGCGTGGTGGCACAGACCTTTAATCCCAGCACTCAGGAGACAGAGGCAAATGGATCCCTGTGAGTTAGAGGCCAGTCTGGTCTACAAAGAGAGTCCAGGATAGCCAAGGCTAAAACAGAGAGACCCTGTCTTGGAAAAAAAAAAAAGTTAACAAAATACAAAGGGGAAAAAGATCTAAGAGGGAAACTTGCTGTACTGGAACTCTTTGACAATTCAAAATGTCACAGTGACCCTGTAAAGGTGGCCGATGGAGCACAAAAGGGAAGGGTGACCTCAATCTGACTCATAAATCAGTTTTAAAGATTCTGAAACAAACAGAAACCACCTGAGGACCAGGAGCCAGGTAGGCAGATTTATCTTTTAGTGGGTTGATAATCCCTTGGCTTGAATTACCCTGCTACGAGTTCTCAAAATTTCCTTTGTACCACCAAACTGTTGTCAGCCTTAACCAGCCTACATGCCTGTGCCCCTCTCCCCTTGGCAATTCAGACTGACAAATGCGGGTGTTTTATTAATGCTTGAGTTGCCATAATCTTCCTTCACAGTCACAAGTAGCTTGAAACAACTTTGTGGTGTTGCTGCTTCTTTAAATACAAGAATAAAAAAAATTTTTTAAATTTAAATATATTTACTTATTCTTATGTGCTTTGGTGTTTTGCCTCCATGTATGTCTGTGTGAAGGTGCCAGATCTCCTGGAATTGGGGTTAGAGTTGTGAGCTGTCATGTGGGTGCTGGGAATTGAACCTGGGTCCTCTAGAAGAGCAGCCAGTGCTCTTCACCTCTGAGCCATCTCTCCAGCTCCCCTGAACCAATATTTTTAACTTAATGTTAAATTAGCAAAAGCTGACACCACTGATTAAACATAAAACTGAAATATTTTAGGGCTTCTCTGAAATAGACCTGCCCATATAATCTCCAGAAAATAGACCGTAAACAGTCTTTCTGGAGTCTCATTAAGTAATTTCTGTTTTAAAAGGGCAAGATGAGATGGCTCAGCAGGTAAAGGTGCTTGCTGTCAAGCCTGACCACCTGAGTTCAATCCCCAGAATCCGCATAGTAAAAAGAAAAAACTGGCTCCCAAAGTTGTCCTCTGACCTCCATGTGCATACTGTGACATGCATGCCCACACAAGTATACAAACACATAAATAAACATAATAAAAAAGTAAAGGTCAAGGTTGTAGTCTTAATAAAAAAAAAATAGGCCACCACAGAAAAATACACAGCACATACAGACACATGCTCACATAGATACATACACACACATTTACAACACACATATATACATACATACATACATACATACACACACATATACATATGCACATATAAGATTCAACAAAGACAGAAGACTTAAGTATGTCTGGGGAGGTGAGAGAAAGTGAATTAGTCAAATCTTTTGTTGTTGTGATTGTTGTTGTTGAAGAGCTTCTGAAAAACCTATTTCCAATACCTTTCCTGTTTCCTTCCTCACTGATTCAACATATGTAGGGCAGAGTCTAGAAATAATGTGTTTTTATACTTTCCACAGATGCCTGGAGTCAGCAGAGATCAGGCCAGCTCACTGCAGATAGCCTGTGTTAAAACCCATTGGCAGCCAGGGCATGGTGGCACACGCCTTTAATCTCAGCACTCGGGAAGCAGAGGCAGGCGGATTGCTGTGTGTTCGAGTCCAGCTTGGTCTACGAAATGAGTGCAGGACAGCCAGGGCTACACAGAGAAACCCTGTCTCAAAAAAACAAAACAGAACAAACAAAAAACTGGCAGTGAATCCTTAGTGTTTGCTTTAGGAAATGCCGCCCTCTAGTGGAAGATGTTATGACTTAGACTTGGAGAGGTTTTTTTGTTTGTTTGTTGGGGCTTTTTTGTTTTTTGATTGGTTGGCTGTTTTTTTAGATTTTGGAGGCAGGGTTTCTCTGTAGCCCTGGCTGGCCTAGAACTTGCTCTGTAAACTGGGCTGGCCTTGAACTCAAGGGTGTGGGCCACCACCACTCAGCAACTTGCAGTTTCTTTTTTTCTTTCTTTCTTGTAAAGATTTATTTATTGTATATGAGTGCTTTATCTGCAGAAGAGGGCATCAGATCACATCACAGATGGTTGTGAGCCACCATGTGGTTGCTGGGAACCGAACTCAGGACCTCTGGAAGATCAGGTGGAGCTCTTAACCACTGAGCCATCTCTCCAGCCCCTTTCTTCTTCTTCTTTTTTTTTTAAATCAAATACTTCAGGAAAAAATATGGAACGCTTCACGAATTTGCATGTCGTCCTTGCGCAGGGCCATGATAATCTTCTCTGTATTGGTCCAATTTTAGTATATGTGCTGCCGAAGCGAGCACAACTTGGGGGCTTTTAATCTCACTGACAGCTTAAAACTTTCATTTTATGATTGCCAAGTTGACTAGCTGATAAGCAAGATGATAGCTACTTAAAAATTTTAAAGTTACATCTATTTATTTTGGGGGGCACTTGTGTGTGGAGGTCAGAAGACCATTTCCATGATTTGGTGCTCTCCACCCACGATGTGGGTCTCAGGAATCCAGCTCAAGTCAGCAGGCATGGCTGCAACCACTTTTACCAGCTGAACCATCTTGTCAGCCCTTTTGAAAAAAGGGTATCTTTTAGAAATAGCTTGTCAAAATGGGTCACTTTTGAAAGTGCACAGTTTTTTCATCAGAATAAACCAGATCTTTGTTGTTGTTTGTACGTTTGTTGCAACGGGGTTTCTCTGTATAACAGAGCCCTGACTGTCCTGGGATCACTTTGTAGACCAGGCTGGCCTCGAAGTCACAGAGATCTGCCTGCCTCTGCCTCCTGAGTGCTGGGATTAAAGGCGTGCGCCACCATGCCCAGCCAAATCTTTTTTCTTTTTTTCTTTAAAAACTTAATTATTTGCTGGACATGGTGGCGCATACCTTTAATCCCAGCAAACAGGGGGCAAAGGCAGGCGGATCTTTCTGAGTTTGAGGTGTGAGTTTGAGGCCAGCCTGGTCTACAAAGTGAGTCCAGGACATCCAAGGCTACACAGAGAAACCCTGTCTCGAAAAAACAAAAAAAAATATTTATTTATATAATAATTTTAAGTATATGAATGCTGTCTGTATGTACACCTACAGGCCAGAAAGGGCATCAGATCTTAGTGTAGATGGTTATGAGTCACCGTGTGGTTGCTGGGAATTGAACTCAGGACCTCTGGAAGAGCAGCCAGTGCTCTTAACCACCCAGCCATCTCTCCAGCCCCAAATAAAATTTTAAAGTGACCTTCCAGCCGTTGTCTGGACAGACTTGAATTTACAATACTTGTGAGGTAATTATGGGTTAAATAAAATGACGTAAGAGAAAGATGTAACCCCTCCCTAATGTAAGGTTTAGGGGAAACCTAAAAGCTGCTGCTGCTGGGTGTAGTTTGGTCTGCTGGCTCTTTTTGTAAGATAATAAGGCTAAAGAAGGCTGTGACTCTTGTTCTTCTCCTTACCACAGGATGACATCCAGAATCCAGCACTGTCACTTCTGTATGTACTTTTCTTAGATGGAAAAGCTGCCTTTCGCTCCTGCGCCTTCTTTCCCGCTTTCCCTTCCCACCCCCTCTTCCTTCCGTGTTGGGGACCAATCCCTAATCCTCAGGGATGCTGGGCAAATGCTCTACCACTGAGCAGGCACAAAAGTGCTTATGTCTGACCACGGCTGCTACTGCTTACTGCTCGTTGTTTGGAAATGTGCAGACACCTGCCTTCAGGGTCATCTTGTGCAATAGTTCTATCGGTTAGATATTAATTAGACACATTTTATAGAGAGTATATTAAACCTGGGCATGGTGGCTCACACTTGTAATCCTGTCGTTTCAGGGGCCTGTTATCTCAGCGCTCAGGGAGCAAAGGCAGGTGGTTCTCTGTGAATCTGAGGCCAGTGTGGTCTACACAGTGCATAGTGAGTTCCACAACAGACGGGGCTATGCTGTGAGACCTGCCTTCAAAAAACAAAACAAAACAAAACAAACAAAACAAAACAGGGCTAGGTGTGGTGGTGCACACCTTTAACCCAGCACTCAGGAAGCAGAGGCAGGTGGATCTCTGTGAGTCTGAAGCTAGCCTAGCCTACAAAGTGAGTCCAGGACAGCCAGCCAGGGCTGTTACCTAGAGAAGCCTTGTCTCAAAAAAACCAGCCTCCCCCCCCAAAAAAAGAATGAGATGCTATGCAGCAATTTGTTATGGAGAGATTTATTTGGAGGAATATTATTTTTAAATTACATGTATTATCTATAGGCCCGGCTAGCAATCAATCAAGGCACAGACACTTGTTATATTTTAAAATAGCCTTAGTTAACCTGGGGCAGGGCTAACACAGAGAGACCCTGTCTCGAAAAAAACAAAAACAAAAAACAAAAAACAAAAAACAAAAAAAAATAACCTGGGGCAGGGCAGATATCAGTCTTCTAAATTGCCTCCCGTAGTGGGGCAGGCATGGGATCCCTGCCTCAATCCCATGCCACCTGCTTCCAATAACTTCTATCAAGCTACCTCCCATCCATAATCCCAAATACTTGCTAATGGTCTTCATCTGGGCCGGATTCTCCATCCACGCCGGCCATGTGCTTCTCCTCCACCTAACCCATGGCAGCCTTCTTTTCTCCCCTCCAACTGCTCACACACCTGGTAGTGTGGCAGAGGATGATGTCAGAGGTTGCCATATCTCATTATAGATGATTGTGAGCCATCATGTGGTTTCCAGGAATTGAACTCATGACCCTCTTGGTAGAGCAACCAGTGCTCTTAGCCCTCTGAGCCATCTCTCCAGCCCTAAGTCATTTTTATTTATGGGCGTGTGTGCGCATGCCTCTTGTGGAGGTCAGAGGACAACAGGCAAAAGTAAATTCCCTCCTTCTACCTTGTAGGTTTTGGGGACCATCAGACTTGGCTACAAGCACCTTTGCCTGCTGAGCCATCTCGCAGCCCTGTGCCTATAGTATTGTGCCAATGTCTTGTGACGTGTGCTGTAATTGTAGCTAAAAGACAGTGACCGAAGCTGGCAATTCCTGGAATATCAACCATATCCCCTCTATATTTGAGAGGACTGGCTTCAGAAGGCCCTGCATCTATAGACATTCAAATCCAATTCAAATCTTGTTCATATTCATAAAATGGCATCACACTTGCATGGGTCTGTATATAGCCTACTGAATGCTTTCAGGCCTAAGTTATCCCTGGATAATTTGTGATACCTAGGCACAGTATGGGGATGGTTTGGGAAGAACCATGAGGAAAAAAACCCCACAAAAACAGAAACCAGACTGTATGCGTTCAACATAGCGTCTTTTTTAAAAACCCAAATAATTCTGATCTGTGGTTGGTGGAATTCAGATATGGAACCCACTGCTACTGAAGGCAAAGCACACTAACAGCTACAAGTTTGCACCTACACGTGCTGACTAGGAGCCTTGACTGTGCTATAGGCAGCGCCTGCCCGTCTCCTCTTGGAGTTGGGCAAAAGAGTGTAAAAAGGTAGCAGCCAGCTGGCTGAGGATGTCAGCCGACCCCGGTTCCCCTAGGGGGTAGTTCAGGCTAATCCTAACTGGTCATTTGCTCTCTTGCTTCTGAACTGTTGGGTTCCACACCCACTGTGCCAAGGCTATGCTGCCACGGCAGAGCACTATAATGTATGAGTGACTGCAGGTCCGATTCAGTGCCAGTATGGATGTGACCGTCCTCACAAAACACCTCCATTTCCTCACTGCCCAGTCCTTCTAATCCCCTATGTGGCCTAATTGCATAGAACTCTTTGGAAACTTCTCTTGGACAGCTCATAAGCACCCTTCCTCTATCTAATAAAATCCTCGAGGAGGTCTGGTTTCATCCTGTTTTCCCTGGGCCACTGTTTCATCCCGTGCTGTTCAAACACTCTTGAACACATCCTCCTTGGATATGGTCATTTCCTGGCTCTCCTCTGGCCTGCCTGCTCTTTTCTTTCCTATTAGACTGCAGGCACCCACAATATGTGGCACCCCCTGCCAGACACATCAGAGAGAAAAAGAATAAACCTTTAAATAAAATTAAACCTTAGCTGATTTTTGCACTACCTCCGCAGGTTTACGCAACGTTGGGGACAGAACCCAGGGCTTTGTGTCGTTCATCATTTCTCCAGAGCGGAAGCAGTCCAAATGCTCACCACCCACGGCTGGCCAAAAGCTGGCACAGGGCTGAGGAGATGACTCATGGGGTAAAGCGCTTGCTGCACACATTTGAGGACCGGAGTTTAGATCCCTAGATCCTCAGATCTATGTAAAACCTGCTGTGCTGTTTTACACCTGTAATCCAGTACGCCTATGTCAAGATGGGAGGCTGAAGCAAGACAATCCTCAGACCTCAGGATCTAGCTAGCCCCCCATAGCAAGCAGCAAATAAGAGGCCATGGCTTGCTGGGTCACGGCAGCACACACCTTTTGCTTTGTCTTGAAAGATTTATTTATGCATATATGTATTAAGTATGTGATTGCTCTATCTGCATGCACACCTGTGTGTCAGAAGAGAGCATCGGATCCCAGTATAGATAGTTGTGAGCCACCACGTGGTTACAGGGAATTGAACTCAGGACCTCTGGAAAGACAGACACTGCTCTTGACTGCTGACCCATCTCTCCAGCCCTGGCAGCGCACACACCCTTAATCCCAGCTCTCGGGATTAAAGAGGCGGAGGCAGGCAGTTGTCTGAGTTGGAGGCCAGTCTGGTCTACAGAGTGAAGTTCCAGGGCAGCCAGAACTACACAGAGAAACTTTGTCACAAAACAAAAAACTGAGGCGGGGAGGTGGGGATGCCTTGTCTCACACAAGACAGAAGATGAGGACTGACATCTGCAGTTGTTTTCTCTGCTCCATGACATGAGCTTGTACGCATATGTCCTCTCTCCTTCCCTCCACCACCCCATCACACACACAAACCAAAAAAGTGGTACATCCACTTAATGGAATACTATTTGGCAATCAAAATGGATGAGGACTAGTACAAGATCTCAATTAATTAATTAATTTCTGAGACAGGGTTTCTCTGTGTTAGCCTGGCTGTTCTGGACTCACTTTGTAGACCAGGAGGCTGGCCTCGAACTCACAGAGATCCACCTGCCTCTGCCTCCCAAGTGCTGGGATTAAAGGCGTGCGCCACCACGCCTGGCTTGTACAAGATCTTAATCTTGAAAATGTTAAGTAATGGTCATAAAGTCACATTGTTACCATCCATCCACACACAGGACTCAAGCGGATAGAGTCAGAATGTAGGCTAGCAGCTGCTAAGGGCTGATAGCCCTGGCTGACCTGAACTTGCTTTGTAGACCAGGCTGGCCTAGGTGTCTGCCACCATGCCTGCCTTCTTCTTCTTCTTCTTCTTCTTCTTCTTCTTCTTCTTCTTCTTCTTCTTCTTCTTCTTCTTCTTCTTCTTCTTTAAGATCTATTCATTTATTATTAGGTACACCTGCAGGCTAGAAGGGGGCATTAGATCACACTATAGATGGTTGTGAGCCACCATGTGGTTGCTGGGAATTGAACTCAGGACCTCTGGAGGAGCAGTCAGTGATCTTAACCTCTGAGCCATCTCTCCAGGCCCCTAACTTTCTTAATATAGCAAAGCCAAGCCACTGCATTATTCTAAATGGGTAGGTTGTATGTGGTATGTAAGTTATTTTTCAGTAAACTAGTAAAGAGATTTGTTTGTTTGTTTTTTGTTTTGTTTTGTTTTTTGAGACAGGCTTCTCCATGTAGCAGCGGCTGTCCTGGAATTCGCTCTGTAGACCAGGCTGCCTCTGCCTCCTGAGTGCTAGGGTTAAAGGAATGCACCACCAACACCTGGCTTATTAAAAAGAAGTAAATGGTCTACATATGCCAGTTAAAAGGCAGCCCTAGAGAGGCAGGGCTGGAGAGGTAGCTCAGTGGTTAAGAGCATGGGCTGTTTTTCCAGAGGACCTGGGTTCAATTCTTAGCATCCACATGGCAACTCACAACTGTCTATGGCTCCAGACCAAGGGGATCCAGTACTTTCCTCTGGTCTCTGTGGGCACCGCACACACATGTTGTGCACAGACATACATGTTGGCAAAACAACCACATACATAAAATAAAATACATCAATTTTTAAAAGGTAGACACATCCAGAGAAACCCTGTCTCGAAAAACCAAAACCCAACTCCCCGCCCCCCAAAAAAAAGAAAAAGAAAAGGTCTCCATTAATAATCTAAGAACCTATTTTAAGAAACTAGGCAGGTGTGGTAGTACACACTTTTAATCCCAACATTTGGGAGGCAAAGGCAGGTGGATCTTTTGAGTTCAAAGCCAGTTTGGTCTACACAGTAAGCTCCAGGACAGCCAAGGCTACATAGAGAAATCCTGCTTGAAAAATCCAGAGCCAGGAGTGCTGGTAATTATCTATAATTGTAACTCTTGAGATAAGGAGTGCAAAAACAAAGACAAAAGAAAAATAATTTCGGGCTGGAGAAATGGCTCAGTGGTTAAGGGCACCGCCTGCTCTTCCAGAGGTCCTGAGTTCAATCCCAGCAACCACATGGTGGCTTACAACCACCTCTAATGTTATCTGATGCCCTCTTCTGCCGATAATATAATAAATAAATCTTTTTTTAAAAAAAAGAAAAACAATTTCCTTGGGTGGGGTGGAGCACACTGATTCCCAGCAATTGGGAGGCTGAGACAAGATTATGAATTCAAGGCCAGATTGGGCTATTTTAGCAAGACATTTTCTGAAGAAAAAAAGGGCAGGTGAGATGACTCAGCCGGCAAAGACCTCTAAATAGTTCCAAGCATCACCTCTATCAAAAGACTATTGTGTTAAGCTGGGCCATATGGTGGCACACGATCTATGATGAGCTCTGATGCCCTCTTCTGGCCTGTGAGTGTATAAGCAGGCAGAGCGCTGCATACATAATCATAAATAAATCTTTATTTATTTCCTTATTACAGAGTGTTCTGCCTCCATATACACCTGTACATCAGAAGAAGATACTAGATCTCACTATAGATGGTTGTGAGCCACCCTGTGGGTGCTGGGAATTGAACTCAGGACCCCTGGAAGAACCGCTGAGCCATCTCTCCAGCCCCAATCATAAACAAATCATAAATAAATTTTAAAGAGCCTTTGCGTGTTCCCAGTTAGGCTTTTGAGTAATATTATTACAATTATGTATTAGATTTTATGTGCGCACAAGTTTTAATTTCTCTTGGGTAAATTCCCAGGGATTACTAGGCAAGTATGTTTACAAGAAATAGTCCAACTCTTTTTTCCAAAATGGTCGGCCCATTCTGTACTCCCAAGCATAAGTAATCAGAGCGAAGCACTGCATCCTCACTAGCTTTGGTATCAATGACAACACACATCCTTCCAACCAAGCACACAATATTTAAAAAAAAAAAAAAGACTTTAAACTGGGCGTTTAAGCCTCTCAAGTGCTATTATTACAAGAGTGAGTGAGTCATTTCTCCAGGCTGTGGGAGGATAATTCCGAAGTGAGGACCAGAAAGGCTAAATGACCAATTCACCACAAATTCAGGATTTGTTCACAGATAGTCAAAACACCTTCTACTGCCCCGGTCCTTTGAAGCCAGGGGCACTTGGGCTAATTTTCCCACCTTCAGCCTAGCTGCTGGGACAGAATACTTCACACGCATCTCGTTCTTGTTAAGGGACGCGATAATTACAGCCACCCAACTGAGTTGTTTTTTAAAAAAAATAAATAAAAAATAGGACTTGATAGGAATCCGTCTTGGCCTCATAACCCCCCTCCAAATAAATAAATAAAAATAAAAAAATAAAAAAACGGAAAAAACGAGAAGCGCGCAACTGGCAAAAAGCTTGTTTTGGACCGGGCGTGGAGGCATACGTCTTTAATCCCAGCACTCGGGAGGCAGAGGCAGGTGGATCGCTGTGAGTTCGAGGCCAGCCTGGTCTACAAAGTGAGTTCAGGACAGCCAAGGCTAACACAGAGAAACCCTGTCTCGGGACAAAACAAAAAACGAAAAAACAACAACAAAAAAAGCTTGTTTCTTCTCAGCTCTATGGTTGGAGGACCCATCTACACGCTGGAGGACTCAGGAAGCCTGACCAACGAGCCAATCACTCTTGCGTACGTAAGAAGCGAACTGGATGCCTATTGGTCACCATCACAAAACCCGCCCAACGATTTCCGGAAACTTTCTTTAAATCCCGACCACGCGCCCCTCTCTCCCTCTTGGCGACGGGGAGATCTCTAAGGTAATGTGTGGCTTTGCGAGGGTCGAGCTGCTGCATCGTGGGCGGGCGGGCGGCCGGCAGTGATGTCACTTCACACAAAGTACGCGTTAGACTGCTGATCCGGGTGATGCGAACCGACGTCTGAGCCGACCGCGGCGGCGGCGCCGGGAGGCGGTGGGCCCAGCCAACTCCCATCCCCTCACCCTTCGCTTCTCTTGCAGATCTGCCCGGCGCAGGAGAGCAGACGACGTGGGCTCATCCAACCGTTCCCCCCAAGTCTCTGAATAAAGTTGTTTTAACAGTAGTGCTGGTGTCCGTGTGTCACTGTCCCCGACGCGCTGCCTTTGAGCCCCCGGCGCGCCTCCTTGTGGTGCCGGGGGTTAAGCTGCGGCGCCACAGCAGTTGCTGGCGCATAACTGGGGCCCCTGCCCTTCGCGGGCGGCCCTTTTAACCGCCAGCCACAGGTTTGCAGAGCGCTGGGCTTGGCAGCAGCCACGGCCTGAGTGTCCTTCGTTCACGTACGTCCTCTCCTAACCGTTCCTGGTGTGGGTTCCTGACGTTGAGGTGGCTGAGGTCTTAAGGGTGGGTAATGTGGGCTCCTAAGGGAGTCGTAAGTCACTAGGGATCAGAGTGCTTAGCTATCGATTATGCCAGAGCAGATAGTGTATGAATAATTAAGGACACAAAGTAAAATTGGCTTACCGAGAACTTAAAATCTAATAGTTTTTTGAGAGGGTTACTCTAGCTTTGGCTGTTCGGCACTTTGTAGACTAGGCTGGCCTTGAACTCAAAGATCCGCCTGCCTCCCAAGTGCTGGGATTAAAGGCATGCACCACATTAGTAAGGAAAGTGCACTGGCGCGAAGCTGCTTAGGTGGGTATCCTGGCAAAGTCCTGAAGCTTTAGGCAAACTAAATTGTCCGCTTACATGCAATTACGTAGTCAGGAAGATGCACATTTAGCGTAATTTACTAAATAGGCACTGAGCCAACGATTGAAAATGGTGAACAGAAAGGCTTTAGGGGAGCAGGTCCCAAAGACCAGTTTTTCTGGAAAATGAGATTAGTCTCATTTGTGCCAATTTAATCCTGACACAAAGGGTGGTAATGGATTTCTTAAATAGCATGCCCACCTCGACATCACGAGAAGCTAGGAAGAGTGGTCTGGGTACTGTGCATTCACCACTATGGGAGTCTCTTAAAAAGTTACCTGCTTGTCTGGTGTTTGACGTGAGAATTTATTTTGTGAAACAATGCGAGCGATTGTAAATCCTCACATAGTTTGAGTTCAACAAGGTGCAGTGATCTTGGCCCCTTGTGTCTCCTTAGTCCTTAGCCTTCAGCTAGTGCACGTAAGAAAGCCAGTGAACACGACACATGGGCCAACAGGAGAATGGGCCTACACATGAGAAATTAGAGCAGTACACTGGCTGGAATGGTCAAATAATTTGTCATGTTTTAATGGGATGATTAAAATAAAGGCTCAAATATAATTTTTCAATATATTAATTTCTTTAAAGTCATCTTCAGGCAAGGTGCTACTTAAAAAACAAAAACAAAAAACTTAGCTTTGTCCACAGATAGTAAATTATCAGAAGTTACACAAAGTAATTTTGACATTGGATTCAGCCTGAAACAAAAAACATTGTATTAGGTCTTCTCAAAGCAAATTATAAAATTAGAGCCCCCACATTTGTAAACTAAACATTCTGACACAAATGCACAAACTTAAGTTGGCAACGTTAAAGAAAGGTCACAGGTGCATGTGGAGATGTAGTGCTTGACGCTGAGTAGAAAGTAAAGAGTAGTCTTTGTTTGGCTATCAGAGAAGGGCACGGCCACAGGCCTCCCAGTTAGATAAACAAGCCACCCTCCCCCCATGCTATGCGAGGCTTCCTAGAGCACACAGAAAAACCAGAGAACACCTTGGCTCCGGCTTTCTGGCCCCATCCCATCAGTACCAGGGAGGAACAACCAGTCACTGTGTGCAGTGTTTGATATTGTCACATACGCTCAAGTCTCTGGAAAACGACCAGGATTGGTTAGAAGCAAGGTGATTGTACCTCATTTGGGATGGTTTGATCTCATAGCTTTGCCTGACGTTCACATGAAACCCACTGTCCCACCCCAGGTGAACATGTGTTTGTGGGCGTGTATGTTCTATGGCTACTTGCTTCCCAAATGCACAACTTAATATGAAAAAGTTGCTATGCTTATTTTACCACCGATGGAATGGCTCACAGAACTATGTTCCACCCAGGTTACCACAGTGCCATTCTCCAAGTGTGGAGGGCTGCAATCATGCGTACAAAGTGTAGAGTGGAAAAAGGTTCCATTGTGCACCAGCTGCCTGAGGAAAAGCTTTGGAGGAGTCGAGAGGCCAGGAGAAGCCTTCCAGTTGTACAGCCTTGCTCCAAATGTGCTCATTTGCTGTCACAGAACCTGGTAGACTTAAAAAAAAAAAAAAGCCATGGTGTGAGCCAGCTGTAACTTCTGGCTCGGCCATCATGGCTCTTCAAGTCTCCTTTGCCAGTCAAAGCTTTGCACAGACAAACCAGATACTAGTCACTGGATGCAGGGAATGACACCTCACAGTGGAATGGGCACCGGCAGACAGGGCAGAAGCAGTCCTTTAAGAGACAGTGGCTGTGGCACCAGTAAAGGCCAGCCCCACAGCACAGATGGCAGCCACAAATCCCACACCTGGAGCTAGGTAATACTGGGAATGTCCCATCTTCACCCATCATGGCTGGTCAGAGGCCTCCACAGGTGGCTCTTTCAGGAGGCAGGAAGTGGAGCGAGGGTCCATGGCCGAGTGCATTATAGGGATATAAACATCATCCATGTTTGGCATGACAAAAACTTTCTGTAGGGAGATAGGAAAAGGACAGCCATGCATCAGGCAATCGCCCTCCTTTCATATATGAAATATGTTTCTAAACATTCCAAACAAGTTCTACCGTGTTGTCTCTGTATGTGTCTTCTTTAATTGCTTCCCACCTTATTTTTTGAGACGAAAGACTGAACTTAGAGCTCATTTTATGTGGCTTCTGGAGTTCTGAACTCAGGCTCTCAGGCTTGAGCAGTGCACATTTACTAAATGGCCAGCTCCTCATGTCTTTAGTCCCAGCACGCGGGAGCAGAGGTTGGCAGCTCTGTGAGTTCGAGGCCAGCCTGGTCTTCAGGGTGAATTCCAGGACAGCCTGGGAGGTTATACAGAGAAACCCTATCTGGAAAAGCCAAGCAACAACAACAAAAAGAGCCAAGGAACCACACCAGAGCAGGAACACAGGGAGAACCTGGTGTGTCAGCTTTGAGGCAAGAGTCCTGAGTGTCAAATAAAACGATACATGCACTAACTATGTAAGAAACATTCTATAACATTATTGCAGGAATTAGCAGCTGCAGTATTTCAAAATCATGTCCAGAACATATTCCAAGTGAATTTATTCTCTTACATTTTAGCACAAGTGAGTTTTCCACATCAAAATCATGTACAGCTACACAGGGGAAAAATAATCTTAATACGGTGAGTGCCCAAAAGATAATCAGTGGTGCACAGTGATGGTTCTCTGCATAGTGTGTGTGTGTGTGTGTGTGTGTGTGTGTGTGTGTGTGTGTGTGTTCTGACAATGCTTTGATCTTCAGCAATACTCAGAGAGACAAGAAGGCCTGCAGGGCACCATGGCAGTGGTTAGCCTTCAGCTTTCCAACCTGTCTCCAGGCCCTGGCACCAATCTCTGTCCTTTCTCCTTCCTTTTTTTCCTGGAGCCCAAGACCCCACCCCCACACCCCCACCCTCTGCAAAAAAAGGTTACCTACCCAAATGAAAATAAGACCCAGGGTTGTAAGAAAAATGAAAAGCCTGAAGGCATGAGTTTTCCCCCTAACTGGGTTTAAAGTATTTTTCCATCTGGTGAGAACAGTAGGCTTTTATCATAAACTGATTATTAGTTATATTTAATCTCCAGCTTTTAAACAGTAATAGTTTTTAAAAAGACAAAAATGTAAGGGCCGGTAGGCAGGTTAAGCATGTGCAAGTGGTAGCTGCCAAATCTGGTGATGTGAGTTTAACCACAGGCACCCACACCGTGGAAAGAGAACTGACTGGAGGTTGTCCTCTGACAGCCCCCCAAAACAAAGTGAGCCCTGGGGAGACACCTCATGACCTCTGATACCCCCCAAAACAAAGTGGGCTGTGGGGAGACACCTCATACCCTCTGACAGCCCCCCCAAAACAAAGGGGGCCCTGGGGAAACACCTCATGCAGTAGGTGCCTTTCTTGCAAGCACGAGGCTGAGTTTGATCTCAAGTGGAAGAAGTTGGCAATCCCTGAGCTGGAAGACCAGGCGTCAGATCCCTGGGCTCCAGACATCGCGTCTAGACTACTGTCCAGGTCCAGGCCAACAAAAGACCGTGTTTCAAAATATAAGGTGGACAGTGCCTGAAGAATGACACTGAGGTTGAGGCTGACTGCTATGGAGGCATGTGCGTGTGCATAGACACACACACACACACACCCACACACACACACACACACACACACACACACACACACACACACACACACACACACACCAAATTTAAAATATACCAATGCAAAAGAATATTCTTCTAAGGGGAAAATTCATGAGTAAGTAAACAAATCATTTGCTAACACAAACTTTGTTTTTCTTAAAGTTTTGAGAAAGGGTCTCTCCAGGCTGCCCTGGAACTCAATATGTAGACCTATCTGGCCTCACATTCAAGAGCTCTGCCTGCCTTCGTCTCAAGCGCTAGGATTAAAGGCATTCACCACCGTGCTTCCACAAAAACAAGGCAGCCATGCTTCAAATATTACATCATGAGGCTGGGGTGGGGTGGCTCAGGGGTCCCGGGTTTGATCCCCAGTACCACAACAAAGCAAAACACAACACCTGAGTAAAATCTGATAGACAGCTGACCCCAGGCCAGGCCAGGCTGCTACTGTCTTTGGTGCAGGACACAGTAAGAAGACTCGGAGAGTGAGCACTGACTTAGGCTCACTCAGGTTACTCAGGGGAGCCATGAATGACCTTGGACCTCTGCTGGCTGAGAGTTTCCTTGACCATTAACTGAGCAATCTAAGTAAGCAAACACAACAGAGAGCCAGGGAGCATCTTTCCTGCCCACCATTTGGGAGCTGCTGGCTGGTCAGTTCCTGACTTCAAGGGGCCGAAGCCAACGCCTGGTGAGTCTCCCTCCGCAGGCTTACTGATACAGGGCACTTCCATCTGCCTCTGAACGCATCTGCTGGGTTTCTTCTGAGTCTATTTCATGGAAAAGTTTCAGGGCCTTGGAAACCATACCTAAAACTCTGAGCCTCCTGGGATGAAGGTCTCGGCTTCCACCCAACTCTCAAAGATGATCTGGACCCAGGTAACGCCCAGGCCCGCCCACCGTCCACACAGTGCTCTTATGCTCGGTGGCAAACACGAGATGAGGGCAGCTTTACCTGAAGCTCCTGCTCCAGTCTCTTCTCTATCCACTCTGTCACGTGAACTAAAGTCACCTCTCTCTCTCCAAGTTTTGGCCGAGCTTTCAGCTCCACATACGGTGGCTTCCGGAAACCGTACCTTTGTGAAGAAGACAGAAACCACATTTAAGAATAGGAGAACGGAAGTGGGTAAGCACTGGCAACACAGACCTTTCTGGCAGGGGCTTTATCATTAACACATCTCAAGTTCTGAACCGCAACACTCCTGGCTCAGCACAGTGCACCTGAGCGCTGATGGACTCACGTCAGCACGGACAGCAGAGGAGAGCCTGGAGATGTCCAGGAGAAGGCCGGGAACTCGGCATTGCTTTTTGGGTTTTGACTTCCCAAAAATGGCAATGACCTTTTTTCTTTGTATTTCTAATAGCAGTAAGATGTGCTCATTATGAATTCAATTACAAGCACAAGAGAAATAAAACCCCAATCTTAATAATGAAGACAAAACAAGTGCATGTATTAAGACGTTGATTTTAGTGTTCACATAATATCTTTTTTTTTTTTTTTAAGATTTTTTGAAACAGAGTCTAAGCCTTGGCTGTCCTGCACTCACTCTGTAGGCCAGGCTGGCCTCAAACTCACAGCAATCTGCCTGCCTCTGCCTTCTAAGTGCTGGGATTAAATATGCTCTTCCAGACAGGGTTTCTCTGTGTTATCTTGGCTATCCTGGACTCGCTTTGTAGACCAAGCTAGCCTTGAACTCACAGTGACCCTCTGAAACTGTAAGCCAGCTCTTGTAGAGGCATGTTAATTCAGAACATGGCTGTTCTGGGAAGAATTCACATGCTAACACCTTTTAGGTCTGTGTGATCTGGCTGGAATACAAACACGCCTTTAATCCAGGAGACAGAGGCAATCAGATCTGAGTTCAAGGCCAGCCTGGTATAGAGCAAGTATCAGGTAAAGAAAAGCTTAGGTCCAGGCATGGTGGTGTATGCTTTTAATCCCAAACGAAGGTAAAGTTAGTTTGTAGAAGGAAGCATCCGTGTTTGAAAGTGATGTCAGAAAAGGTGACAAATTAGAGAAGATTTGACAGAATAGGATACGCCCAGCTCTCATGAGAAGACAGGAGAAATTCAAGCTACTTATGAGGCAATATTACCACGACAGTGATAGAGAGACAATTGCAGAGAGAGAACTCAGACGAAGACAGAACGAGCCTCAAAACGAGTAGAAGCCAGAAGATCAGAGCAGATGGCTGAGTTTGAGGCCAAGCAGAGCAATTCTGGGCCAAGAGAGAAGCCAGATAAGTAAGTCAGCTGGGAGAAGAGTTCGAGCCAGAACAGCTGAGCTGAACCAGCCAGAGCTCAGAAAGAACAAGTAAGGGTGAGCTCAGTAAGCAGAAGGTCTCAGAGGCTGAAGACATTCTAGGCCTAGGTTAGATTGTACGGAGGCTAGAAGCTTCCAGGGCTGGGCCTGGGTTAGCAGAAGGAGGCAGTAATCCTCCCAGACAACAATTGGAGCAGGCTGACCCAGGCCTAGGCAAGAAACTGAGTGTTATCACACTACCTAAAACTTTAATCTGTCATTGACAATGTTGTAGACACACAGTAAAAATGTCAAGGCGAATGTTTCTATGATATTTTGTGTTGCTGTTATTGTTATCTTTGTGGTATGAAGATGGAACCAAAGACCTTGAACATACTAAACAAGTTTCCTACCAGTGAACTCTCTGCTCTATCTAAGACTCAGCAGTTAAGAAGTAGTGTTATCACTGGGCGTGGCGGCGCACGTATTTAATCCCAGCACTTGGGAGGCAGAGGCAGGCGGATCTCTGTGAGTTCAAGGCCACCCTGGTTTTTTGAGTCCAGGACAGCCAGAGCTACACAGAGAAACCCTGTCTTCAAAAACAAAAACAAAAAAAAGAAAGGAAAAGAAAGAAAGAACAATAGCAACAGAAGTGGTGTATCAACTCACTGTTATAAAATACTTTATTTAAATTTGAATTTATGTGTGTTGGTGTAGGGATGTCAGATCTCAGAGTCACAGACAGTGGTGAGCTACCATGTGGGTGCTGGGAATTGAAGCCGGGTCCTTTGGAAGAGCAGGCAGTGCTCTTAACCACTGAGCCATCTCTCCAGCCCCTCAACTCACTGTTTTAGAAGAACCTTTTTAATGTTTGCAAAATTGGACAGTGAGGTATTTAAGTAGGATCTGTTTCTGGAGTATATGACTGTGGGTTTTTTTTTCTTATTTAAAAAACTTAACTCTCTCAGCCAGGCATGGTGGCGCACGCCTTTAATCCCTCGTGACACATGTATGTGGCGGTCAGAGGACAACCTCAGGAGTTGGTCCTCTCCTTCCACCTTGTGGGTCCCAGGAATTGGCTCAAGTTGTCGTCTTGATGGCCATCCTCTTACTGCTTTGTCATTTCGTTTTCTTTCTTTCCTTCCTTCTTTCTTTCTTTTTTTTTTTTTAAGATTTTATTTCTTGGGCTGGAGAGACAGCTCAGGGGTTAAGCGCACTGACTGCTCTTCCAAAGGTCCTGAGTTCAATTCCCAGCAACCACACGGTGGCTCACAAGCATCTGTAATGAGATCTGGTACCCTCTTCTGGCCTGCAGGCATGCACGGGGGCAGAATACTGTATAAGTAATAAATAAATCTTTTTTTTTTTTTTTGGATTTTTTGAAACAGGGTTTCTTTGTGTAGCCTTGGCTGTCCTGGACTCCCTTTGTAGACCAGGCTGGCCTTGAACTCACAACAATCCGCCTCCCGAGTGCTGGGATTAAAGGCGTGCGCCACCACGCCCGGCCCAATAAATCTTTTTTTTTTTAAAAAGATTTTATTTCTTGGGCTAGAGAGATGGCTCAGAGGTTAAGAGCACTGACTGCTCTTCCAAAGGTTCTGAGTTCAATTCCCAGCAACCACATGGTGGAGCACAACCATCTGTAATGAGACCTGATACGCTCTTCTGGCCTGCAGGTGTTACATGCAGGCAGAACACTGTATTTTAATATAATACAATATAATATAATAATAAATATTTTTTAAAAGATTTTATTTCTTTTATGTATACAGTGCTCTAGCTGCATGTACACCTACAGACCAGAAGAGGGCATCAGATCTCATTATAGATGGTCGTGAGCCACCATGTGGTTGCTGGGAATTGAACTCAGGACCTCTGGAAGAGCAGTCAGTGCTCTTAACCTCTGAGCCATTTCCCTAGCCCCGTTTTGTCTTTTCTTTATACTTGTTTACTAATCACTCACTTAAAACAAAAGAACAAAACAAAAAGCCAGTATAGGGACTGGAAAGATGGCTCCAGTTAAGAGCAGTGGCTGCTCTTCTAGAAGACCTGTCTTCAGTTTCCAGCACCCACATGGTGGCTCACAACAGTCTGGAACTCCAGTTCCTGGGAACTCAGCACCGTCTTCTGGCCTCCTTTGGCAAAACACATAATTCAGGTACTTACATATACACATAAAATAAAGCAAACAAGTCTTTTTCTTTAAAAATGATACTAAAGGGGAAAAAAAAACCTTCAAAAGTTACTTTTTGGGGGGGCGTCCGAGACAGGGTTTCTCTGTGTAGCCTTAGCTGTCCTAGACTCGCTTTGTAGACCAGGCTGGCCTTGAATTTGCAGCAATCCCCCTGCCTCTGCCTCACGAGTGCTGGGATTAAAGGCGTGCACCACCAAAATTTGCTTTTGAGCTTTGCTGGGAAACACTGGCACTGCTTCTGAATGATCAGCTGACTGGAAGGGCCCCTCTTGCAAAGACTGCTACAGGTCATGCTGCACGCCATGCAGTGTGGCACACAGCAGGGCTAAGATGGACTGCAGAGCTGTATTTTCATTATGAATGCCATTTACAACACAGTGAAAGCTCTGAGCTCTTATTCCCTCATCTCGTACACTTAGGACTATTTTATACGACTTAGAATATCACTTTTAAACCGAGATCCAGACAGAGATGCTGGGCCTGTGAATAATTTGCTAATTCTAAACTGTGGTTTGGGCACTATAGCACTCTTCCTGCACGCCTTCAAATCCTGAAACCCTGGGGAATGTGCAAGCCATGTCTGTATCTTCAGCATCCCCAGGTGACACTACCATTCAGAGCATCCTCCTTGGAGAGCCTCCTATCACAAATGCTAGCTACAAAGGGCAGTCTGTATTGCTGGTGTATAAGCCAGCTTTAGAGAAAGGAGGACCAAGGACAGAAACAGTCCCTCCTCCAAACCTCACATTCACCTTAACTTGTCCTAACATATGAAGACCATCCTTAAATATGTACAAGAGACAGCCATGGAAGAAAATACAATGATTAACGACTGACACACGAGTCTAACAAAAATCACGTGGAAGTGCTCTTGTTGCAAGGTTAAGTAGGCTGGGACTTTTATGATCTCATGGTAAGGGGATCGCTTAGGGCCTGTACACACCATATCCGGTCAGTTGGGGGCGGCGGAATGTTGACCGCCAAGGTCCCTCGACACTCTTGCACCTCCACGGTTAGCAGCAGTGGTGTATTCGAGACTTCTTCAATCTTCTTCTTAATGAACTCCGTCTCTGTTGCTTTTTGGAAATATTTTGACTTGGTGATTTTATCAACAAACCTCATAATCTTACTTGTCCGATGACCTCCAACATACCTTCAAATAAAGAATGCAAAGTTGTGTTAGTGTGCATGTACACAGGCACGTGTGGACAAATCAGTGGGGTAGGGTTCCCAGGGGGCAAATTCAGGCTGTCAGGTTTGGCAGCAAGCGTCTTCATCTGTCCAGCCATCTCACTGGCCCTAAATATCTTGCACTAACACAAGTCTTGTGACTGTACCGCTTTCGATAGCTTTTCTTCTAGGACACAATGCACACTGTGGACAGGTCAGTCTGTTTGGGGAGGGCTGTCCTGTGTACATAAGAGGTTAGCAGTCTCCTTGGCCTGTGTGTCCTGTGTACATAAGAGGGTTAGCAGTCTCCTTGGCCTCTGAGATTAGATGGCAAGAAGATTCTCTCTGTTGAGATGATCAAACATGCATCTGTCCCCGCCCCCCACCCTGCGGGGGGCCAAATCCCCATTGGTTGAGAAGGTATACAGATCAGATAGTGTTCTGACCGGACAGTGGACATCAGGACAGAGTCATCCCACTGAGGAGGAGGCTCTTTTGTACCACTCTGGGACTCTAGACTGAACACAGAAAGCCATGCTACATGGACAGACAGCAAAGCAGCAACGGAAGGACTATGGCACCAACTCTGAGGACCAGGTGCTTTTCAAGGGTCTTCAGACATCATACATAGTATATGTACGGACTATGTATGTGTGTGTGTGTGTTGGCGGTGGGGGAATTGAATCCAAGTCCTTGCATGTGCCAGATGAGCATGCTACAAACAAGTTACATCTCTAGCCCTAAACAATAGTTCTAAGAGGAACCAACTGTGCTGTGCGAACATCTGCGTTCTCTTCTCACCGTCTGGACAATTTCAAAGAGAACAGACTGCTGTTTACAAGTTTCTGAATCACCTGGTGCTGTAATCTTATGTTTATTTATCTCCTTTTAAATAATGTAAAGGTCCTTACAGAAAGGCACGTGACTTGAAACCCTGTCTCAAAATACGCCCCCTCTTGAAAAAAGACAGTGACGTATTTTGATCATTACACTGCCAAAGGAAAAGGCATAGAGAGTCCCCAGATGAAGTTTATGACCCAGAAGAGCAGCTAGGTCATCTTCAGTGTCAGAATTCACCAGAGAAATAACCCAAGCAGCTGAGCTTGCAGAAGGCAGCAGCAAGCAGATCCGGGCTGTGGTGCGTATTGGTCCCTTCTCTCTGCAGCCACCAGGGGGAGGTGGTGTGCAGTCTGTGCCCTCTGAAGACCAGGTTGCACTTTAGTGACAAGCTTGTCTCCATTGCAAGGCAGAGCCAAAGGCCCTCTAAGGATGTTTCACACAGCTCAGAGGGGAAGGAAAAGACAGGCTGACTCCTAGCTGCTCCCTTGACGTGCAGAGCCTCCAGAAGCCCCATCCACTCACCCTTCAGCCCCAGGGAGCAGCTGTTTGTCTCCAACACTGGGCTCTGGTGCATCATCTTCCTCAGAGGAGCCAGCACTGGAAGATTCTTCATCACTGTCAGCCAGACAGTATGCCCTGGGCCTGCAACTGAACAGAAAGAAAGTCACCAGCAGTGCATGTACATACACACACACACACACACACACACACACACACAAAAAAAAAAACCAAAAAAAAAAAAACCCCACAAAGGGTCAAGAGGGAACCTATGTCACATGTTGTTAATGTCACTAAGAAAGAATCCAAGAGGTCTTGGATTGGTTGCTTATTTAGGAAACTGCAGCACCAAGTCTCCTGACAGGACTGCTGAGGACATGAGCCCAGACAGTTTGCTTTTGAGCATGCACCAGAAAGCCAGGTGGTGGAGTGAGATGGAGTCACATAAAATGTAGGAGCCATGTAGGGCGGGGGGAGTAAACGGAAAGGATGGATAGCTGGCAGGGGTTATGATGGCAGCTGAATGCTGGTGACATGACTACCCCTTCCCAAGGATGAGGTGGACAGGCAAGCCCCCAGTCTATGGCTTAATTCCCCCTGAAGTCAGTTCTGACTGGATGCCTTCCTGGTGAGACTAGATCCATTACCCCATATCTGCTCCAATTTCTAGAGGGTCACATGAAAGCCTAAAGTCACAAGGTGCCAAGTCTCCAGGGACTCAAGAAAGCACCTGACACAAGATCTCAGGGATTTTTCTAGAAGAGCACAAATTTAAAGGTCAGACTCTTCAGCCTCCTTATTGAGCACTGCCCTTCACTGAACTCTTTAGGGTTCCAGCGGGGAAGGAGAGGCTAGCTGGATCACAAGGGTCCCTTCTGAGGTGCACCAGAGGCTCCCTGACCTACCAAAGGTGGCTGCCTCTTATGAGATTACTATCTGGGCCCATCTCTACAGCTCAGGGATGTAGCTGGGCATGAAACAAAGGACAAGAGCAGTCTCTGAACACTAATTTTTTGTTTTGTTTTGTTTTTTCGAGACAGGGTTTCTCTGTGTAGCCTTGGCAATCCTGGACTCACTTTGTAGACTACTAGGCTGGCCTCGAACTCACAGCGATCCGCCTGCCTCTGCCTCCCGAGTGCTGGGATTAAAGTCGTGTGCTACCACGCCCGGCTATTCTGAACACTATTAAGCAAGGAAGTAATTGCTAAACACAGCCTTACACTGCTGACCAGGGCAAACGCCTCAGGCAGGGAAAGGCAGTGCACCTGAGGACCAGTCTTCCTCCTGCTGCTGCTGCTGCTGCTGCCCCCCTACGGTTTTTGACACCTTGAGCCACTAGAAATCCACTGGGGTGATTGTCTCCTGATTGATGGGGGTCAAGGGCAGAGCACACAGCTGCATATGACAGAGCCAGGCTGGGCCTCATACTGAAACCGGAGCTGGCTGTAAGAAGATCCCACGGGTGTCCTCCTGGGCAGGACACATGGATCCTGCTCACCCGGCTCTGAAATGGAGCCAGAGCTGTGCCCACACACTGGACTGCCATGTTGGAGGGGATGTCCCTCTGAGAGGCCTCTCCTTAGCTGAAGCACCTGCTCCCGGCATCATACAACAAGGCTGGCTAGTCGCTGAGTGCCTCTATGCCCTTGCTGCTCCCAGAGCTGTCTTGGAGGTCTTGTGGGAAGGCCACACACACAGAGCGTGCTTTCTCCATCCGTCCAAACAGCTGTGCTCCTAGCTCTCAGGCCTCGAGATGACAGGTACGGAAGCTGGCCCAACAGCACAGGGCAGGCCTCATTCACACACAGTACAGAAGGCTGCCTGCAGTATCTGGGATCACCGTGAGATCTGCTGAGCCAGGGCCCCTCCTGTCCCCACCAATGTGTGCCCTCTGGCACCTTCATTCCCTGGGTGGAAGATGCCAGTGGATGAGCCCTGCATTGAGCCCTGAGCAGGACAGAGGGCAAGTTGTAGTCTGTGGCTTCGGGTGAGGTACTCAGATAATGCTGTGAGGGCGCCAAGTGTGTCAGATGCTGTGTGAGTGATGTTTGGCTAAGATGAAATTTTTACAACTAAATGTACATTTTATGCTCTCGACCTTATGATGTAAGAGGGAGAGAGACTACACATCCTCAGAAAAGATGTGTAGGATGTGAGAAACTATTGGCTTTAAACACCACTAGAATTCCAGAAGAGTCTTCCACTCTCTCAGTGAGCCACTAAACAGGCTCACTCCAGCTACGCTGCCTCTGCTGAAACCACTTGACAAGTGTGCTGTGAGTCAGACACAAGAGAAAGTAAATGACTTTATCATGGTCTGTCTTGGACTTTTTTTTTTTTTTTGAGATAGGGGGATCTCACTTTGTAGTCCAGGCTGGCCTAGAACTCACTATGTGGCCCAGGTTGGCTTCAAACTCAGGCTAAGTCTCGCAGAGCACACAGCCTCGGCCTCCCGAGTGTTGGCATTGCCAGCATGAACCACCAGCCAGCTCGAATGTTTTAGTTCTTGTTCTAATAATCACCATCACTTGGGGCAGTTCTAGCAGTCCGTCAGTCTGTCTCTCTCGGCCTGTACCTACGTCTGTGTACTACGAATGTGCACTGCCTACAGAGGCTGGGCGCGGGCAACAGATGGCCTTGGAGTTGAAATTACAGATGGTTGTGAGCCTCTATGTGGGTGCTGGGATTTGAACTCTGGTCTTTCAGAAGAATGGTCAGCGCTCTTTTTGTTTGTTAGTTTTTGAGACAGGGTTTCTCTGTGTAGCCTTGGCTGTCCTGGACTCACTTTGTAGACCAGGCTGGCCCTGAACTCACAGAGATCCACCTGCCTCTGCCTCCCAAGTGCTGGGATTAAAGGTGTGTGCCATCACACCCAGCTGTCAGAGCTCTTAATGGCTGAGCCATCTCCCCAGCCCCATTCCAGCAGTTCCTCAAACCACCTGCAAAGCAGGCTCATTTGCTACCGTTTTGGAATTGCTTAAGGAGTGATACAGACTGCAGAGGCAGCTGTAGAAAGTGACTGTAAGAAATGCTTTCAGTGGCTGGAGAGATGGCTCAGCGGTTAAGAGCACTGGCTGTTCTTCCAGAGGTCATGAGTTCAATTCCCAGCAACCACATGGTGGCTAACAACCATCTATAATGTGATCTGATAACCTCCTCTAGCCTCCAGATTACATGCAGGCAGAGCTCTGTATACATAATAATAAATAATAAATCTTGAAAAAAAAAAAAAAGAAATGCTTTCAGTGAAGATTAAGTAAGCCGATTCAAGAGCCCTGGGAGGGTCCTCATTCCTAAAAGTGCATTAATTTCCTTTTATTTATAAGAAGCCAGTCCCAGTTAGCTGCGTGTGCACACGGACATACACACCCAGGGCAAGGCTGAGTCATGGTATACTCGGCTCCCAGGAGCATCAGGGTCCTAGGGGTGGGGAGGCTACACACTGATCCAAGCTGCACCAACTGCACTGCAAAAGCACCCCACTGTCCATTTAAAGGCTGTGATGTAGGATGCATTTGTTCTGACATTATTTAAAGGCTTTCTAAGTTCTTTCCTAAACTGTAGGCTGCTCAGCACCTATGCCCTGCCCCCCATAGTACTGGGGGATTGAGCCTAGGGTCTCACACATGCTAAGCAAGAGCTCTCCCACTGAGCTACACTCCCGGCCCCTGAAATCCATTTTGACTGCCTTATTGCCCTGAAATGACTTATCTACAGTATGTGACAATTAGACACGCTGTCTGTGGAAGGAAAATCTTAAAAGACAAATGACCACAAATAGGCAGTGGGCATGCCTTTCAAAGGAAAAGGACTTCAGAGTAAAGCAACCTATATTTCGAGGCAGAGGCAGGCCAGCCTGGTCTACAGAGTGAGTTTCAAGACAGCCAGGGCTACACAGAGAGAAACCCTGTTTTAAAAAACAAAGCAAAACAAAGAACCAAAACCAACCAACCAACCAAATAAACAGAACAAAACAAAAAAAAAAGAAGTTCCCCAAGAGCACAGTTACTTGAGTGGACACTGAACAAAGCAGTGAGATGCAGCCACGGCCCTGCCAAAGCTGGGCACTGGGAGCAAACCCATACGTGGCCTGAGGCCTGGACAGGTGGAGGAAGCTAAAGGGAAGGCCTGGAGGAAGAGGCAGCACAGGCCGCTACATAAGCCTTCTAGGGTGTTCAGTATTAGGGATGAATCCATGCTCAGTAACAGGCATCTGGAATAACTTCTGTCTCTCCTCTCCTTCGTCTCAAGGTGGCTACCCATGTGAACGCTGAGGAACAGGAAGCAGATTCTGGAACTGCTTCTGGAACTAGGTTCTGGAATTGGTGTGGGCTCTCAATGCTTTAGAAATGCTGAGGAAACAATGCTTGTGGAAACATTCTCTGAAATAAAGAGAGGTCTAGAGTCCTCAGCCTCTCCAAGGGCCTATTTCTCAGGCCTTTTTCCTTGAAAAGAAAAGCTCTGAGTTTGTATTTCTCTAAGCATTAAAAAGTACTGGGTGTGGTGGCGCACAGTTTTAAATCTCAGTATTCGGGAGGCAGAGGCAGGTGGATCACTGTAAGTTCAAAGCCAGCCTGGTCTACAAAATCTAGTCTAAGACAGCCAAGGCTACGCAGAGAAACCCTGTCTCAAAAAACAAAAAACAAAAGAAAATGTAAGTGATAGGGGCTGGAGAGATGGCTCAGTTAAGAGCACTGCCTGTTCTTCCAAAGGTTCTGAGTTCAATTCCCAGCAACCACATGGTGGCTCACAACCATCTATAGTGAGATCTGGTGCCCTCTTCTTCTGGCCTGTAAGCACCCATGCAGGCAAACTACTGCATAAATAATAAATCTTAAGAAAAAAAAAGTAAGTGCTGGCCAATTACATATTAATGCAGACTTTAACATGGTGACAGGAAGAAACATTTCTTACAGGATTCCTCTATGAGAAAGTGGTTTTAGAAGTCCATTTACCGTGAAAGCCATGTTCCCAAAGAACAGGAGTCTTTTCAGTCAGTCTAAAGAAACATGGCGTGCTATGACCAGGAAGTGGTGGATGTAATCCGGCGCTCGGACAGCCAGATGAGTGACCGTCACTGAGGGAGCCTGAATGACAGGACTCAGACACCGAACGTGCTCTGCTGCACACCTGAGGCCTATGACTTGCCTTTCCAGGAGAGCTCGAAGCCCTATCCTGGAGTATGGCTGTTTCCAGAAAGGTCCTTACCCAAATGTTTATGACCAACAACTGCTCTGCCCCACTCCCATTTGGTAGATAATTAGTGCTGGAGGCCAAGGCCAGGGCCTGGCACGTGCTGGGCAGCCACTCTCCTGCTGAGCTATGGCCCTAGCCCAGGAGAACTCATTTTTCAGACTGCTTGGATGGTTTTGCAACTCTGCTGTCTCAAGGCCAGACTGGCACTGCTTAGCTACAGGGGCAGCTGGGTCTGAGGACAGGCTAGATCAGGGCCCTAGCATTTCTAACTAGGGAAGTCTGGAGACTGTCAGGACAGTCTCACCCTGCTCTGCTCTCAGGCGTCCCGAGCCCTTGGACTGTGCCTTTGTGTCTGGAAACATGATGAAAAGACATTTTCTTATGGTTCAAACGGGACCAGATCAGGCTCAGGACTCACAGGGTATGGAATGCTACACAGGGAGTTGATGAATACCACTCACCAGAAAATACAAATCCACAGATTGCCGAATCCAAACACATTTTAACAAATAGCAGAAAAATGAAAGGAAAATAGTAGATACAAGTTAGATTGTATACAGGAGGTGCAATTCTCCAGTTAATAAAACACGAACATTTCAACACATAACCTAGATAAATCAAGATAATCTAAGCAAAAGAATGCTCATGAAGACACAATCCAACTTCCTTGGTCTACCAGTACTGCAAACCTAGAGGGTCACAAATCAGCTTAAAATTATGCAAAAGAGGAGTATCTTGCACTTAAGACAGGTGTGGTAGCTCACACCTTTAGTCCCAGCACATGGGAGGCAGAGGCAGGATGATCTCTGTGAGTTCGAGGCCAGCCTGGTCTACACACAGAGGTCTGCAGAGGTAGTTCATTGCAGCAGTCCTCAGCATAGTTCAGTCCCTACAGAGGGCCTAGGGATGGAAGAGGCCATATCTTTTAACTCAGTTAAAACAGTATTATCATGTGGATGTGTAGCCAGAACAGTGACTTTTAAGGTGTTTGAGAATCAACATGGGGATGGAGCGGGGTGGAATCAGGCTCTATTAATTACCTCATGATTCTAAATCAGATTAACTTTAGGTAACAGATGTACTATCTACAAAGAGAAGAATTTACTAAGCAAATCAATATTGTATTATTTCGAGAAAATGCTTCTCAGAACACTTGCGGAGCATCCTCTTAGCTACAAAATCAACCGTCTCATCATAAATAATTCTGACCTGGTGATTAAAGTGGTAGATCCCCAGGGGACCTTAATCTGCTCTGCACACTGCTCTGTCTGTGACTGGGAGCCGAAGCAGGACTCGAGGTAAGGATTCACGGAACAGTTTTTGCTCAGAGGCATCTCTCCTGCTGGCCTGCGCCAGGGATGCTTTCTGGGTAATTGAGACAGTGTCACCCCTGCCAGTGCTGACACCAGCAAGCGCCGTGTGCTGCTACAGCAGTTCCTGGGTGTAAAGCTCACTCTGTGACTAGAAGCGCTGACACCGGGCCTGCTGGCCATGCAGGGGCTCCTACACCCCGACACCCCGACCTGCTTCCCACAGGCTGCAGGAGAGACTGGGCCCCCAGGGTTGGTTAGTAAATTCATATATAGCTGCTTACCCTTCTCTGCCAATTTCTCCAACCTTCAGGGCGTCAACAAGAGGCTCTTTACCTAGTTTGGTCAGGTTCATTTTGGTCTCAAGAGTCATCAGAAAGGACCCGTTGTAAGACATTTCCAGATCGATCCAGAGTCCTAGAGAAACAGTTTTTAAAAAAAAGTTTTCTTTTCTTTTCTTTTCTTTTTTTTTGGTGCCCCTTAAGAGTCTAAACTACAGTAGAAAACTTGCATTTTCAGGACTAGAAGGTTAGTTCCATAGTAAAGAGCACTAGCTGCTCTGCAGAAGAACTGAGTTCAGTTCCCAGCACCGTCTTTCCTAACTCCAGTTTTGGGGATCTGACACCTTCTTCTCCCCTCTGAGGACAGTGGGCATGCATGTGGTACGCACACGTACACGTAGGCAAAACCTCATGCACATAAATACAAATAATTTCAAGGTTCTTAAGTTGGCATGAACCTAAATTGCGCATGTGCCTTGTGCTGACAACAGAGACGGGAGGTGAGGGTGCTCTGCGAGCGAAGACTAATGGCCAGCACAGCAGGCAGCTCTGCAAGGACTCTCTCTCCCTCTCTCTCCCCTCCCCACTCCCCGCCCCCACCTGGCTTCTCCACACATGCCCAGAAGCATGTCACTGGGCGCTGAGCAAATCCGGAAGACAGTTTCCATGATGCAGTCATTAATGGGCTGGGGCTTCGGAGTTATGCAGCTGTTTGGGGGTCACTCATGCTCCTGTAAACTTACTCACCTATGCCCAATAAGCCAGTGAAGGTCCCCCTACCAAGCCTAATGACTTGAGTTTGATGCCTGGGACCCACAAGGTAAAGGAAGAGAACTGACTTCCTTCTACAAGTTGTCCTCCAACCTCCACATGCACAAGCCCCACCCTACCCTCCCCACCTCCCTGCAAATAATAAATTAAAAAAAATAGTTTAAAAGCCCAATAAATTCATTAGTTTCCTTTTCTCTCTCTCATTCTCTCTCTCTCTCTCTCTCTCTCTCTCTCTCTCTCTCTCTCTCACACACACACACACACACACACACACGACTAAATTTTTTTTGGTTGTTCAAGACAGATTTTTAAAAAGAAGATTTAATTTATTATGTATACAGTGATCTGCTGCATGTACACCTGCAGGCCAGAAGAGGGCATCAGATCTCATTGTAGCTTGTTGTGAGCCACCATGTGGTTGCTGGGAATTGAACTTATGACCTCTTGAAGAGCAGACAGTACTCTTAGCCTCTGAAATATCTAAGACAGGAGAGATGGATGGCTCAGAGGCTAAGAGCACTGACTGCTCTTCCAGAGGTCCTGAGTTCAATTCCCAGCAACCAGATGGTGTCGTACAACCATCTATAATGAGATCTGGTGCCCTCTTCTGGCCTGCAGGTGCTACATACAGGCAGAACACTATACATAATTTTAAAAAGGTTTATTTTATTTGTATAAGTGTTTTGCATAATATATATGTGCATCATGGGTATGCCTGGTGCCAGAGAATGTCAGAGAGGGCGCTGGAGCCCCTGGAGCTGGCATCATGAATGCTGTAAGCCACTGTGTGGGTGCTGGGAATGGAACCCAGGTCCTTGGCAAGACAACAAGTGCTCTTTCCCACTGAGTCATGCCTCCAGACCCCAATTTTTATATTTTTAGGATCCTTTTGTTTCTGGAAATTACCCAATGAGTACCTAGGTCAATCCGGAGAACTACCTGATGCCAGTGTTTAAGAATTTAGTCCTCAGAGGGATACAGGGATACGGCTGCCAATGAACTTATATGCCCTGTCACCAGGACAGCCAGCACTGGAGCAGCATCTCCAGTGTACAGATTGCCTCGCCACCCTCTGCCACCACAGGAGGGGACGGCATGCCAGGTAAGGCCACATGAGATGCTTTTAATTCTTAGAACTCCTTAAGACCTCATGGATTTTTAACCAAAATGCAATCCTTCAAGTGGCTATTTAAATGCTAATAAATTTTTTATAGATCCTCATAAGTGACAATATGTAACAGGAAACAGGAAACTCTCAAACCATTCTTCATATATAGCTGCATTTTCAGTCCATTGTGGTAAACAGCCCCTCCCCACATGGCTACCCCGAGATAAAAGCACCGCCCAAGCTTACAAAGCACTAATGGTGCGATTCTTCACTAAAGGCAGAATAATTCTTATTTTGTTTTCAACAGATACTTCCTGATACTGAGTGTGATTATTCTCCACGGATGACTGGGTTTAATTAAGTGGCACACAGGTCAAGTGTGATTATCTTCTTTGCGGGGGAAAAATGGCTTCACTTCTAGCTTACAGTAAGCAGTTAAAACATCATTAGTTAGCTTACTCTTCAAAATACTGTTACTGTGGAAATAAAAGGCACATCTGCTTCAGCAGAGACATCTAGTCCTTAATCACTTCCAGGAGAAAGGGATTAGTGCAAAGGGCTACATATGAATTTTAACTCAATATAAAAAGGACATAATAATCCCTTCTGGAAATCCTAGCCAGGTTTCCAAATAATATTAATGGCATGAATTGTCTCTGAAAGCTGCCATATTAAAGGTATCAAAACTTTACTCCTTCCAATATGGGAGGTTGTGTTGTTTTTCTTTCTCAAAAATTTATTATTTTTAAAAAGTATGTACATATGGGTGTGTGTGCAAGTGTTACAAATGGGTGTGTGTGTGCAAATGCCGGCAAGGGCCAGAAGAGGGCCTAGAGATGGGGTTGTGAGCCAACCAAACACGGGTCCTGGCATTCACAAACTCAGGTCCTCTGGAAGGGACCAGTACATAAGGGCAGCCATTTGCAGCCACGCGATGTGGCTCCTGGGAACTGAAGTGCTCTGAACTGAGTCCAAACAACAATAACAAGCACTATGGACTCAGGCTGGTTCGGGCCCCAGTCACACATGGGATACAGCCTACCCCCCACTGCCAGGAAGGCCAAGTGAAAGGCTTGGGGCTCGAGTTTCACTGCAACTTCTTGAGCAGTGGAGAGAGGTCTCACCTACACACAGAGGACTCTGTTCTCCTTGTAGGGAGGACTGGATGCAGCCAGCAGCTAGCACACCCTGGCCATCCTTTCTTGTTCTGGGGAGAAGGCTGGAAAAGATAACCAGAAACCTCTCTCAGGATGAGGCCTAGACATGATCAGATATTTCTGGTGGGTTTGCTGAGTTTTATTTCTATGTTGTTGTTGTTGTTTGATGCAGGGTGTGGTGTGTTCCAGGATGGCCTCAGAGTTGTTTAAGTAGTTAAGAGTGACCCTGCACTTCTGAGTCTCCTGCCTCCATCCCCCAAACACTGGAGTTACATGCAGACACCTCCGCTCTCAGCTCATGGAGCGCTGGGGGTCAAGGCCAGGGCTTCATGCACACTAGGCAAGCACTCTAGCTCCTCAACTGCATTTCTGGTCCACAGTCTGGTCTCACAGCATTTACTACGTTTCTTAAGGTCCACTTGCAACCTAAGATGGCGTCAAGAATGGGCTGAGAACTTAAAAACATAGGAACTTCAAATAAATATGGATTGGGAGACTACTCACCATTACAATGAAAAAAAAAAAGTTTCTATGACAGTATCTAGGCAGGCAAGGAGCACCCTGAAAACCCGAGAGCATGGACAGTAGAGCAGAGACCTAAGCCTGTCGTTATGTCCCAGGCCCCGGCTTGCAAGGCCACCAGAGGAAGCGAACAGCACATAGGGAGCCTGTCTCTCGCTTGGGAGAATGTATGGATATGGTGATGACGGCAAGGAGGGGACAGACACTGTTCCACAGGTGGCACCTTAGCCTGAGCACAGACAGCTATACAGTGTCATTCCAGCAGTGCTCAAGGATGAAACAACATCAACAAGATGACAATGAACATGACAAACTTGAGAGGATCTTTGTACAAGGCTCAACCAATAGCTCAGGGTGCCACAAAGAAAAGACAGCTCACTCCCCAAAAGTGCCACTGAGCCCTTAGGGATACGAGCCCATATCAACTGACAGACCCTGAAAGGAACCCTGTCTTCAGGAAGTACGTGGTTAGGAATAAAGATGGGGCTGGGGAGATGATGCTCAGTAAGTCTCCTGCTGTACAGGCATGAGCGAGGACTGACTGCCTCTCAAGCACACAGGTATAAGTCTGGGTAATGTGCCTGTAATCCCGGTGCTGGGAGGGGGAGACTTCCTGAGCTTGCTGTCCAGGAGTCTAGTTGAGCTGTGTGCTCCAGATTCAATAAGCTCCAGATTCAAATAAGATAGAAAGGAAGTATTTGAGGAAGATACACGACATCAGCCTCTGGACGCCACATCCATGCCCACATGCACAGGATAAAGATAGGCACCAGGTATATGACATACCTGTAATCCCAGCACTAGGAAGGCAGAGGCAGTGAGCTGAGGGCAGCCTGAACTACATGAGACCCTATCTCAAAAAATCAGGGGGGGGGGGAAGGAATAAAAATGGCCTCAATAAAAATGGCCTCAACCGGCTGAGTTCAACTCAGACCAATGTAAAGCGGAAACAAATGGCTGTGCGTCCTCAGAGGCGCACATGGGGACAGGGGTAGGGGATGCGGCCCAGAATGGAGGGGTATGTGGTGTGCGTTTGCCTTTACCGCATTTCTCCTTGGCAAACCCCAGGGCCTCAGTAACTGTCCCACTATGGCCACTGAAAGCATGTGGCCCCACAACTGCAGCTCCACCTTGTACTGTGAGAGGCGGTGGTCTTGACTCTGGGCTGGGTCGACGGGGCCCCTGCTTCTTGGAAGGTGTTCTGGCTTCATTTCTGGTGCTGTTACAAATACCCTGAGAAAAAGCAAGCTGGGGAAGAAAAGGTTCATCTGGCTTCCAGTCCCATACTACAGCCTGTCTCTGTGAGGAAGCCAAGGAGGGAACCCAGAGCATCACACCCAGGCGGGAGCAGGAAGAACACAAGCGTGTGTCCTGGACTGCTCAATCAGTACTGAGCTAGCTTCTCTACGCTCACACAGTCCAGGGCCCAGCCCGAGGGGACAGTGCCGTCCACATTCGGGGTGGGTCTTCCTACCCCAATTAGTAAGCAGGGTAATCCCTGATCTATGTAATTCCGCATTAAGACTCTTCCTCGTTGGCTCAGGGTGGGTCAAGATGACGGTGACAGCAGAAGGGAGTGAGGGTCCCCACGGGCCCTGCTCATGGAGCTGGCCTCAAGCCCCCCGCTCTGACTTTTCCCTCTCAAAGTGAACATCCTGCCCACAGAGAACAAAGCTTGAAGAGAAGCATCCGATCGCAGGTTAGCGAGGTCACACACCAGGGTTGCATTAGACCATCCCAGTGACGGTTTTGTTCCTGGCAAGCACGCTGGTGCCATCTGCTCTCAGATACCAGAGAACCTCTGCAATCTCTTGACTCTGGATGTGACTTTTATGACAATATCACTGCTAGCTCTTCCTACGTCACAACTGTTCTCTGACATAAAGCACTATCTTGCCAAGGTTGAAACAATTTAAACCCCAATATCTCACTCCTTTTTAAAAAATTGTTTAAAAGGGGCTGGAGAGATGGGTCAGTGGTTAAGAGCACTGGCTGCTCTTCCAGAGGACCTGGGTTCGATTCCCCGCACCTACATGGTAGCTCACAACTGTCTGTAACTTCAGATCCAAGAGGATATGATGCCCTCTTTTGACCTGTGTAGGTACTGCACATACACCATGCATAGACATACATGTAGTCAAAACATTGATAAACATAAAATAAATATATGTATGAGAATTTTGGCTGCAGGTATGTCTGTGCACCATGTGTGTGCATGCTGTCTGTGAAGGAAGAACAGAGTATTGGGTCCCATGCAACTCAGTCACAGACAGTTGTAAGCCATCATGTGGATGCTGAGAATTGAACCCTGGCCCTCTGCAAGAGCAGCTCTTGCTCTTACCCACTTTCTATTATTTGGGGGGGGGGCGGTTTCTCTGTGTAGCCTTAGCTGTCCTTGACTCTCTATGTAGACCAGGCTGGCCTTGAACTCACAGAGATCCACCTGCCTCGCCTCTCTGAGTGCTGGGACTACAGGTGTGTGTAGCACCACTCCCGGCTTCTCTTTATTCTTGAGGGAAAGTCTCACTCTGTAGCACAGCCTGGCCTGGGACTATGTAGCCCAAATTGTCTTTGAACTCACGGTGATTTCCTGTCTCCTGGCAGTCTCCAAGTGCTGAGACTGCCCGTGCCACTGCACCCAGCTGCAAACTGCTTTTTCTTCTTACAACACAGCCACCTAGGCCTACATCCTAAGCTTTCCAGTAGCACCATCGAGGACAGCAATGGTATTAGTGAGATACCACCACCACCATGTGTGGTTCCCACTGCCTTTGGTGTGTTCACTCATGAGAGTCTCCGTGTGGGAGGTGAGGAAGCAAAGAGGTTCAGAAACTTCTCTGAGGCTATGGGTTTATGAGCTCAGCTATCTCAGTCTATGGACGCCACTGGCAACCACTTTCTGCATTCCTTCAAAACTGAGGGACATGCTGGGCATGGTGCAGTCTGTCAACAATCCCAGAACTTGGGAGACAGAGCTAGGAGGGCTGCTGCATGCTTGAGGCTAGCCTGCTCTACATGGCAAGTTCTAGACCAGCTAGGGCTACATAGAGAGATCTTATGTTAGAATTTAAAAGTGCATAGCCAAGGCAGGATAATCCAAGCAGCCTGAATGGCCCACATGAACCAGAAGATAATCTTCTTTCCTTTTTAATCTTTTCTTTTTCAAATTACTGTAATTTTATTATTTTTTAAAAAGATTTATTTATTTATGTATACAGTGTTTCACCTGCATGTCAGAAGAAGGCACGAGATCTCATTATAGATGGTTGTGAGCCACCATGTGGTTGCTGGGAATTGAACTCAGGGCCTCTGGAAGAACAGCCAGTGCTCTTAACCTCTGAGCCATCTCTCCAGCCCTTATTTTATTATTTTACGTGTATGTGTACTTTGCCTGCACTTTTTTCTGTGTACCGTGTGCGTGCAGGGTTCACAGAGGTCAGAAGATGGCATTGGATCCCCTGCATCTGGAGTTAGAGACAGACGTGGTCCTCTGGAAGAACAGCAAGGGCTCTTGAGTGCACAGCCATCTTTCCAGCCTCCAGGAAGGACTTTTCAAAGGGGCACAGGAGTCTCACAGGAGGTGGGCTATTTAAAAGCCTCCCCTCAGTTCCCAGGCATTTCCCAGGCAAGAGCAAGTGAGCTCTCATTTTCACCTGTGGTCAGCTTTAGCAAGTTGCCCCAGCGTTTAATTTTCCTAAAAGGGAAGGTTCTCCCCGAGGGCAGTGGAATCCAAAACCTCCAACTCACACTGTCACACACTGCATGAAGACTCCTGGTCACTAGTGGACCGCACAGAGGCCAGCAGTCCTGTGAGATTCTGTCACTTATTAACAGGACTGGGTTAAGCATACTCTACTGTTTACACAACGGGAATGGAGCTGGGGGTGGGCGAGAGGAGCTGCCATCAGTGACAGTTGCATGTCATTGTTATTGTTGTTTTAGCATCATATAGGCATCCTTCAAAAGCCTGGAAAAACCTGATTTAATTAAATTCAAATAATGCACAGGTGTTATGGTTCTTCAGCCCCTTTCTTTGGTAATGTCTTCTTCCTGTTATATAAGCAGGCAGAACTCTACACTTCGCCCTGAAAGGAGTTAAATAAGCTTCAAGTGGATTAAAACCGGCAAGACTTTGATCTGCAGAGCTGAAATGTCTCACCCCAGCTCTGAAAAACAGGAAAGAAGCCCAAGACTCAGGTCTCCAATTATCCTCAAAGGCTGACCAACACAGTCCTGGGTCTGCGGTACAGTTCAAAGCCACAAGGACACTCTTGGATGCGGCAGAGCATGCTGTGCCCTGCCTAGGGCCCCTTTCCTTAGATGCTTCTATTAACCCAGGAAAGGGCAGTGCTGCGATCTGAGAGCATGTGGAAAACCAACAGGCATCTCTAGTATCAGGAGGCTGAGTTAGGTTTGAGTTAGCCGATGAATTCACAGCTTGTTACTAGTCAGTCCCTGAAGACACAAAGAGCAAAGGGCAGCTGAGAGCCATGGGTCAGAGGAGACCCCTGCTTTTGAGCTGTGATGGGGCAAAGATCCCAGCTACACAGCTAGCCTAGGGGCAGCACACCTCTTAATACTGTGCACCACACTGTACTGGGGGTGGGGGTGGGTATAACAAACAACCTAGTTCCGGGTTAGAAAGAGAGCACACTGCTTGCAGAGTCTAAATCTCTTCTAGCTTTTTTCTCTGTGTATCTGACTGGCCCCAGCAGTACTCAGATTGATGGAGGTGCAGACGGAATTCAGGGTTACGGTGGACTTGTGTCTTTCTCAGAGATCAGTGTGTATGCCCTGTCCGCTCAAACCCTGCTATAGGGATGCACAGAGCTGCTAAGTGTAATCAGCGGACACTCGCTTCATGTTGTGTAACAGCGGAAAAATTATTTCACTAAATGTGATTCAACAGCAAATAGAGGTGTTCTAACCTTACAAATTCTACAAAGCACTGACTTCAAAACACATATCATTCTCCAGAAAAGCCGTGTCTACTCCCCTGGCTCTGCTTCTGGGCCACCACAGGACAATGTCAAACACTGTCCAAGGCAAAGAGGTTCCTTGATAAGGGAGAACTAAAACCGTGAGCTGCGGGCAGAGTGCACATGCCTGTAACCTCAGCGCTTGGAAGACTGAGTCAGGAGGACAGTTTGCTTAGCTGGGCCACCTAGCTAGACCCTGTCTCAAAAAGGAAGGAGGAAGGAAAGGAGGAGGAGGGAGGGAACTGGTGAGGTGACCCTGTGTGCCAACAGCTTTCTGTTCCCATGGCTCACTCACCTTTTATGTTTTACTAACTCCTGCACACCATCCCACACCTGTCGATGCCCTTTGACGCTACATGTTATAAAAGAACATGGAAATCAGTGATCACCCCCATTATTTACATTTCTTCCACATTCTGGTCAATTCTGTTCTCTCTCCATCCACAAGACTAGGCATAAATACTGTGTCCATGGCGTGCCTAAAACCTCAAGTCCAAGCAAGAGCTATGCTCCAGCAGACAGGCTTGCTCCTGAAAAACTGCCTTTGAAAATGTAAAGCTTTTATAACTTAGAAGACGAGGCAGGAGAGGCTGTGGTGTGAGTGAGAGAAGAGAGCAGCGACTCTCAAGGAACCAGGGCCAAGGAGGATGGGCACGTGGGGCCCATGAGAGGAGAGTGCAGGCAAAAACCTAGCCCACCGCCTTGTACTCTGGCAAGGGCTACAACTCACACAGAAACTCGGGCCCCAGAAACTGGCTTGAGGTGTCTTGGGGCTGGAAAAGACCATGTAACAGACTGGAAGACTCGGGCTAGGAGAAGGAACCTACAGCGACTGCCAATCAGTTTCCTACTGTGACTGTTATAAACAAAAGTCACTTGTAGGATGTAGTGGCCCGGGTCTGTGCTAGGGAGGCTGAGGCAGGAAGGTCATGAGTTCAAAGTCAGACTGGGCTGTAGAGTAAGGTCCAAGGGCAGCCTGAGCTACACAGCAAGACTTTCTCAACAACAATGACACAACAACAAATTCAAAAGAACCTAAAATGGCTGGTGAGATGGCTCAGGGGGTAAATGTTCTTGCCACGCAAGACGAATGATCCAAGTTCAAGCCCCGAAACCCCTTTAAAGGTAAGGTAAGGGAGAGAACTGACTCCATAGAGCTGTCCTCTTACCTCCACATGCACATCCCTTGCCAGCCCCCAGCTGCTTCTCCCTCTCTCTCCCTCTCCCATCACACACACACACACACACACACACACTCCACTCCACATGAATAAGGAGAGTAGGACTCGGCTTCTAAGCACAAGCCTTGGTGTCAAAACTACAGCAAGAGAAACATTTCAACACCCTTGAATAAATGGTCAAGTCCTCTCTAGTCAACTAAGAGTTACCTTGGTGATCAACATAAGGCTTGAAGGCCTGAAGGATTTTTGGCACAGCCACACCCATGTCAAGTTCTGTCAGTGTTAGCTCATTCATAAAGTAGGGGAGCTGGAGAAAAGAAACAAACAGGGAATGAGACACATCAGTAAGCTGGTAACGTCACTCAGGTCACTAGAGATCCACGTACATACTGTCTGAGGAGAGACTAGTGAAGGTGCTGGGTCACATCTCTATGTACAAACCAGAGAGGCAGAAACACAAAAGCAGACAAATACTCTAATCTCATAAGGCAGGGATGGGGACAGAGGTGTGGACTCAGTCAGGGATGACAAATGCAGGTCTGTGCCTGTGGAGTCTGTGTTGGAGCTTTCTCTAGCTTCAGGCTACATCTGGTCATCAGGGCACACCAGGGGCCATGGGAGGGGCAGTGCAGGGAGAGTTAGCATCTGTCTTCACACTCCAGTGAAGGTCAGAGCTCCTTCTAGACAGGCAGCTCTCTGCTCACAGCTCTCCTGGCAGAGGACTGGTCAACTGCTTGCCACTCCACCTTTGCCCCCAGTGCAGGGCCACACCCCTATGCCCTGCCTGCCAGCCTGGGCAGACTGCGGTCGGTCGCCTTAGGTTCTGCATCTCCCCTGGCTCCTCGTCTGAGTGTGCCATCTGCTTCCTGCTGGGTCTGACTAATATCCCCAACTCTATCAGCAGGAATTTATCATCCAGGAAATGACACAAAAGTACTGCTATCCTTCCAGAATCTCTAA
The DNA here is from genome assembly GCF_964271855.1 of Acomys minous. NCBI lineage: Eukaryota > Metazoa > Chordata > Mammalia > Rodentia > Muridae > Acomys > Acomys minous. Next base: position 98,571,332 of record NC_140493.1, read on the forward strand.
GTCACCATGAACTTTTCTATACTTCTTCTGGAAGGATTTGTATTTTTTCTTTCTTTCTCTTTCTTTTCTTTTCTTCTTTTCTTTCTTTCTTTCTCTTTCTTTTCTTTCTTTCTTTCTTCCTTTCTTTCTTTCAGGGGTTCTCTGAGTAGTTTTGGCTGTCCTGAAACTTGCTCTGTATACCAGGCTGGACTTGAACTCAAAAGATCTGCCTGCCTTTGTTTCCTGAGTGCTGGGCACACCACCACTGTCAGGCTGGATTTGTTTTTTCTTAATCTCCAGGTCATTTGTTATTTTAGTGTAAGGGTGCTCTCCCCCCACTCCCTCCTGGCTGGTTTGAACTCACAGAGATCTGCCTGTTTCTACCATCCAGTGCTAGATCTAAAGGTATGTGTCACCACACCCAGCTCAGCCTAAGATTTGAAGTAAGGGTTCAGTATTTTTCTCAAATAGCTAGTTAGTGATCTCTGCCTATTTTCTTAATCTATTCTGTCACCTTTAAATACCAGCTTCACATCACGCTGGGCATTGTAGTGTTTTCTCTGTGTGTGTCTTTTTCTTTTTTCTTTCTTTTTGAGGTAGGGTCTCACTGTGTAGCGCAGGGTGGCTTTGGTTTATGAGGTTCCTCCTGCTGCAGCCTCCTAGGTGCTGAGATGACAGCCACGCACCACAACGCCTGGCTACGACACAGCTCTGTAGTTCACAGGTCCATTTCTTTTCTCCTAGAACTACCCTAGTTATATTTTCTAGTTGAATGTTAGATTAAATTATAGAAATTGAGGGTATTTATGTTGTTGCTGCATTTGGCCTCAAACTCACTCCACAGCTGAGGATGGCCTTGAGTTTCTGAGTCTCCTGTCTCCACCTTCCAAATGCTGGAGTGACATGTGGGCACTGCCATGACTAAACCCAGGACTTCCTGCATGGTATGCAAACATGGTATCATGTGAGCTATGTCCAGACCTCAGTCACGATTGTCTGAATTGGTGCTCTCTGTCTTAGACACACACACCTTGAAAAGCATCAGTGTGAATGTGGGTGACATCTCTATCAACCCATAAAATGTCACTTGGCCAGGCAAGTATGCCACACATGTGCCACACTGTTTTTTGTCTATAACTGTCATCCAAGGCCTAGCGTTTCAGGAGCCTGCCTGAGAGATTCCACAGGCTAGCCAAGACACAGGTCACCTCTGTCAGCACTTCTATGGGATCAAGTGTCTGACACCACAACTGTTTTGTCTTTTTGGTGTCACAGCTCCCTCTAACCCTATCCTGAGTCCTATGGCTGCTGAAAAGGCAAAGGAAGGACCTGAGACAGATTCTGAGACAAAGGCAGGGCTTGAAGGCACCTGGCACTGAGGAGGTAACCCAGCGAGTGGCCTCTAATTACCAGGGTCGGGGGTGGGCTGGCCAGCAGGGCTCTCTAGGTCTACCTACCCCAAGAAGCATCTACAGACTAATCTCCACGAATGCATCTACAACTCACCTCTCCCCAAGCAGCTCTCTCCCAGATTAGTCTCTTTCAAGTGCTGAAGAAAGCAAGACATGTTCCGTACCCTCCTAGGTAAACTCAACTGGGGACTGAGCAGTCATGTATGTGGAATATACTCTTGTTTGTGGATAGGCATCAGGCGGTGCGCAACATCAGCATCTGCAGGTGGGCATGAGCATCCCAAAGATGTATGCGAGCAGTGGGGGCCAAGACAAAGAGCTCACTTGATGTTGGGGCAGAAATGCTGTTTGCTTTAAAGCCACGACTGAGTACTCTGCCTGACATGAGTCAACATCATATGCAACAGTGGCCATCGGGGATTACAGAACGTGGCATTATCTTTCTGCCCATCTGTCCCTATGCCTGGGTCTCTTCTGGTGTTCAGGGCATGCCACAGAGCAGCAGATCAGAAGTCAGTGAGGATGAGGGGAGACCAGTAGATGAAGTTGGACAAAGACCTCCACACCTGACCTAGGCCACTGCTGGATCTCAACTACTTGTTCCCGGACAGTCCCTCTGACCATAAACAGCAGAGGGAGCTTAAGCTGGTGAACTGCAAGTGCTTTTGTGAGCAACTGACGTGGAAGACTTCCCTAGGCTTCCTTGGAAATGGGGGGGGGGGATGAGGGGGAGGGGGCCTCCCATTCCTGGTTAGGAGGAGATGGAACAGCCTCTCCAAGCTTCTGGAACTCAGGCACGCCCTGCTCTCCTCCTGCTCCAGGGAAGCACAGCTTCCAGAAAGGAGCAGGGACTGCCCCCCTACGTGACTCCAGCCTCTCTCTCTGAGATGACAAAGAGGTCATGTGCACTGTGGGTGGCTGCTGACGGCTCATCCCCTAACAGGAGGGACACTGATGATTACTGTCCCCAGTGCACCTGGACAGCGGTCAACTCTCAACCCACCTTGAGGACACTAATTGGTTGACACTTATCAACGGGCTCTGCCAAAAGCCCTGCTCTAAAAATCTCTTGAGGTCAGAAGGCAGCCTCTCTTCTTATCAGAACTGAGGATGACAGAGACTAATCTGTGGAAGGGATTTAGAGCTAGCCATAGCTCAACTAAGGCTGAAAAACATTCTGTTCTTTGTCCAGAGAAAGAACCAAAATCAAACAGAAGCTACTTCATGTTCACTTCTTTCTTCAAATCTAAGTTACCTTAGTCCAAAGTCTTCTTGACCGGGAGACCTTGAATTCCCTAATAGCATGTGCAAAGTTTTATGTCAGCGTACATTCTTCTAGAAAAAGGGCCTATGAGTTTCTGCTTCTCAAAGGAATCTATGACTCAAAGGAGACCCTGATATAAGCTACTGATCCTGGGACTCTCAGTGAGGACTTAGGGATCAAAGTGCTCTTCCCTGGCTGGGTCTTCAGCAGGCCAACGCCTCGCCTCTCAGGAAGCTCCACAGGTCTCCGGTGGGCAAGCATGCCCTTAGGCAATCACAAGGAATGCTTAGGCAGTTTAAACTCACATCCAAGCAGGCCTGGCCTAGCACCAGGAGTCTTCTTCAGCAAAAAGAGAGCCCTTCACAAAGAGACATCCGGCCCACGGCAGAGGTCAGTGGCAGACACACTAGAGCGAGCATTTACTGTCCTGGCTGAGGGAGGAGAGCAGCTTGGGAAAGGGTCCTACGGAGTGCAAATTTTCCAGGTTCTTGGCCCACCATGACACGAGGCAGACGGTTTAAACTGTCTCTAACTCAGAGACATAAGTCCCCGTTCTCCTAACCACGCTCTGGAGGGCCACCTAGAGAGGGTAATGACACAGCAACAGCAGAAAACTCAGACCTGTCAGCTGACTCAGTCCCCAGGTACTTAGTCACACATCAAGGTCAGTTTGTAATCCAGCAGATGTGCTGTGGAGTGTGGTGTGCTTAAATCAGGGTGTGTGTTCGCTTACAGCCTGAGGGGACAGACCGGCCAGAAGTGAAGCGGTGGGAACCAGAGGCCTCTCGTGGGAAAGGTGATACCTTAATTTTGCTGAGTTTCATCTGGATTTTCTTCGATACCACATCAGACCAGTATTTCTCGCCTAAGAAGTCCCAAAATATTCTTCCAAGCAAGGCATTCACCCAGGCTTCCTGTTCTTGCTCCTCAGAGGGCGGGGCCTCTGGCAACTGGAGAAAGAAAGGAGACACAGGAATTAGCTGTCAGAAAACTGGAGCCTCAGACAGGTGCTTATTTTCATAAGGCCTTCGGAGGCCCCTCCTGGAGAAACAGAACGCGTGACTTGCGCATCTTCCCTATAAATTACAAGTCCTAGATCGTGCTGGTGAGCGAGAAAAGGAGAAATGAAATTGGTTGTCACAGCTGCAACCTTCTCTTTGTCTGCTTTCTGCTTCTGCCAGTCCTCCCAGCTGATACTCCACAGCGCTTGCTCAGACAACCTGCCCCGCCCAAGCTCCCCTCCCAAGCGACTTGATGTCCCTGTGCTGGCGATCAAAGCCTGCCCAGCTTTCTCCCAGCTAAGGCTTGAGCCTGCACGTGTCAAGCCCATCCTCATCCAGGAGGAAATGAGTTTCCCAATGGCCAGGACTCAAGTTCAGCCTGATCCCTACAAGGTCAAGACAGTGTTGAGGTACTTAGAAGTACTGACATTTGCATCATGATACCTCTGAGACACTGAACTTAGCTGAGCCAGGAGTGTCCGCAGTCCTCCGCTCTCAGCATGTGAAGAAGAGGAGGGCAGAAACCACAGGGCTAGGCCAGATGAGAACACAGTTCTCAGGACAGATGTTTGCCCCAACCCCAGCCCAACAAGCACCCTCATGCCCACCCCTCTGCCCCCACACAATCTGTCTGAAACATACGCTGTGACCAGTGGGGGAGCAAATCTGTCTCCGATTTCCTGGGCTAGTTGCTTGGCTACGGAACCTGGCCTACAGTGGGTCAGAGGTGGGGATGGAGGAGGAGGGGAAGCAGCAGCAGCAGCAGCTCTGAGGGGACTGAGAGGCTTGATGGCAAGCATGTCTGGTGGGCTCAGCACCTACAGAGGTGGCAGCACCAGTGCTGCAGACTGTGGATGCACACAGGCCAATAACAGCCTCCTTTAGATTACCAAGTTTGCACATCACAGGACCCTAGAAAGAGGGGTCCTTCTGAGGCATGAGAGCTCCCTAGTTCATGACTGAAGCCTAACTAGCTCTCTGCTTACTCTGTCAGGAGGAGGGAGGGCGTGACAGACATTTGCAGAGATATCTGAATTAGACTACAGCCTTATACAGAGAAGCAAGCTCTTAGAAGGAAAGATCAAACTGGGCTCCACATATGTTATGACTACACAGGGGCCACACTTTTCACCTGTGTGTATGTGCCACCAAGACCTGCTCTGTGTAGCCAACTGCTCCACCTGCCTATGTGCCTAGGCCAGTGGCATGGCACCCAAGTCACTAGGTGCCAAAGATCCAACCTCGAAGGCCTGACTGGCTGTAAGAGCCCCCACAGTTTATGTCAAGTAACAGTTCTGAAGCTTAGACTTAGGGCTGATCAGTGTGAGCCATACATGGAGCCTGGTGTGAAGCCAGCAGACTGCCCAGTCCCCATGCCGTGCCACAGCTGTGCCAGCTCTCTTTCTGACAACTAGGGAGTGGGGCGCTCACCGCCAGTAACACATCAGTGTCTAGGATGTGTTCTAGACTCCTTCAAATCTAGATGATTTCCAGGATCTTCCTTATGATGTCAGTGACAACGGGCTGGAGCGCTTGCTGCTCTCCTGAGGATGCCCTTTAGGCCTCAGCTCCCAGAGGTGGCTCAGAGCCACCGTCAACACCACCTGACACCCTCTTCTGGCCTCCACAGCCACTCCACACACAGACACACAGGCACATTCATGAAAAAAAAAATTTAAACATCCTTGTTTAAAATTGACATATGCTGACTTTCCCATTTTAGGAGAGCCAGTTCTACCTCACTCTAGAGAATTCTATGTGGACTTCCTGATGGTGCCATGTCCTTGGACATTAACCAAGATCTGGATGGAAGGACAGAAACTGGCATCAGTAATTTCTTAACCACACCACAAATGTGTGTGCAGGTATGTGCACATGTACGTACTCACCTACCCCCCAAACACACACACCTGTGCTATCATCGTCAGGCCAAGGGTGACAGGTGCAGGAGTTGTTAAGCCCCATCAGATTAACTGCGCAGACTTCTGAAGAAACATCACAAGTCTGAAGAAAAAGGCCCCCAGGCTACTCAAGGGGTGCCAAACCACACCCACGTCACACCCACATCACTCCTAGTCTTGTAGGGTATGTAGAAGAGGCTGCATCTTCCTTTCTCAGGGGGGAGCACGTACCCTTTATCCATCTTTACTTCTAATGTTCATTTTCACAGGAAACAAATGCCACACACACACAGAGAGACACACACAAAGCAGCAAGAAACAAAGACCATTTCACAATGACGTCCAAAGCAGTGGCACATGATATGGTTAAATGTCTGAAGGAACTGACAGGCAGGCTGCTTTTCCTTTTTTACCAGTTCCTGTATCTAAAGCACATTCGTCACAGGGAACAAAGACAAACACGAGAGCTGCAGAGCACCCCACAGTGCACCCGGAGGGCTTTACGAACAGAACCTGGACTCCACTGACTGCCAGAACGCATTCCCAAAGACTGTCATAAAAATTTAAAGCTGAAAGAATAAATGTGCATACACCTACTAATATTGCTCTGTGGCTACAGGGGGAAATGTGAGGAGAATATTCATTGCACCGCCTCTCCCTCCATGTGCTTAGGAAGGGTTAGCCTCCCGAGTGACTTCCGGAGACTGCGTTTTGGGAGGGCAATGTTCCCAAGCTGAGGCAAGGCTATCAAGACTGTCTATATAGAGCTCTTGGGAAATATGCCATTTAAAATGATCGTATGCCCAACGCAGCAGGAATGTACTCAGCTTTCTTGGAGCCAGGGTTGCCTTTCTGCTAAAAGGGAGCATGAAGCAACTGCTCCTGAGTTTGGTCATGCATGGCTGCTGTCTCAAGGTGGCACATGTGGCAGCCTGGCTCAGGAGCAGACATGGCAGGACACTCTCTTCACACTTGTGTGCTTGTTCCCCCTGATTTTATATTTTTAGTTGTGGGCCTAGCCTTTAATGACTGAGCCATCTCTCCAGCCCTCCCTTGATTTTAAGACAATGGATATTAATTATAGAGAACTCATATGTGCGTGTGCACGTACACACACACACACAGACACACACACAGACACATACACAACCTTTTCCTAGTTAGAACAGAAACATTTTCACTATATTTTCTTTAAGCCCCACCCCACCCCACTCCCCCCAACCTTTTGTTTTGTTTTGTTTTTTGTTTTTGTTTTTCGAGATAGGATTTCTCTGTGTAGTCTGGCTGTCTTGGAATCTTTGTAGACCAGGCTGGCCTCAAATTTACAGTGATCTGCCTGCCTTTGCCTCCCAAGTGCTGAGATTACAAGCATGTGCCACCATGCCCAGCCCTGCCCACCCTTTATTTTATTTTATTTTAATTAAGGCAGGGACCCAGAGCGGCAGAGCCCTGGAAATCCAAAGGTATTAGATTTCCTTGGCGCTGGAATTACAAGTAGCTGTCAGTGTTGGGAACTAACTTGGGTCCTCAGCAAGAGCCATATGCACTGAGCCATCTCCTTTGTTTCTTTTGAAATGTCTATCCAGATCCTTGACTGATTTTTAAAATGTACTTTTGTGTGTATGAGTGTTTTATTTATGTATGTCTGTGTACCATGTGCATGTCTGGTGCCACAGAGGCCAGATTGGGTCCTGTGACTTGAACCCAGGTCCTCTGGAAGAGCAGCCACTGTCCTTAGCTGCTGAGTCAACTCTTCATCTTCTGACCCATCTCATTTGCATGTTGATGTTCATGTATGTATGAGTGGGTATGAGTGTGCACATGTGTGTATGTATGTGTGTATGAAGGCCAGAGGCTTACTTTTGACATTGTCCCTTAAGCTGCCCGCCCTGTTTTTTGAAGCAGGGTCTCTCATTTGGGACCTAGGACCCACTGAGCAGGCCAGACTGGCTGGTCAGTAAGCTCAGAATTCACCTGTCTCTATCTCCTCAGTGCTGGTATTACAAGCACACGGTCCCACCCCAGGTTTTATGTGGGTTTTGGGGATAAATTCATGTTATCATGTTAGCAAGCAAGCACTTTACCAGCTGAGCCTTCACTCTAGTCCCCTTTACACATGCGTTTTTTCTTTGTGGCAGTCACACTCTTGTAGGCCTGGCTGTCCTGGACTCGCTTTGTAGACTAGGCTGGCCTCAAATTCAGAGATCCTCCTGCCTCTGCCTTATGAGTGCTGGGATTAAAGGCTTGTGCCACCATGCCTGACTATAAAAATTTATTTCTTAATGGTATGTGTTGGGGGGGGTAAGTACACACGAGCGCAATTACTGACTGAAGCCAAAGGAGAGCCTGAGATCCCCTGGAGCTGGGATTCAGACTGCTGTGATGCCCTGACATGGGTGCTGGAGTCCTCTGCCAAAGCAGCGTGCGCTTTTAACAGCTGAGCTGTCTCCAGTTCTCAGACTTTTTTTTTTTTTTTTTAAGACAGGGTCTCACAGAACCTGGAGCATATCAACTGAACCAAGCCGGCGGGCCACTGAGCTTCAGGGATGTCCCTGCCTGGCTAGCTCAGGGGTCACAGAGCTATGCCACCAGGCCTGTTCCTACATGGGCTCTGGGGACTCCAAACTCAGGTCCTCATAAAGCAGACACTTATTGCATGAGCCATCTATCTCTTTACCCATTTTAAAATTCTATTATTTATGTCCTTAATATTGGTTCATAAAACTCCTTTATATGTTTTGGGTATTAGGTCCATATTAGAAAAACAATTTGCAAATGTTTTCTCCTACATTATGAACTATCTTTTACATATATTTATTTATTTATTTACTTACTTACTTACTTTTTGGCGGGGGGGTGGGGGGGTGGGTGTCAGTATAAGTGTGTGCCACACATGTGCAGGTACCTAGGGAGGCCAGAAGAGGGTATCAGATCCCTTAGAGCTGGAGCTACAGGTAGTTGTAAGCCACCTGATGTGGGTGCTGAGAATCAAACTCAGGTCCTCTGGAAGAACAGTAAGTGCCCATAACCACTGAACCATCTCTCCAGCCCCAATTTTTTTAAGCTTGAGATTTTGCTTTTATTTCATTTTGTTTATTTTTACTTAGTGTGTAGAAGTGGGTCTTCTCCACCATGCGAGTTCTGGGGTTGAACCCAGGTCATCAGGCTTGGTAGCACGCACCTGGACCCACTGGCCATCTGGCTAGCCCTGGCTCTTTCAAAGCTCTCAATGGTACTGTTTTTTTTTTTTTTTTTTTTTTTTTTTTTTGGTTTTTCGAGTCAGGGTCTCTTTGTAGCCTTGGACTCACTTTGTAGACCAGGCTGGCCTCGAACTCACAGCGATCCGCCCAACTCTGCCTCCCGAGTGCTGGGATTAAAGGCGTGCGCCACCACGCCCGGCCCTCAATGGTACTGTTTATGGTACCAAAGGCTTGAATTTGGGTGAAGCCCCATTTATTTTTCTCTGGTTGTTTGCTTATGTTATCTTAGTAGGGGCTTTATTTCTTTTCTTTTTGCCTTCTTATGCTCTTCTAGGCAGTCCTTTTTTGTTTTTAATATTTTACTTAATTTTAATTTATGTGCATTGGTGTGAGGGTGTCAGATCTTGGAGTTACAGACAGTTGTGAGCTGCCATGTGGGTGCTGGGAATTGAACCCAGGTCCTTTGGAAGAGCAGGCAGTGCTCTTATCCACTGAGTCATCTCTCCAGTCTCTAGGCAGTCTCTCTCTCTTTTTTTTGTTTTGTTTTTGTTTTTGTTTTTGGAGACAGGGTTTCTCTGTGTATCCTTGGCTGTCCTGGATTCGCTTTGTAGACCAGGCTGGCCTCGAACTTACAATGATCTGCCTGCCTCTGCCTCCCAAGTGCTGGGATTAAAGGCGTGCGCCACCATGCCTGGCCTCTTCTAGGCAGTCTTGATCTTATGTGCTAGAGTCACTGATTTGCACCCGTTCCCTACTCAGAAGGTTCACCTAACTCTATCTAAGCTTTACTTCTGTTATGAACTTTACAGTTTAAAGTTTGCCTTGAGGTCTGCAATCACGTGACCTAATTCTGTATGGAGTGTGAAGTTTTATTCTTTTGCCTGGATATTTAGTTGTTCCCACATATTTATTTAAAAAGGCTATTCTTGGGACAGTGAGATGACTCAGTGGGTAAAGGTGCATGCCGGTGACCTGAATTTTTATTTGTTTGTTTGTTTGAGATAGGGTCTTATTATGAAGCCCTGGCTGTCCTAAAATGCACTCAATAGACCAAGCTGGCTTCAAACTCAAAGATCTGCCTGCCTCTCCCTCCTTAGTGCTGGGATTAATGGCATGCACCACTACGACCTGAGTTTAATCCCTGGGACCCACATGGTGCAAAAAGAGACCTGACCCCTGACCACTGAAAGTCATCCTCCTGCTTCCATGGCATGGGCACAGGGGCATGCACATATGTGTACACACATGTGTAGACACACTAAATATATGTAAAAAGGTTAAAAAGTAAAGACTACTCTCTTCCTTGTTGGTTTTTCTTGGCATTCTGTCTCCTTTAAATTTTTACTTTTAAATTGGACATATTGCTTCACATTTTAAAATTTATAAAAAGCATCTTTCAATTTCCAGTCTTACATGTCTGAAAAACCCACTTTGAAGAGGAAAACTGGCAGCCTTGGAAACCTCTGCCAGCTTCAGGTTTCCTGGTTTCTGATTGATTCTTTTTTTTTTTTTAATAATTTATTTTTATTTTATGTACATTGGTGCGTTGACTGCATGTATGTCCTTGTGAGGATGTCAGATCCCCTGGAACAGGCAGTTGTGAGCTGCCATGTGGGTGCTGGGACTTGAACCTGGATCCTCTGGAAGAGCAGCCAGTGCTCTTAATTGCTGAGCCATCTCTCCAGCCCCTCTAACTGATTCTTATTCATAGAATTCTTATCCTCTGAAACACAGGTGGTGCTGTCCTGTAACCCAGCTCACAGACACTAGGTCAAAAACAGAATCCATAACCCTGGGTGACAGTAATAGACAACAGGGCTCTCCACCCTGGGGCAGCCTACAGTGCCTCTCACATCCCCTCAGTCCTCCCAGGACAAAGAAGTGACGTGCCCTGCGTGACCTGAGTAGCGCAGCCTCACACCTGGAGGATGAGCACACACTGTGGCCTTCTCTCCCAGTGGCCAACTCCAGGGCCCACAGAACCCAGAACCTCCTGGACTCACATCTGGAGCACATAAGCAGCCAACCTGCAGGGTGTCCCCTGCTGACACCCGCAAACCAGAAGTAAGATTATCCCACCTGGAGACATTTTTAAAGGAATTTTCTGAATTATGACTTACATTACCTAAAGCCAGACATTAGACATCTGGAAACCAGGGATATCTTATAATTTAAATGCAGTTTAATAGCTTCAAATTGTTTCTCTATCCAAATCTTTTGATCTTGTTTTAATTATTATGGGTGAGATTAACTCATCAGCTTTCCTTAGTCCCAGAAGAAGAATGCAAAGCCCCTTTCTTCTATCCTTGATTCTAAAGCCAAAATTGCGTGGTCGGAGCTGCCCAGGTCTGCTGCTTGTTGGAGCTGTACATCTTAGCCAGCCTTCTGCCTTCCCAGGTTTCCTTCCCTGTCCTGAAACTCAATCTGTAGACCAGGTTGACCTTGAACTCAGAGATCTGCAAGTCTCTGCCTCCTAAGTGCTGGGATTAAAGGTCTGCACCACCACACGTGGACCTAAACTGTTCTTTAATTCCTTTTCAAAGCTCAGCTAGGTGGGATCTTGCCCTGAGGTCATCACTCCCTTTTTTCCATTTAATATCTTTAATCTGTCTATCTTCTTGAGCACAGGACTTGGCTCCATTCCACTTCCTCATGCTCATTTTCTCCTTGAATCATACATTTTGCATTTTTCCTTGCTCAACTTGGTCCTTTTCATCAAGACACGATTCAAAAGAGTGAGTACTAGTAGCCACGACAGAATCTATACTAGGTTGTTTTGAGATTCGCTTTGCAAATGCAATTAATCTAAATCTCTTCACTTTAGCCTCAGGCAGACTCTTTGGACAAGGGCAATAAATAGCCACATTCTTCACCGAAATATCACAAGAACAATCTCCAGGCAACATCCTAACATCACAGTTCACCCTAAGCATCGCTGTCTTCCAGGCTTCGACCAGTGTGGCCCATTGAGCCCTGCTTAAAGCGCTACACTGCTTTCCTAATCCAAAGTCACAAAGCCCACCTTCCTCTAAACAAACGCATGGTCAGGCCTATCACAGCCACACCCCAGTCCCTGCTACCAACTTCTGTCTCAGTTAGGGTTTCATTGCTGTGAAGAGAGCCTATGCCCATGGCAACTCTTATAAAGGAAAACATTAAAAAGTTTATGTGTTTTTTACATGAATGCATGTGGGTACCAGGCAGGCACATGATGCCTGTAGAGATCAGAAAAGGGTGTTGGATCTCCTGGAACAGGAGTTACAGATGGTTGTGAGCCACCATGGGGGGTGCTGGGAACTGAACTCAGTGCCTCTGGATAAACAGACAGTGCTCTTAACCACTGAGCCATCTCTCCAGCCCCCAAGGAAAACATTTATCGGGGCTGGCTTACAGTTTCAAAGGTTTAGTCCATTATCGTCATGGCCAAAAGCAGGAAGGAAGGAGAAAGTGGGACACAGTGGAGGGTGGGCTGGGATGCGGGTGATAGTGGGTAGTTGGGAGAGGAACTAACTGGTATTGCCAATGGGCAGATGTGGGCTGTGAGAGAAATGGGAGCAGGGGTGGTGCCTGGTTTCTGCACCTGAGCAACAGGCTCCAGGTAGGAAGGTCAGTCGCCTCAGCAGTCGTAGGCAGTCCGCTGCTTTGTCAATTCTTTTGAAGACTTGTCATGAGAACAAGTCCAGATGCAGGAGGCCTCTAGTACAGGCCTCTGCTGTGCCCTGCCAATTTTTTTCTTTTTTTTTTTCCCTGCCATTTTGAGGCACTGCCTCTACCAGCAGAGCACCCAGCCTCTTCTCATAGCGAGTCAGTGGTGTTTGACCTCTTGCCTTGTGGCATCTTCCTCTTGTGCCCTGCCTTACTTGCTCTGCTGATTCTCTTCTGCGTGAAGGTGACCACTGACCTGACCTATGTATCCTTGTTGGCTCGAAGACTGTGTGCCTCCGCACACTCTGAATCACCAGCTCTGGTGGAAGCAGACTTCCCTCAAGGCCAAAGCAGGCGGAGTCAGCTCTTCTGGAAGTGTCTGATTTGCCTGTGCTGTCTCCTTCCCCCATATTCCCTTTGCCTGGGGACACCAGTTATCTGGCTCTCATGAGACCTCAGAAGATCAGAGGGAGAATGGTGCTCTCCACGAAGAGGTTGATAAAAATCTTTCTGAGAGCCGGGTGTCATAGACCCTTGTTTCTTCCCTGGGTCATTTGATCAGGGTGGCTTCCTGGGACTTTCATCAGATGCTCACTCAGAGTTGATGGGGCCTCAGTCCCAGGGGTCTTTGTGCGGAGGGAAGCCCTGAAACTCCATTTTGCAATGTCAGTGGGTGAGCCTCTGAAAATAAGTCCCCACCCCAGGGTGTCCCATCAGCACGACTCACATACTCACAAGGCCCCAGAGCATCACCAGCTAATGTTGAACAAAACCACATGTCCACACCACACAAGGACAGCTGCAATGGTGGAAGTCACGTAGTGAGAGCATGTGTGCAGGGAAAAACTTCCTTCGACGGTGTGTTTCTGTCCACAGCCACACAACTGTGCAGACCAATACTTAATTTCCTTCTGCCCTCAGCACGTATCACTGTGGCTCACTGATCACCTCCTCAAAGAGACCCAGGTAACACAAACAGCAGTGGACACTTTGTCAACACTTCTGCCTAGCTTCAATTCTTCCTGCCACCCAGTGCTTGCTTGGTGCCATCCCCCTGAACATGAACTGAGGACACATGCCTTTCTGTGACTAGCTCATCACCATGTCTTTAAATCCTGGAACAGAGAGGGCCTGGCATGAATCCCTCACATAGGAAGGTGAGTTTAAGAAGAGTAGAAAGGCCCCAGGCCCCACAGCGTTACCTTTTTCCCTGCGGTGGGACTGCTCTCGGCACTCTGCACGGGGCTTCTGTGGGGGCTTCCGTCATCCTGGGGCACACACCTGCCCATGTACACACTGTAGTCTAGAAGCATCTTCTGTCGCACGCTGCCCACCAGCTCCTTCTGTTTTGGCTGGGACATCATCTCCTCCACACTGCCTTTGCTGCTGCTGCGACTATGGGTCAGGTGCCCGGAGGGACTGCTGTGTCTGCTGTGGGCGGGCAAAAGCCCTGGGGTAAGAAGTGATGGCTATTAATACAAATGGTGAAAAGAAGGCAGGAGTAAACTAAATGCCCACGACGTACATGGAAAAGCAGCTAAAATGCCAACAAATGATTACAAAAAATCTTTACCCTGAAAAATACCTTCTGTTCTAATGCTAGATAATTTTAGAATAGTTTTTATTCTTCTCCAAGGTAATTTTTGGAATGGGGGCAGTACAGTATGCCATGTAGCTACTCTTTCCTTTGCTCCCAGTGATCTTTTAGGAAAAGGAAAAACACAAAACAGAGTGGCAGGGTGGCCTCCAGTCAGGGTGGACCTGGGAGCGCTAACAGGGGAAAGAGAAGGTCGGGAGGAAGATGACGAACTGTTCATCGGCAGCTCAGGGTACTCCAAAGACGCCATCTTTCATTCAACAGAGCACTCATCCAACACTGTCCCTGGACCTGTCCCATGCTAAGCAGGGAACAAGCTGCATCCTTGTCCTTGAAGAGAAGGCACAATCGCCTGTGGCGAGCACTGCCACTGATGTCCCACCAGGGACACCTGCGCTCTCTTTGAGGCAAAGAGCTGCCCTTTGCCTTGCCCTGGCAGGAGAGCGATCCAGACTGAGAACACCTTATCAATAAGCAAGATTCAGGGAAACCCCATGAGGAAGACACACAGAGGGACAGGAAGTGTGGGTGGAGGGAAAGCCAGGGGCCTGACTGTCACAGGTGACCCCTGGTTTCATTTATTCTGTTGCAACAGAGGGTTTTTAGCATGGGAAGTGCCTGACACCAGCCAGGCCGCAGCCCTGTGAACTGCAGCTCACTCTCTCTGGTCGCACAAAGACCTGGGAGAACTACTTTAACTTGTTTTTGTTTTTTGTTTGTTTTTAGCTAAATTATTTCCAGGACTGAATATCTGAGGTTTTACCTAGAATTCAAACTTTTTACAATCCTTTATCATTCGCAAACCACTTCAAGGTTTAACATTATTTTTAAATGTCAGGACATTTGCAGTGCAATGTCCTGCAAAACGCAGTGCAATCCAAATAAAACTCCAGAGTTTAGTTAATAAATAAGCAACAATTTAAAAAGACAGAGCCAAGAGCACCCCTCCCCCAGTCCAAGGAAGGGGAAGAAAATCTGACTATTCCTGGCCACTGTTCCCGCTCAGCTTCTTTGCTTGGGGTGGGACAGAGCACAGGAGCTGTCACCACTCTGCAGATTTCATGGCTGGCCCTTGGTAACATCATGTTGGAATTGTGCCAGGGGGCTTATGGCCACCCACCCACCTGCTCCCCCCTCCTCCCCACCAGTCTCTGGGTTCTGTCCCTCCTGCGGCCACTTCTGACTGCTAGGGACTTGGCATATCCATCCTTGTTTTGGCCTCATGGGCCAGAACCTGTTCCGTGAGTTGCCAGAGAAACCTAGGTTGTGTCTCTAAGCAATAGCATCCCTGAGAGAGAGAGGCCAGGCCTGAGTCAAGCGGCAAGACTTCTCTCAGTGGGGTTTACAGAGGTGTCTGATATTGGAGAGCCACCACCAGGGTCACCTTCACAGCTGTTAATAAGCCAGTTGTGCCATCACTGTTAAAGCAGCTTTGAAATACAGTACAGTGTCTTAAGGTAGCCCGGGCTAGTCACGGCATTGCTAGCAGTGTGAGAGTGTAGACTTGTTTGATTTCAGTGTGAAGTAGATACCAAGGCCTCCCATATTCCTGGCTCTTACCACTGACTTCGCTATACCATAAACGCAAGTCATTAAAAATAACCAAATATGAGACAGGTGCTTTAGCCAACTAACCCACGGAGGCCACCTGGAAGACGCCTGACAGCCGAGCTCAGGGAGTTTTGTGGAAGATGGGAGGAAGGACTGAGGGAACTTGAGGGGTCAAAGACACCACAGGAAGACCTATAAAGTACACTAACCTGGTCCCATGGGGGCTCACAGAGACTGAACCACCAGCCGAAGAGCAGGCATGGGCTGAACCTAGGCCCCCTACACATAGGTAGCAGATATGTAGCTTGGTCATCATGTGGGTCCCCCAACAATGGGAATAGGGCCTGTCTCTGACTCTGCTGCCTGCCTCTGCATCCCTTTCCCTTAGTTGGGCTGCCTTGTTTGGCCTCAGTGGGAGAGGAAGCACTTAGTCCTGCTACAGTTGATGTGTCAGGATGGTTGGTATCTATGGGGGTCTCTTCTATGAGAAGAGGGGGAGGGAGGTGTGAGAGGGGCTGAGAGGAGAGGAGAGGGGCTACAGTCAAGCTGTAAAGTGATTAAATAAATAAATAAGTAAATAAATAAATAAACAACCAAATACAGCCGAGCATGGTGGCACCTGCCTCTAATGTTGGCACTCAGATGCACAGGCAGGGCTCTCACTATGCAGGCCTGTCTGGCCTGGAATTCACTACGTAGATGAGGCTAGCTTCAAACTCAGAGATCTGCCTGCCACCGACTCCCCAATCTTGAGATTAAAGGTGTGCACCACCAGGCTCTGCTCTTACCACTTTCTTCAGGCTGGAGTCTCCTGGAGCTGCATTTATGAGAGTGCCAAGAAAGGAAGGGCGCCAGGGCGCACCACAGGCTGACACACATACCTGCGAATGGACCATTGCTGGGAAGACAGCTGAGTACAAAGGGGGGCAGCGGTTACTGTAGCAGGTACACTGAGGTAGCAGAGAGTAAGGAACTACAGGTGGGCTTCCTGTCTGCTGCCACTCCCTCTCCCTCTCTCTCTCTCTCAATCTTCCCACAAGTCCTTTAAACACATGCACATTTAGCACAAATGCTATTACCTGATTTACTCCCGGAGACGCCAGACGGCTTCTTGAGGTCTGACTTCAGCTTAGATGCCAGGATGAACCTCCGAAACCACTCCTCTTTTTCGCGGCCAGTTCTCCCAAACAGATACAGTATCAGGTCTCGCTGGCTAGACTTTGTCCCCTCTTGAGGCTGGGCTGGCTTCTTAAGGTCGTCACTCGCCAGCTCTTTCTCAGCAGGTGGCTTCTCCTCACTCGGTTCCTTCTCAGTCTGCGCCTTAGACATAAAGTCATCTTGCTGTCCGAGCTCAATACAGATGGGGTACTTTTTGTTCCAGATGCGTTTGCGAGCCAAGCTTTTAGGTACAAGATAAATCTGCGGAGAAAGACAAATGGCGATTTACATACTAGGGAGGATCTACCACGCATCAGAAAGGTTAGCCTTTTGGAGCCTTTGACTGAAATGATGGAAGTAAGTGACTCTCGCTGCCTGTCTACAACCTGATGGCAGAACCCAGAATACAGCCCTAGAAATGACTTGGTATTCCTCAAAATCCCTCAGTGTACAGATGTGAGACCTGCACAAGGCCTGCGAGCATCTTTCACTTTCAGGCAGCAGTTACTCAGTAGTAACATTTACCTGATTGTCACCAAATAGGCTTGGATCTCTGAGGTGAAGCTGCTCTCAGTCTAGACAGGGCGTGTAGGTCAGCACTGCGAATCAACTCAAGAATGACTCAACAGCAGCGACTTCACACACCTCTCTCACTGTGGAGGTGCCTTAGACCACTCACACGAGCTGTGAGAACAGAGAGCCTAGGCCTGTGTGGAATAACAATTTATATTTTCCACAAAACAGAAATGATATGTTATCAAAATGTACTGGTATGTGCACACTTTTTAGACTGATATTCCAATGATTTTTTTAATTAAAAGGGTGTGTGTGGAGGGGCAGGTTGAGAGAGGATTTTACTATATAGTTTAGTGCAGCCTGTCCTCAAACTACATAGCCCAGGCTGGCCCTGAAGTCGTGGCGGTCCTCCTGCTTTGGCCTCCTGAGATTCCAGATGCCGCCACACTGTGTATGTACAAGCGCTCTACCAACTGAGCTACGTCCCCAGCTCCACAACCAGATTTTAAAGTCAAAATTCTGAGCACAGAGAGCCCTTGCTCCTGGAGTGTGGTCCCAGGAGCTGCAGCACGGGGCCTGCGAAACGCATAGAAACTCAGGCTCAGCTGGGCATAGTGTCGCACACCTTTAATCCCAGCACTCGGGAGGCAGAGGCAGGAAGATCTCTGAGGTCCAGGACAGCCTGGTCTACAGAGTGAGTTCCAAGACAGCCAGGACCATGCAGAGAAACCCTGTCTCAGGTAGGGTGAGGTGGGGGCGGGGGGAAGGGGTAAGGGAGGGAGGGAGGGAGGGAGGGAGGGAGGGAGGGAGAAAGAAAGGAAGGAATTGATCAATCAATCAATCAATCAATCAATCAATCCAGGTGCTCAGGCCCTATTCTGAGTTGCTGCGCCACAACCTGCATTTCCAAAGGTGCCCAGGGAGACTCACCTTGCTGTCTGAGAGGTCGTAGATTTTCTGGCTGATGTAGGTGACCTCTGGCTTTGTCTCATTGTAGCTCGCCCTCCTGGATATGTTTTTGTTGGGCTTGGAAAGTCTTAAGGTTCCACCCTCAAGCCGGACAAAGACTGAGTGTGTCAACGTCGCATGGTAAGTTTCTGGGTCATAGCTGTGGATCTCATTCATCCATCCCTGAGGGAGAGAGCCTTCGTTAGTAAGGAGCCGCGTGCCAACGGTGGGGACCCTGGCTCCAGGACTGAAGCTCCCATGTGCGGTGTTAACGTCCCGATGCTCAGTGTGGAGGAAGAGTTTCCTATGGTTTTGATAACTGGGGAGGCAGACCACTAACATCCACTGTCTAAGCACACAGCTCTGACAGCTGACAAGCAGAAGGAGAAGCCCAAGCCTTACGCACGTAACAGAGCGAGGCTCTCTACCCAATCTCCCCTGAGAACCAACACTGAGCCAGCCCAGAGTTTTTCTGTTTGTTTGCTTGTTACAAGGTTTCTTATGTAGCCCAGGCTAGCCTAGAATTTGTGATCATCCTGCCTCCACAGTCTGAGTGCTGTGATGACTGATGTGTGCCTGGCTTCCACTCTGGTGCTAGTTTTAGAGTGATTTATTTCTTATTTCTTACATGTGTGCTGTAGTGCATCTGTGGAGGTCAGAAGACAGCTCGCAGGGGAAGGCGGGCCTGTCCTTCCGCCATGTAGGACTCAGGATTGGACTCAAGTTGTCCAGCTTGGCAACCAGCCCCTTTACCCACTAAGCCACTTACCAGCCCCAGTGCAGCTTTTTAAATTAGCCAAATTCTGCTGTTTCAGTCTGCCTGCAAACAATCCTTGACATTTCACAGGTCACACTGATTGCTGTTACCAGGCCTCCAAGACTCAGAAAACTCACTAGCCTAGGTCAGTGAAACGGTAACATGCACCTCGAGGACACCTCACAGTGAAAAACAGATGAGAAACAAGTAGGGAACAATTAATTACCATGTCACAGCTCCTACAGTAACTTAAGTGACTACAGCCAAGGACTGACTCATCCTCAAACTAGCACACATATTCATCCATACAGTTGCTTGGTTTTTGTTTTGAAGTTTTAAAGACTTTATGAGTGTGAATGTTCCGCCTACATGTATCTATGTGCACCGTGTGCATGCTTGGTGCCTGGAGAGGTCAGGAAAGGGAGTCAAGGCCCCTGGACCTGGAGTTAAGGATGGCTATGCACCACCACGTAGGTGCTGGGAACCAAACCTGGGTCCTCTGCAAGAGCAATGCACGCTCTTAACTGCTGAGCCATCTGTCCAGTCCTGGATTTGTTCTACTTTTATTTATGTATATGTGCCTATCTGTGTAAGTGTGTGTGCGTGTATGTGGGTGCTTGAGGAGGCCGCACAAGGGCATCAGATCTGCAGGCTGGAAGGAGTTGTGAGATGCACAATGTTGGTGCTGGGAACCCTGGTCCTCCAGAGAACAGCAACTGCTCTTCACCAGTAGGCTACCTCCCCACGCCCACTCTCCGTCCCCCTACCCCCATTTTTGAGATAGGGTCTCATTATGTTGCTCAGGCTAACCTTGAACCTTTGATCCTGTAGCCTTGGCCTCCTGAGTAGTGGGGGTTATGGACCTGTGCCACCAGGCCTAGTTTTACACATGCTCCTCAAAAATAACATTTACACAAACTGAAGTGCACAAACAACACAGAAAGAATGAAATATAATCAAGTACATCATACATATACATGAAAACAATGCCCATCATTTTATATGATATTATATGTTAGTATATGCTAACAAAACAACACACTAGCAAACAGACTGTACTAATGCACCAATGACCTAATGCGATCAGTATTGTCACTTAACACTTTGCCTGCCATAAAGCGTTTTCTCAGATTTTGTGAGTCATGAAGACCTCTTAAAAGTTCTGTAAGGAATGTTAAATGGCTCACGTTGTAATAGGCAGACAAGTACCTGAAACACCTAGAATTGGGAATGTCGTTTCTTGGTAAATATCTGAGTCTGTCAGCAGTGCTGACCTGAGCTTCTGAGAATGAAGACTTCTCACAGCCCCTTCATTTGTTCATCCATCATGACAATGTGCACCAAATCTACGCACCGAGTAAAATGCTAGGGTTGCTTACAAAGATTTATAAGGGCTTATGATTTTTTTGTGTGTATGAGTGTTTTGCATGCAAGCAAGCATTGCATCACATGCATGTCTAGTAGGCAGGGAGGTCAAAGCAGGCAAAAAATTTGTTGTCAAGTCCCATGTGAGTACTGGGAACCACACGAGGTCCATTGCAAAAACAACAAAGCGCTCTTAACCACTGAGCCAACCTTCTAGCCCCAGGAGTCGACGACGTTAAAGGAGCCAAGGGGCCGGGAGGCATCTCAGTGGCAGAGCACTTGTCAAGCATGCCCGAGGTCCTGGGTTCTACCCCAGGAAAAAGTAATGAACTAAAGAAGAGAAAGGGGTAGGATTCTCAACCAAGAGGTACCCACCAAAGAGTGGCGAATTAGGTCTTTATCCCTTAGCCAATTAGAATATGAACAAGAGGCATCACTATGAAAAGGCAGCTCCAGTACAAGGTGCAAACACCTATCTGTGTGTGGGGTGAAACTTAGGAACCAGTTACACACGTTAACACAACAGGAGACTTGGTCTGCGTGACGAGCTGAGTGAGTGACTGGCCACGAGCAGCAGTTACTCCCAAGCGCTGGATGAGCAAGCAGTGCTCATGGAAGGGGGTAGTCTGGCGTCTGACACTGACCCAGCGGTGACTGAGGTGAGCAGGCAATCCCCAACACAGAAGGACCAAGGCAGATGACTGTCAGAGCATCGGCTGGGTGGAAATAACAATGCTGAGTGTACAGCCTTTAAATCACATTGCTTGGGGCCTATGATGAAAGCATACTTCAGCAGTCTTGATCACTGATGAACAATTGCAAGTGTTGAGCTTCTATCTGATGTATCTGGCTGTAAGGGTTTACCATAAACCCTTGAAAAGAATTGCCTTCCATGAATATCAGTATTAGGAGTTCTGGATGGAGGCTGGTGATGAGGCCAAGGCCTAACGTCAAGGTTTCATGGGCTCCATCACTGATCTGCACGTCCTACGAGGTCAATTTTTATTGTTCCCAACATACAAGAGGATGGTTTTCTAAGTATGCTGGTTGCCACTATCTAGTCTCGGCACTCAGGCCTCTTGAGGCAAGAGAACTGCTTGAGTTGAAGATGCATCTAGACTATAGTAGTTAGAACTCAATATTCAAAGAAAAGTGTGAAATATACTGAATTGGTAAGAAAAATAGCAAAGAATTTCTAGGCTAAGAAGTTTTTATTTTATTTTATTTTATTTAATCTTCAAACAGATCCTTCATTCTGAATTGTTTCAAGGGCTCCTGTGGCAGCAGTGGACCTCACTGTTTCAAAGGTGGCTGGAAGGGGGCTATGGGATAGAAGACTACACATCAGACTGTTTTACCATCATAAAATTAATTTACCATTAAAATAAATCTTAATCCAGGCATGGTGGGTAGTGCCTTTAGTCCCAGCAGTCAGGAGGCAGGGACAGGCAGAGATCTGTGAATTTGAAGCCAGGATGGTCTACAGAGTCAATTCCAGAACAGCTAGAGATACACAGGGAAACCTCGTCTTGAAACACTAAACCAAACCAAAAACAAACATTGCTTTTGTCGTTGTTGACTGAACTATCACCAAGCAAGTGCATCCTGAGTGAGGGAATCCAGACCTAGAAAGACACTCATGATATGTGTTCACTTATAAGTGGATATTAACCATAAAGTACAGGATAACCATGCTACAATCCATAGACTCAAAGAAGCCAAGGAGGGCCCAAGGGAGGATGCTTGAGTCTCATGCAGAAGAGGAAATAGAAATCTGAAGCAGATGGGGGGGGGGGAGCTGAACGGGAGAGGGGGTGGGATGGAAAAGAGGGTAGGATCAGATGGAGGGGGTTGGGGTATGAGTGGTGGGGGAGGGGAGGATGTGGAGCGAGAAGGAAAATCGGCAGGGAAGCATCTCTGGAACTGGAGAGGCCCCTGGGAGTCCAGGGGGATGACCCTAGCTGAGATCTCTAACAGTGGGGAACAGGGAGCCTGAACTTGCCACCTCCTGTAGCCAAGTGGGACTTCCAGTGGAGGGGGCAGGACACCAACCCATCCGTAAAATTTTTGACTCCAAATTTGTCTAGCCTACAAGAAGTGTAGGGATAAAGATGGAACAGAGATTGAGGAAAGGGCAAAGCAATGACTGGTCCAACGTGAGACCCGCCCGATGGGAGACAGCCAGTCCTTGTCAGTATTAATGATACTCTGCTATGCTTGCAGACAGGAGCCTGGCATAACTGTCCTCTGAGAGACTTCATGCAGCAGCTGATGGAAACAGATGCAGAGACCCACAGCCAAACAATAGGCGGAGCTCAGGGAGTTTTGTGGAAGAGTAGGAGGAAGGACTGGGGGAGACAGAGGGACCAAGGATGCCACAAGACCTAAGACTAAACTCACCTGGGCCCATGGGGACTCACAGACACTGAACCATCAACCAGACAGCACGCATGGACTGGACCTAGGCCCCCTGCCCACAGGTAGCAGATGAGCAGCTCGGTCATCATGTGGGTTCCCTAACAGCAGGAGTAGGGGCTGTCTCTGACTGTTGCCTGCCTCTGAATTCCTCCCCCCGCCCCCCAGCTGGGCTGCCTTGTCAGGCCTCAGTGGGAGAAGATGTACTTAGTCCTGTTGTGACTTGAGGTGCCAGGGAGGGCCAGTAGCCCTTGGGGGCCTCCTTTTCTCTGAGAGAAAGGGAGGATAGAATTGGGGGGGGGGTGGGCATCCTGAGGATGGGACTGGGAGGAGAGGAGGTAGGGGGCTGGGATCAGGCTGTAAAGCGATTACAATTTTTTTTTTCTCAAAAAACAAAACAACAAACAAAATACTGCATTTGTCCCTCCCTTCTTCCTCCCCTTCCTTTCTCTGTGTGTATACGATTGGGGTATATATCTCCCCCAGGCATTTTTCTTCACCTTGTATTTGAGACAGGGTCTCTCATTGAACCTGGAATTGCTGTTCAGCTGGCATGACTGCCCTGAGAGACCCGGACCTGTGCCTCTGTAGAGCCCAGTACTGAGCTGCAGATATGCTCTTCGTGTCTAATTTTGTTTTACACAGGTAGTAGAGCTATGGGGCCTCCTGCTTATGCTGCAAACAATTCTACTTACTGACCCATCCCACCACCCTGCCCCCACCCCACCCACCCTCCCCACCCCACCCCCACCCCTGCTCCCACCCCTGCCCCCATGGTTTTCCAAGATCTTACTTCGTTGGTCGTTATGTTGGTCAGGCTGGTGCCAAACTTGTGCAGATCCTCCTGGAGTACTGGCATTACTGACTGGCACGTGCTGCCATGCCAAATGTCTTTTTCTTTGATTTGTGACTATGCTAAATTCCATTCATTGACTTAAATGTTGACTCAGTTTCGCATTGTCAGGATTAAATGACAACACTGGTCATTATGTGCTGAAACTGGATGTCCCAGCTTCTGAGAGCCAGTGTCTATATATTTCCAGCTCCATGTTCACTGACTTTACCCTGGGAGCCTGAACCTGGTCATGGCGGAAATTTTTACATGAGAGAAACTAGGAAACCGAACAGATCAAGGGTCTGCACCCCTCCCTACCAGGTGTGTGTGTGTGTGTGTGTGTGTGTGTGTGTGTGTGTGTGTGTGTGTTGCTGGAGATAGGATCCAGGGCTTTGAGCATGCTGAACCGCTCTCTACCACTGAAGGTTTAACTTGAACCCCTTTTCCGTGTTCTACATTGTTCAATGTGACTTGCTAATGTTTTTCTAAATTTACAAGGGAAAGTAATCTAGTTTTCATGCAGTACTTTTTGGTATTAGTAGGCATCATAAAATGAGTTAAGCTGGAGCTGGAGAGATGGCTCAGTGGTTAAGGGAGCAGGCTGCTCATCCAGAGGACCTTAGTCCAGGAATATGGTGGCTCATAATCGCCTCTAACTTCCGCTCCCAAGCATCCGATGTATGTCACACACAGTCACACCCATACACACACGTAAAGAGCAATGAGGCTCTCCGGCTAGAAAGCAGCTCTTGGTGGTTATGAGCACTCTCTGCTCTGGGGGGACCTGAGCTCAGTTCCCAGCACTGACATCAGGTGACTCACAGCTGCCTACAACGCCAGCTTCAGGGATCCAGGGCTCTCTCCTGACCTCCAAGGGCAACTACACTCCCATAAAAGCCTTCGTTTCTCTTTTCTGGATGTTTGTAGCATTCGCATTATTTCTTCTATTTGAGAGACTTTGTAGAGGAACCTAAGCTTTCTTTGTAGAAAAGTTTTAAATCATGGATTTAATATCTTTTTCTAATAGACTAGTCAAGGAATATATTTGGGGTTTGTTGTTCTTTTTAAAATAAGGACTCGTGATTCTTCAGTCTCAGCCTCTGTCTGTCTGTCTGTCTGTCTGTCTGTCCTCTCAGAAATTTCTCTCCCCCACCTTCCTTCGATTTTTTTTGGAGACCGGGTTTCAGTGTGTAATCCTGGCCATCCTGGAACTCGCTCTGTAGACCAGGCTGCCCTCAACTTAATAGAGAGCTGCCTGCCTCTGCCTCGTGGGTACTGAGTTTAAAAACCAAGGTGTGAATTCATTTCAGCTAAGTTCCCAACTTTTGGCCATAACGTGATATTTCTCTGTAATCTTTGGGTTCATGGATGTGTGCGTGGGTTTGCCTGTGTCCAGAGCAGAGGCCAGGTCAGAAATATCAGAAGATGTGAGGGGCCTTGCTCTACCACTCCCAGCCTATTCCCTTAGTCAGTGTCTCTCACCCACCCCAGGCCAGGCTGGCGGCCATACCTTGTTTTTTCACATGGAGGCAGGAGAATCAACATCAAACGCTGTAGGAGTTGTGCCCCTCTCTGACCTTTTCAATGTCTAGAAAGTCTGCAGTGATATCCTTCTTTCAGTCCTGGCAGGAATTTGAATTTCTCTCAAAAGTTTCTTTGTTTGAACATAAACTTATACTACTGCTAAATTTCCTTCTAAATCCTACATTCAATGAAATTTGTTACATGCTGGACTTCGTATCTCATTCAATTGGAAACTAGCTCCCTTCCACAAGCTACTTAGAAGTATATTATTTTATTTTCAAAAATTTGGAAAAATTTAAGCTACCTTTCTGTTACTGACTTCCAGTTTAATTACATTATGGCCCAAGAACATTCTCTCTATAATTCCTTTTTCGTTAATGAGCCAAAATTTTGGTCACTTCTTGCATTTGAAGTACATCCTTGGCCTGAGATTTCTGCCACAGCCCTTAGCCACTATACAACTGCAACCAACCACTTTATGGGGTTTCCCTTCTCCACTCCCCTAGTTTCTTGTTGTCACCATAATTAGGCTGAGTAGGTGCTAAGCACAAGGGCCTCCAGCACCCTCACATACACAGGCTCATCACGACTGAATGCAAACACACTGGTGGGCTTGGCACTTTCGGCTGTGGCAGCTTCATGTATTCCACGTGCTAAGGCATCGTGGATGAGCGTGGTCTTCAACGCTCCATTAGTGTCCATAACACTCCGGCAGCAACGCCTCGCCCAGCCATGACGGAGTTACAGGTGAGAGACTGAATCTTGGACACGCGCTAGTCTCCACCCCTCAAACCTCAGAAGGGGAAAAGGACTTTTTCTTTTTCTCTTTTCTTCTCTGGATGTGAGGGTTGAAATAGAGGTTCCTCTGTGTAGCCTTGGCTGTCCTGGAACTCACTCTGTAGACCAAACTGACCCTGAACTCATGGAGAACCTCCTGTTTCTGCCTCCTGAGTGCTGGGACTAAGGGCGTGTGCTACCATTTTTTTTTCTATGCCTAACATGTATTTTGTCTATTTTGGTGACAGTTTCCGCATTCTTTTAGTTTTGAGACAGAGTTATTATGCCTACCAGTCTGGCCTCAAACTCACATCTTCCCGTCTCAGCTTCTCTAGTGCTGGGAATGAGGCAGCATTTGCACATCTCACTGTCGAGTTCTGAGATTAGAGACACACACTGCTGTGCTTGGCTTACTGACAACAGTTCCATGTGCACCTCAAAAACAATCCTGCTACTGTCACTGAGTGGTTTTCTTCACTCTTTTCAAATGCACACTTATCTATGGAGAAATGTCTATCAAGTTTTTAGCTTATTTCTTTGCTTTTCAGATTTGGAAAAAAAGACACCACACCAAAGGTGTGAGAGCTGAGCCCAATACTTCTCTGTGCACAGGTCAGGCATTCAGCCACTACCCTTTGCCCTTTACTGGGCTGTAGGTCAGTTCTTCTAACTGGTAAACAAAGGCAACCTTCCCCACAATGCTTAGGGGAGCTGGTTTGCCACAGTACAAGAAGGAGCTGAGGCCAGAAGCCTGAAGAGCAGGCCCCGCCCAAGCTCTGGCTCTCTCCAGCAGTCTGTGAGTAAGCGGTTGTCCTCTGCTGACAGCTCTGGCAGACACAGGTCACCCTCTCCACTCACCAAATACCAGGACAACCTGATCCAGAGGAATATAACGGAAAAGAGTTTGAGGCCTAACTACACAGATCAAAACCACAAAACCTCCAGCGGCACTCCAGCGGCAGAGGCACCCCAGGCTATGCCTCTCCTGGGGATAGCCTGCTCCAATGTCTGCTCAGTATGACCCAGGCCAGCGCTCCTTCCCCCATCCTCTCCCCAGATGCACAGTGGCTGTGGTTTCTTCTTTTTTCTTTCCCTTTTACCTTCAGATTCCCCTTCCTGGAGTGCCCTGTTCCTTTAATTCTGCCCAACAGATCTAGTTGAGGCTAAAGTCCACGGCTGCCAAACAACAGACACACACCACCCACAATCAAGATTCAGCTGGCTCCTGCACTGGAGATGACCACTTGTTAGCTTTAGGAGACCCTATCGCTCGTGTTTGATTTGGTGCTAAGACTGCTGATAAAACACGCTGGCAGGCCGGGCGTGGTGGCGCACGCCTTTAATCCCAGCACTCGGGAGGCAGAGGCAGGTAGATCGCTGGAGTTCAAGGCCAGCCTGGTCTACAAAGTGAGTCCAGGACAGCCAAGGCTACACAGAGAAACCCTGTCTGGAAAAACCAAAAAAAAAAAAAAAAAAAAACCAAAACAAAACAAAAAACCACACGCTGGCTACCCACACACTGTTATCAAGACTTCCGCAGGTTCTGACCCCGCCTCCAACACCTGCCAGCTACAACGTGGGTGCTGTTCAGTCCTTGGACTCCCACTTTTCCATCCTACAAAAGGGTTCAGTCTAGCTTTCTTTCTGCCTTCTTCACCCCAACTCATACTCTACACATGAACCACAACAGTCCTCTACGCTGACACTACATCGGGAAGCATAATTCATAACATAAAAACGAACAAATCGTTAGCACAGTCTTGCATACTAATAAGTGTTCACAATAGCACCTGGTATGTCAGTGTATATGACGTCCCAGGCCTTCATGTGCATTTGTCTTTACCTCTGCTGATTTCCTAAGCCACAGGCACAACAAAGCTCAGACCAGGGTAAGTGGTCTGCCTCTTGCTTGAGGCTGGTACAGTGGGGACTTGGCTGCAGGTCTAACTGCCTGAGGTGTGGCCTCCTGACATGGCCCTATAGTCTGGGCAGTGCCTTGTCACCCTTCAGGTCATAGCAAAGGTGACACTTCTCCCAGGAAGCTGCCCCTCTGTCCTCAGTGGACCACTGTTAACTGATTGCTTTAGTTAACTGAGCCGCCGACTGCACAGAGCAGGGAGAGCAAGGCACATCTCAGTTCTAGCAAATGTCTCTTGAGCGAGCATATGAATGGAGCCTGACTCAGAAAGTAGCTTTGAGGATGAAATGAAATCCTTAGAACTCACAAGCCAAACAGGCTGCCCACCCCCACCCCTGGCCCATAAAGCACAGCGCCTGCTGCACTCCTGGACACACACACAGGGACAAGCTGAGCAATTACTTGCAAGGAGGAGACTCGGCCACTGTCCTCAAGGAGAGGAATCAAAGGGAAAGTGCACAGAGTAAGAAAACAGAGAGCCTGGAGCGACAGGAAGTGCTGCTGGATCCCTATTAGACAGGCAGCCGGGGCGGACTGGACTTGGGCTCAGACCAAGATGCTGACCAGGCTCTGCTCTGACCCCCTAGTCTGTCCCTGAGACACCCCAACACTTCAATCAGGGCTCTGAGCACAAAGCTAGTCACCTTTCCTACCATCAGCAGCCCCAATTCTGCAGGAACTTGACCGAATCCCTGGATTCAGCTGCATGTGAAATTTCTAGCTTTGAGCAGTCAGATACACAACCCTGAGATCAGCACAGGAATGCCAAGGCCCCGCCCACACTGTCCCCTGTTCACCTGTTTTAACATTCTTAACCCTAAATTTACCAAGTGAGGTATTTCCCCACCTTCATTTGCTATGCGGCACGGGAGTGGCACACAGAGCTGTGACCCTCAGCCAGTGTCTCATTCCTAGAGCTGCCATCTCTCCACTCACACAACGGGGATGTTGATGAGCCTTGCTTCTTTCTGAACCTGAACTGTTCAGATGGAGGCAGCGCGTGCCGCTGGAACAAGGCAGCAGGCTGTAGTTGTCGGGTCCTGGGACAGCATTTAGAAAAGGTCGGAGGTTTCTCTTCAGTTCTCTGCTGGACTCAGAAGCCACGTTTGGCTGGAAGTGCAAATCTATAAAGGGCCCATTTCATCCTGGGAAAGGCTACAATTAACCTTTTGCCCAATAATAAAGTCTGGAGGAGCTACTATCGTGCTCTCTCTCAGTCACAGTGCCAGGAGTAGTTCAAAGCCAGTGCTCCGTGCTCAGCTGGATGCTGAGCTGACCAGCCGAAACGGTTGCCACTCTGGCCCCAGGAAGCAATGAGAGCCCTCTGTGTGGCGCCTGGGCTGACACACCAGTAACGCTGCAGCGTGCTTTTACCCTGTGCCTGCGCTGGCACGTGGACCTGCCTGTCACTCAGACCCCTACTCATCCCTTCATCTATCAAAAAAGAAGCTCCAGAGCACAGAGGCCGCGGCCGCCGCTGCCGACACTCATCTCTGATATGCACGTACAGGAGACTGAGCTTCCTCTGCCCTCAAAAAACACACGCGCAGGAATTTGTATTTATTGAGTTTAGTCCCCTTTCGATACATTGATGCTTGGGAAACAGAGCAGCATCAAAGATCCAAGGATTGGAGAAAAGGGAAGAACTTTGGTACAAATTTAATTTTACCTAAGAAAGACAAAGCAAATCTGCAGACATAGAAAATTCATACTATAAATGATAGCCCCAAGTAGACAGCCAATATTTAAAATACATGCTACTCAGAGTCACTATAGAGAGAGAGGAGGGGGCCCACTAGTGGAGGGAAACACAGCATCAATACTGTCCACATCCGCCAACTGACTGCTTCAAGGTCACCTTCACTGCCCACCACTGGAACCGCTGGAATCACTGCTAAGCCAAGCTGGGACATGGCCTTCATCAGGGCCTTTCTATCCTTCACAGGAACAGCTCCCGGCTCAGGTGGGGTTTTAATTGTAATTTGTAATGCATTTTAAATTATGGTGCACTGGCTGAATGTAACAGAGTAGGAGATAAGAAACACTCAAATTAGGCGGACAAATTAAATGATCTCAGAGGAGCCACCGAGATAACCAAGGTTCTATTTATGCTCATACATGATAAACATCAGATCATGTAATTTCAACACTGGCTTGCTAATAATAGATCAGCAAACAAGTAAGATAGTAGCCTCCAGCTTTCCAGATTGCCTGCCCTATCAGTCACGCAGTTTCTGAATACATACCAGCAATATTTACCTTCACTTATAAGGCACACAATAAACAAGAGAAGCAGAGCAAGAGAAGACAAAATTAGCCTTTTTGCCAATTTTTACTATTTACTATATTGTCTCGCTATCTTTTTATTTTCTCTTCTTGTCACGCTATCTTTTTAAGCTTTTTTATTTTGTTTTTATTATGTTCAGACATAATAAACATCAGCTCAGACCATTTCAGTGTGTGCGTGTGTGTGTGCGTGTGTGTGTGTGTGTGTGTGCGCGCGCGCACACACACACACACACAGTTCAGAGGACCACTCTATAGTCGGTTCTCTCCTTGCACCTGTACTTGGGCTCTGCAGATCTGAGGTCATCAGGCTTCTGTGTAAGTGCTTTATAGCCTGAGCTGTGCCCAGCCCTTCCTCATCCTGTCTTTAGTGACAACCCAAGTCACCATACATGCTCTCAGAGTAAGGCTCATCGTTAGTAGTAATAATGGACATAAATCTGCATTTCAAGACTAAGTGGATCATGTCTGATGTTCATGGCCAAAGGTCAATATATGATCGTCTGTATGTCAACTATCACAAAGCTTAGTCACATGTTTACCTTGAAAGAAGAGCAAAAATATAGATAAAAACTAATATTTTCTTTTTGATGGTATCATCAGCAACCTATTGGACAACACTGAGAAAAGGTGCAAAATATATCAGTGAGCCAGGCTGTGGTGGCATATGCCTTTAATCCCAGCACCCACCAGGAGTCAGAAAAAAGCAGATTTCTGAGTTCAAGGCCAGCCTGGTCTACAGAGTGAGTTCCAGCACAGCCAGGGCTATAAGAGAAACACTGTCTCAAAAAACAAAAATAAATAAAAATAGTGACCTGGCCTCCAACACCACACACTGCATGTATACATGCAGACATACATCACTTAATACATACCCATGTTCAACATACACATATTCAACACACACACTGAACACATATACAATACTCACACACACGTAACACACATTACAACACATACATACAACACTCACACACTAAACACACAACACACACACACAAAACACATCTACATCCAGGGCACTTGCCCTGGACCCATTTTGGGCTATGGCAAGCTTGTCCTGAAAGGCTAGTGACTGAACAGTAAGACAGTCTTCAGAGGATTTTGCACTTTCCTTCAGAAGGGAAGAGGACAAGGTTCATTTTAGACAGGGTCTCCCTCTTAGCCCAGGCTGGCTGCAACTGTGTGTTCTTGGCTTGAACTTGTGATGTCTCTGTTTCAGCTTCCCACATGCTGAAAGTTCAGCTATTTCTTATATGTTAAATATAAACTCAGAGGTAAAAACATAAGTGGTATTTTTTTCATAGTTAATACCTTACTATTCTAAAAACACAATTTGAGACGTCTTTGGCCAATAATGCCCACAGTCTCTTTCTTTATGCCATAGATGATACCAAAAACAAAAGCAAAGAGGATGCTCCTAGGATAACCATCCAGAACTCAAGAAACTTTAGGATACTAAGTGTTGAAGCAGAAGAACAGGCAGGCACAAGGTAAGTTAATGAGCTGAAATTTGGCAAAAGCCTGGGTGTGGTACCAGCACTCTGGAGGCAGAAGCAGGCAGGTCTGGGTGGATCTGAGGTCAGGCCAGCTTGGTCTACATAGTGAGTTCAAGGCCAACCAAGATGCACTCTGTTAGAAAGGAAGGCACAGAGAAAGGGAGGGAAGGCGGGAAGGAAGGAAGGAAGGAAGGAAGGAAGGAAGGAAGGGAGGGAGGGAGGGAGGGAGGAAGGAAGGAGGGAGGGAGGGAGGGAGGGAGGGAGGGAAGAAGGAAGGAAGGAAGGAAGGAAGGAAGGAAGGAAGGAAGGAAGGAGGAAACGTAGCAAATGCTATCATAAGTAGGTACTGGGTATGTGGGAAGGAATTATTACACTAAAGTCTCCTTACTTCTGTATCTGCTTGAATTTGTCGTTTTGTTTTGTTTTTTAAGACAGGGGTTCTCTGTGTAGCCGTACCTGCCGTGGAATTCTCTCTGTAGACCAGGCTGGCCTCGAACTCATATAGATCCGCCTGCCTCTGCTGGAATTAAAGGTGTGCGCCACCACGCCTGGCGCAAGTTTGATTTTTCTTTTTTTAATAATTAAAGTAAAAAAGTAGCTGGGCACAGTGGCACATGTCTTTAATCCCAGCACTTGGAAGGCAGAGGCAGGAGGATTGCTGTGAGTTTGAGGCCAGCCTGGTCTACAAAGCAGAGTCTAAGACAGCCAAGGCTACACAGTGAAACTGTGTCTCAAAAAGCAAAAAAAAAAAAAAAAAAAAGGTTAAAGAGTAAAAAAACCCAAAAATCAAATTCTGGGATCACCCGTCAATCGTTAGCCATGTAGTTCCTGTGGAATTCAGGATCAACACTCTACAGAGTTCCCTTTAGCCAACTTAAACACAAGGGGCCTGCTCTATGTGAGGCCCCTGCACTGAAGCGCTTCACCTGAATTCTTTTCAACTGGGATGTGCGTTCGTGCGTGTGTGTACATGTGTGCATGCTACATGAGTGTGCTGTGTGTGTGCAGGTACCCACAGAGGCCAGAAAAGGGTGTCTGATCTCTTGGCCTTGGGGTTACAGGTGATTGCGGGATGCACGATGTGGGTGCTGAGAACTGAACTCAGGTCCTCTGGAAGAGAAGTAAGAGCTCTTACCCACTGAGCCACCTCCCTAGTCTCAGCCTCCGGGTTTTTGAGACCATTTTGGCTTCCAGCTCAAGATCTTCTTCCCTCAGTCTCCCATGTGCCGGCTCATCATGTCTGGCTCCAGATTACTCTTGGTGTTTGTTGCTGTGATTTTATTTTTATTTTTATTTTTTTAGGACGGTCTAATAATGTAGCCCAGGCTGACTTTAAACCTGCAATATAGCTAAAACCGGCCCCGAACTCCTGATTTTCCTGCCTCTGGAATGTTGGGATTACAGGCATGAGACATTGGGCATGGCTCAAAATTACTTTTCTCTATGTCAAATCCCAAGCCTATATTTTAGGAAACCTAATTATTAAAACAACCTGTCCCTTTTATATATTTAACTCTGGCAAAGTAAGGCTTTTCAAAACTCATCTTTACTAGGCTCTGCAAAAGCATGAACTTAATTTTAGCTAACCTTCTAGGCAGATTTTCAACCCGGAAACTAACATCCTACTATTGCTAATGTATATGTCAGATGAGAACTTGCTCATAAATATAATTCAGACTTGTATCTGAGTCACACTCGAACACAAATCCAAGAACTTTACGGGATCTCGGGGAAGTTTTTCATTATAAGCAAGTTGGAAAGTTGGCACGCAAGAGTGGCACTGAGTGAAATACACTCCTGGCCAGATGACAGCACATGCTCAGAGAAGGAGGCCATCCAATTTGGTGAGGCCTACTCAGTAGCCATCCTAGGGGCAACAGCTAACTGAAACGCCCCAGCTTCCCCGGCCCTGGCACCCTCGTCTCTAGGGCTTCCAGGCCAGGACATCCAGCTGACCACTCCAGAAGTCTATGTGAAGAGGAGCTGTGCACAGCCTCGGGCCTGAGGCACAGGGGAGGCTGCCTGGAGCTCCCTTACCCAGCCCGCCAGGCTCCATGTCTGGTAACTGCTCCTGCCTTCTGCTTCGGCGCCACTGGACCCTGCAGTCTGAACATAGCTGCTACTTAGCTGCAGACTGGCCTTTTGGATTAGCGACTCCACACTTACCACTATTACAGCACCATGTGTGTTTAAATGTTTATTTATTTAATTTTTTATTGTGTGCATGTGTATACATGTATGTGGAGAGCCAGGTGCACACATGGAAGTCATAAGACAGCTTGCAGGAGCTGGTTCTCCCCTCTACCATGTGGGTTGCAGGTTGCAGGCTCGGCAGCCCGAGCTCTTAGCTGCTAACCCAGCTCACTGGCCCTTCAGCGCCTTGCTTCAATCCAAATGTCAGCAGTGTAGATGGGATTCAAAATCTACCCAGAGAAAGCACAGAACACCTTCCCTTTCCTCCCCCTTCTCATAAAGGGAGATCGCAGAGAAGGGATGTGTTATGGCCAATAGTGCCGCCAGACTCTGGCCTAGGAAGGCTGTCAAGTGCATCCTAACTCACTTCCTGCTGTCAGTGAAGAGCTTGGACATGCGCTCTACTACAACAGTCTGCCTGGTTTTTGTTGAGCCGGTTTCCCTAGGTATCCCAAGCTGGCCTTGAACTTGTAATCCTCATGCCTCAGGCTCTTAAGTGCTAAGACAGATCTCAAGCAACCCAGCTGCAGTTCAACTGATTCATGGTTCACAGGCGGAGGTAGCTTATGGGTGTGTACAACCTATAGCCTGGGGCCACTGCACCCCAGGATGGCTATGAGTGTGGCTCAACACATTTGTAGATGATAAAGTCAGTTTGCAATGTCAAGAGGTTGGCTAATCCCGGAACCTTAGGGCATGGAGGATGCAGGATCACTGTCAAGAGACTGGCATCCATGTTAGAGAGCTTAACGGCAGGTCGATGGCCTACTGTTGTGAAGTTTTGGGAGTTTTAAAAATTTCCATACTTGCCCAAGATTTGCAGCATTCTATTCTCTACAAAAACTAACAGTATCAGATATATGGGAAACCAGCTAATTAATGGCTCAAATCAAACTGTTCAAAAAGTAGATATTTCTACTCACCAGACACTGCTGCTATTAACAAAACATGTGTGATTTATTTAGTTGTCCAATTGTTTGACTTCCTTTGGTGGTACTGGGGATTGAACCTGGGGCCCTCAGGCATACAGGTCTTTTTCTCACTAAGTTATCAAGGTTGACATGAGATTCACTTTGTAGCCCAAGTAGGTCTTGAACTTGGATCCTTAAACCATAGCCTCCTAAGTAGCTGGGATCCCAGGGCTGTGCCACAGGGCATGGTAACGTTGGGGCACCTTTTAAAGAAGAGCATTTATTTAGCTGCAGAGGTAAAGTCCAAGATGGTGCTGCGTCTCTTCAGGGTTGGGAAGGGGGTGCTGCTCCACCCAGGTGTAAGGGAGGAAGGGGGGAAGGACAGGCTCATGAAGGGGACAGACACCTGCTCAGGAGAAGGGCAGCACCTGGCTGGCTCTGGAGCAACCTGCTCTTGATAACGAAGCCACTCTCACAGAAGCTATAGCCACCCAGAGGATGGAGCTCTCCTGTCCCAACCACCTTTTCCCCGTTTTGAGACAAGGCCCTGCTATTTGCCTGGGCTGGCCTAGCACTCTCTATGTAGCTCAGGTTGGTCTTGAACTTGTGATGGTCCTACCTCTCTGCCCCTCAAGTGATGGAGTTATAGCATAA
This sequence comes from Acomys minous, assembly GCF_964271855.1. Taxonomy (NCBI): domain Eukaryota; kingdom Metazoa; phylum Chordata; class Mammalia; order Rodentia; family Muridae; genus Acomys; species Acomys minous. Next base: position 98,606,638 of record NC_140493.1, read on the forward strand.
ACCACAGGATCTCCAGTATTCGAAAACTGGCCTCAAATTTTATGTATCTAGGATGACCTTTAGCTTTGGCTGGCCTGAAACTCAGAGATCTGCCTGCATCTGCCTCCAGAGTGCTGGAATTAAAGGTGTGCACCACCACTGCCCTGCAACCTTGAACTTTCAGGCCTCCTGCCTACACTTCTAGTGTCTCAAGTGCTGGGGTCGCAGGCACGTGTCATCATGCCCAACTTCTAATTGTCTCTTAACACAATTACACTGAAAATTAATTTTCAGTCTGCATTTCAGTGGGAGCAAACCACAACCAAACCATGACAACAGACCTGTTTTATAAAGAAACCGTGCATGGCTCCTGATGACATCCCAGGCAGAGAGCTGGAAGCAGAAGAGGAGTTGGGCTTAGCTGGCTGACGGAGGCCCTTGGGGTCAGCGGGACAGTTACAGCCTGGCCCCACCCACTTGTAGCACAAGTGCTGTTTCCTGTGTGCTGCTGTGATCAGCTGCCTCACACCCCCACCACCACGGACCAAAGCAAACCAGTCACTTCCTCTCCATGATGGACAGCACCCCACAACTGTGGGCCCACATAAATCCTTAGGTTGCTCCTATGGTATAGTCATTCTCAGCGACAGGAAAAATAATGAGTACCAACAAGCCACTGGCTAAACTCTTACTCATTCATGGGCCCAAGCATTCACCCAGCAATTATTTATCACATGCCTATGACACAGCGAGTGGGCGCTGAGGACACAACGATGAGCTGACGAACACAACTATGCCTTCATGAAGCACACAGCACGGGAGGAGCCAGAGAGGAAGCAGGTGCCTCCAGCTAGGAAGTCCTACGCCAAGGCCCTTTTCATTTTAGAGCCCTGCGTAAATAAGGCCATTTTAGAGGCCAATGGAGTATGAATGGATGAGAGGCAGCGCTTCTGGGTCTGGGCATCTAAGTGCTTTTCTGCCGAAGGAAAGAACTCTTAAGACCTTCGACAGGGCCTGGCAGACTGGGAACAGGTGTACCTATTGCTCTGCTGTCTATGGCTGCTTCTCTGCTGAGGTGAGGCTGCACCGCCCACGAGCCTAAGATACTTACTGTCCCTTTAAGAACCTTTAAGAGCCCTATATGGAAGAGGAGGACAGCAAAAGCTCAGGGCCCCTGAAAGGACAAGTATAGGGGGCTACCCATCTGCCTACAACACGCTTATTCAGCTGTCAGGAGCTCAGGAGACAAACTCCCAATGTTTTACCAGAGCTGGCATTAGCCTAACTCATCTGCGAGTAAAACACAGAGTGCAATGAGCACACAAGATGGAGGGCCAAGGCTGGACTCAGGCCGCTTCCCTTTTCTTATCACATTTGGGTCCAAAATTTTGTCGCTGCTGGCAAGTGTCTTCGAATGCCATTAAAAATGATCTCCAAGCAGCCAGATGGTAGTGGTGCATGCCTTTAATCCCAGCACTCGGGAAGCAGAGACAGGTGGATTGCTGTGAATTCCAGGCCAGCCTGGTCTAGAAAGCGAGTCCAGGACAGCCAAGGCTACACAGAGAAACCCTGTCTCAGGGGGCAAAAAAAAGGTCCCTAAGGGAAAAAAAAAACGATCTCACTAAAAAACAAAAACAAGTCCCTGAATCATTTGCATTTGAAATCCATAGTTTGCAATAAACATCAAACTCTTCTGATCTATAGCAGTGTTCCTTCTCTACACTTATTATTGTATTTATTATCTGTGTGGGTGTTCTGCCACCATGCCTATCTGTGCACCACATGCATACCTAGTACACTCAGGACAGGAGAGAGCACTAGATCCCTTGGGACTGGGACTGGAATTAGGGATGGCCGGGAATTGCCATGTAAGTGCTGGGAACAGAACCTGGGTCCTCTGTAAGAGCACCCTGTACTGAGCTGTCTCTCCAGCTCTCAGTGTCCCATTTTCCAAATATCATATATTTATCTAGTCTCTAAAAGCAACCATGCACATCAAGCAAGAGTTCAGACTAAAATATATTTATACTTATTAGTAATGAAGTCATCCCAAGCAAGCTATGGGCCAAAGAGAAAAAGAACTATCCAGATTGTTTCAACTTAAGCCACTGTGAGTTTGGGAGGTAGGGCCCTTGGAAGGTTCTAGATTAGATAAAGCCATCAGGCTGGAAGGCCAGGATTGAAATTGGATGGCTCCAAAAGTAGACAGGGAAGGCAGAGAACACATGCTTACAGCTTCCCTGTCACCAACAGTGATGCCCCATGTGCCTCAGCATTCTGCCAGGAAGACAGACGGCCAGATAAGCCTCTCAACTTTGGGCTAGAACCAAGAGCCAAAATAGCACCTTTGCCTTTTGAGACAGGGTCTCAGAATGCAGGCCAGGCTGTCCTCAAATTTCCAAGCATCCTGCCTCTGTCTCCCAAATGCTCCCACTACAATTGGGTACCACCAAATCTGGCGCCCTCTTCTAACTTACCTAGCCTGAGGTATTACGTAATCAGCAACAGAACAGACTGAAACACACAACTAGACCGTGCGGCTGCAGACAAGTAACAGCCTCTCTGGGCCTCTCTTCCATCATGAGCGCAGCCTGAACTGAAGAGGGCTGTGATACAGCTGCAGTGAGACGTACAGCCACACCAGGCGCCCTGTCTCTACTGTTTCACTCACGGGATTAGAGCAAGCCAACTGCAGTAAGGTTTAAATCCTCTGCAACGTCACCCTCTGGGTGGTTGGTAAACCCTCAGCAGCAGCCAGATCAACTCTAGAGGTTGACTGTGTTAAAACTAAAGGCGTGGTGGCGCACACCTTTAATCCCAGCACTCGGGAGGGAGGCAGAGGCAGGTGGATCCCTGTGAGCTGGAGGCCAGCCTGGTCTACAAAGTGAGTCCAGGACAGGACAGCCAGAGATACACACAGAGAAACCCTATCTCAAAAAACAAAAAAACAGAAAACAAAACAAACAAACAAAAACCCTTCCCAGGACAAATGAAGGCGCAAACAGTAGAAACCAAACGCCTCCGCTAGTCAGTACGACGGAGTAGACCGGGGACTGACAGAAGCACACCGCCTCCCAACCCTCCCACCCCGCTCAAGTTAGCACTAAGCCACTTCGAGTGTGTAAATCAGGTGGTCACAGCATCACCCTTTCAGAAGAGTGGAGCCACATTCCATGAGTCATTTTTGCTCTGCTAAGATAAAGGTGTCACATCCTCAAGAGCCAACGCCAGCAGGCCTTAAAAAAGAAACAGTTTCGTAATAAACTGTGAGGGGAAGAAAGAGAAGAGGTCAGGCTGCAAGATATATGACTGCATTAGATCAATGAAGAGTGGGTGAGTCTGTGCATGTGTGACACAGGCACACACTTCACACCTTCAGAAGAGCCAGTATAACATATCCAGCATGGGGCTGATAGAGCTTCCCGTGTCTTTCTTTTGGATAAGGAAGCAAGGTAAAGAAGGCAGAAAACATTAGCGTCTTGGAAGCATGTCCTCCATCCCACCCAGGTGGGGGTTTGAGTTTTGTTGCTGCTGCTGTTGCTGTTTATTTGGTTTTGTTTTTTTCTTTTTCAATAAAGGGAGAGATCATGTTGCCATTTTTAGAGTGTTATTTAGATAGAAGGGAGGGAAAATATAGAAATTTAACAGAGACCAAACAAGTTTGTAACTTGAAGAGCTAAAGATTATGATCAATAAGGTCCAAAACTGCTCCAAGAAAAAGAATTCGCTTGAGCCCCATAAGGACAGCAAAGGACTCTCATGCCAAGCCTGGGAGTGGACTTTCTGCAGAGACGTGCCACGGCAAGAGCAGGGGTCACACTGGACTCAAGATCTTGAGGCAAATAGAGTCCCTGCCCCCTCGTGTGTAAAACTGTTACGCATCTAATGCCAACAGGGGACCCTGTGGTTGACCATGACAAAACTTTGTTTGTTTGGCTATCCTGGACTCACTTTATAGACCAGGCTAGTCTTGAACTCACAGAGATCCGCCTGCCTCTGACTCCCGAGTGTTGGGAGTGCAGGTGTGCGCCACCGTGCCTATGGTTAATGACAACTTTCATATGGCAGTGACCTTTGAACACTCCTGATTTTACACTCTATATAAGTATGTGTACAGATGACTTAGAAACTATTAAATGACAAGTATACTTTGTTTTAGATTTTAAATTTTTAAAAATTGTGTATGCATGTGGATGGGTATGTGCACACACATGTGTGTGCAGGTGTCTTCCAAGGCCATCACCTTGGATCCCCTAGAGCTGAAGTTAAAGGCAGCGGTGAGCTGGCCTGACCTGGGTGCTGGGACATAAACCTCAAGTACCCTGCTGGGGCAGCACCTGTTCTCACCTGTTTGTTGTTGTTTTGCTTTGAGATGGTCTCACTATATAGCTATGGCCTGCAACTCACTGTCTAAACCAGGCTGGCCTCAAGCTTACAGAGATCCTCCTGCCTCCGCCTTCCAAAGGCTGACATATAGGTATGTGCCACCAGCAGGCCAGGTGACAGCCATAGCTTTACACTAAAAATTTTATGAAGTATACACAATACCCAGAAAGTATAAATATAGACAAATAAATAGTATTTCTAAAGCACTTGTCCTAAAAGATCACTGCAGGAGGCCCAAAGCCTGACACACAGCATGCGCAGAGGATGACATTTTTTTCTTGGCTCATGTCTCACTGTACATAGAGACAAGCTAGCAGCAAGTGCCACCAAGTGACATTAATTGGTCTCTTTCCTCCTGGCCCTTTCCTGCAATTATACAAGCATGGAACCTGATTCCAGGGTCTCAAGAAATTTATAACCCTGCCAGGCATGGTGGAACATGCCTTTAACTCCCACGGTTTCTGGGAGGCAGAGGCAGGTGGATCTCTATGAGTGCAAGGCTAGCCTGATCTACACAGTAAACTCCAGGATATCCAGGGCTACATAGTGAGACTGTCTGAAAAGTAAGAATACAGAACCCTAACTTTCAGCCATTAAGAACCTCAAAATGTAGCAAATACCTGGCAAACTGAAGGACCGTGCTAGGAGGAACTAGAAAGAAGTGTTGCTTTCTGGGGCCACGGAGAACTTCAAACCCACCTGGTAAATAGGTAAACATCATCTACACATAGGCTTCCAGATGAGCTGTTTGGTTTCCTGGAGAACAGAGACTCCGAAGTCTTAAAGACACCCCTAATGCAAACACCATTAGGCGTAACTCAAGATGTAAGTCACCGATGGCAGCTGCTCTTGCCAGTGGGAGGGGCGCTTACCTTCAGTATTTCAGGCTCTTTGATGTCCAGGGATCTTGTGTTCCCGTGCCGCAGAGTCTTATGTGACGTGTGGTATCTATGAGCACTTGGTGGTGTAAAGAACCAAATCACGCAAACCGCAGTCATGAAGCCAAGGCCGACGCCCAGGAAGAGCCCGCTCACGTAGGAGGGGAAGGGGAGGATGAGGTACGCATAGACACACAGTACAAAGAAGGCCAGCGTCTTCACAGGTAGCTCCTGGTGCAGGGTGGCCGAGTCCACTTCGTCGTCGCTGTCCAGGGCCATGCCGTCGTTGGCAAGCACCTCCGGCTTGAGGGGGATGTCAAGGGTCTTATCAAGTCTCCCCTCGCCCTCAGTCTCCAGCTCAAAGTCCTCAGCGTACAGTTCACAGAACTCCTCGTCCTCTTTACTCGCCAAAGCAGACAGAGAACATTTCTCCAGAACCAGAGAACTGGTCTTCAGGCTGCTTGCCTGGGGACCCTTGGGCTCCGCTTCCTTCGCAGCGTCCTCGGTGGGCTTCGGGGGGTCGCTCCTGGGGGCGTTGGAGTCACTGCCATCGCCGTCCCCCTCGGAGTCACACTCCTCCTCCTTGATGCTGTAGTTGTTATTGCTTTCCAGGTGCCCATTCAAGCTGGACAGGTTGGAGAGTTCTGAAGCACTTGAAGACAAGGCTTTGGGCCTGTGGCTGCTGCTTTCCTCCCCCATGATCTTGCTGAGGAGCTGGAAGGGCTCGTAGATGACTTCAGAGAGGCGTCGTTTAGTGTCTTCGATTTTCGCCTCCATTTCGGGCACTTTAAAAAAGGAGCGAGTGTCAGAGGGAGAAGTCAGTGGGGATGAAGGCGCAGTCTTGGAGTCTCCGCCCGTGTTCCGTGGCTGTGTGAACTGTTTGAACAGGTGCAGGTTGAGTTTGGAGTCAGGGGGCTTATAGGACACGGTATCCGACTCCTGCCGGGAAGTGTCTGTGGACAGAGACTTAACCAGAGTCTTCATCAAGTGCCTGTGCCGTGGGGGGTGGGGGGATTCTTTTGGCTCCACCTCAGTTGACAAGGACTTCACCAGGCTCATGAAGGGCTTTGCACTGGACAGGGCAGAGGACGAGGCACTGGATGAAAGGACGGGAGACTTGGAAGGAGAAGACAACGGGGACGAAGAACTGGTTTTCTGCTCAGAAAGGGATGACACACTGGGAGAACTAGCTAAAGGCCCAGATGAAGACGACGCTGGGGACAAAGCCAGTGGCACTGTACTTAATACTTGCACTGCTGGGGCAGGGGACTCTAGCAGCTTTACAGCGTTCTCAGACACAGGCAAAATGGCAGGGGTCGCAGACACAGACAGTCCATCTGCCGGGAGAGTCTCGGCAGCAGGGCCTGCAGAGTCATGGCCACCCTGGGGTTCAAGATACAGGTCCTCCTTGGCTTCAAGCCCTGTTACGATGCTTTGGTCATCTAGCCCCTCCTCCAGGTACCCCCTGAACTCCTCCTCCTCTTCCTCCTCCTCCTCCCCGGATGCCGAGAAGTGAATGGCGATGGTGTCTCGGGACAGGGACCTCTGCACGTGCACCTTGGGGGCTGATGGTTTTGGCATGTCAATGGTTTTCTCGGCATGGCGACCATTCAGACTTGTCATTGCCGGCTTCACAAGGGCTCAGGCTCTGTGAAAAATAGCAAGACAAGCAGAAGTCAGAGAGTGGCTTCTCCAGGGGTGACAGGGACACGTGCAGCTCCAACCCAGATGAAGCTCCACTTAGAGGGTGATTACGCTTTTACATGGCAGATGGCCATGGCTTCTCGCTTTAGAAGGTTTAATGGTTTAATTTGCCCTAGATGAATCCCAGCTAGGCATTCTCTTTTATGAGCAAACCACACACCAGCGTTGTAAATGCCAAACAATCTGTCTCGCTCACAACTGCTGAATAGCCACGCCTTCCCTTCTAACCAGCTCATTCCTATTAGCAACTCTCTGCATCCGAGCTAAAACGAAGCATCCTGGTGAGTGTGGAGGAAAATGTCACCAGTGGTGTCCCAGCTGTGGAACGCTAACCAAGGAGGGTTACTGCTTCCACTGCGGTTTCACAGCGGCCCTAACAATGTGCCTCAAGTTTCCCACAGCTCCTGTACTGTCTTGCCAGTGCAGTAAGTAGCAAAGCACGCAAGGGGAAAATACAGGCTCTAACTGCCGACCTATCACTGTTCTTACATGGCATGTGCCAGCCCGCCAGGGCACTGAGAGGCCTCACGTAAAACAAGCAACGGCTCACGTGTAAGAAAGGCCACCAGCGAGCGCGAATGTCACTGAGTACTATGGCAAGACACTATGGGAGAGGCTGTCTGCCCTTCTAGAGCTTAACAGCTAAGTGGAAGGAAGGCAGACACCTGGAAAGCTGCCCAGCAAAACAGATAATGCCAAGTACATCTGTGACACCATATATCATGGTACTTTTTTAATTATTATTTATTTATTAATTATACAGTATTTTGCCTGCACACCAAAAGAGGGCACCAGATCTCATTGTAGATGGTTGTGGGCACCATGGGGTTGCTGGGAATTGAACTCAGGACCTTTGGAAGAGCAGGCAGTGCTCTTAACCGCTGAGCCATCTCTCCAGCCCACATCACGATACTTTCAAGGGACAGCTCATGCACATGATCCTCCTGCTGGAGACAGCGGTGAGCCCCAACACCTGGCTAATTACAGCTAACTTGCAGGGTGAGACATGGGACAGCTGCTCTGGCCTCTGAGCTGTTGGGTGGTTGTGGCGGGGGAAGAGAGAGATCAGGGCATGAAGACCAACGTGGACATGGTTCTGGGACTCACTCTTCCTCAGGTGACACTTTGGAGTTCGAAAGAGCTACAACTCAAACAAGCTACAGCCTCCCGGTCTCAGTATCTTCTGCAAAACGGGGGATATTTAGGGGGTTTTCAAGATGTAGAATCCTACTTGTTCATGCTCACAGGTGACTGCATACAACCCAGCCCCACAGATCATCAATCCTGCATAGGTCCTCTGTCAAACACTGCTGTTCAATGTGCCAGCAACTGATACTACCAACAAGAGAACAGACGGGACCCGCAGTGGCAGGAGTGGGAAGCCGTACTCCTACATCACCAGAGAATTTGCCAGCGATGGCAAGAGCACCAGAGCCAGGGCCGAGACACCACATGAACACAACATTTTCACCATCAAATCCCTGAGAGAAATTAGTTCCATAAAGACTTTGCCACAGAGTTTTGCTCCTGTTCTTCCATGCCCTGCAAGCTCTCCTATCGGGATAGAATACAGGAAGAGAAAATGTGTTCCGTCAACCACACAAAGCAATCTACATCCAGCGACGGACAACAGCTGATAACTCAGCCTCCAGTACAGGACACTGTGGACAGTTCTTCCCTGGTTTCTTTTGTTTGTTTATGGACAGGGTGTCACTCTTGTAGCCCTGGCAAGCCAGGAACTCATAATGTAGACCACACCAACCTTGAGCTCAGAGATAAGCCTGCATCTGCCTCCTGAGCACTGGGAATAAAGGCCCAGCTCTTCCCTGTTATCTTGATGCCAACATGTCTGTAGGTTAAAAAGAAAAGACAAGGCAACAACTGAAGCAATGAGAAACAGCTCAGTTTCCGTTCAGCCACCACTTAGTTTTATATGAGTAGTTTTTTCTAGCTTTCTTTTAATTACATGTATGTGTATGGCTATGTGCACACATGGTGTGTGTATGTTTGTGTGGGTGCCCAAGAGGATCCTGGAGCTGAGATACCGGCATTGGTGACCACCTGATGGTCCGGATGCTGAGCACTGAACCTAGGCCCTGCCTGTGCCCTTAACAGCTGAGCCATCTTTGCTGCCCTTTCACAGGAAAATTGTAGGCGTAATTTTAGAAGAAAGCTTAGGACTGACTAATGCTCAAATCAGTTGCTTTGATAACATCAAGGGTGAAGCAAGGCTGTGGCATTCTAAGGTTGCTTCACAGGGAACAGTGGCTGCCAAGTGAAGGAGACTCGGGGCACAAGTTGAGGACAAAGCACGCAAGTTTGAGGCTGACTAGTGTAAGTTGGTCTCCTAGGAAGCAGGACACAAGTGAAGAGGCCTAGCCGAGGCAGAAGGCCAGGCTGGGGGAAGCTCAAGGCAGAGGGTAAAACAGGTGGTGTCTATGGTCTCAGCAACCAGGCCAGACATAGGGACAGGGTGGGCACCTGCTCAGAAAACTGCTGTTTTGTACAGAGGCCACCAGGGCCAACTTCCAGACAGTTAAGGGCACATGACCTACCATCTAAAAGGGATTTCTGATGACCTCTGATCAATCTGTCCCCAAGTCCCTATCAGTGAGGAAGGCCTGAAGCGGGGCAGGTGGGAGAAGAAAAAGGCCTGAGGTAGGCCCCACAGAGAACTGCGTGCCCAGCCACCAGATGGAATGGGCAGTCTGGCCCATTGTAAACAGTGTCCACACTGACTGAGCCTGGCTCCATGACTTAGTCTCACAGAGCAAGCCAGCAGAGGCTGGGGCACCACTGCCACTCTTCAAACACAAAGACAGCCCTGGCCTGTTTGTTCTGAGGGGATGGACCTGGACTTGTGCTCAGGGTTTAGCAGGACCAAAGTGCCAGCTTGCCAGGACCAGCCCATGCTCACTAGAGCCCATGGCTAGGCGTTCTGTTTCCTTAGGCTCATTATGAGATCAGTTAAGCCACGGCTGCTTCTAGGAGCCAAATCATTGTTAAACTGTGTGTGCTAGAAGCAGCCCATGGTCTGGGTTCCAGACAGCTAATCGGGCGTTACTGAGCCACCTCCTCTTGTACACCTTAAGTGGTTCCAGGGCCAACAGAGCTGCCTTCACTAGGCCAGCACAGCAGGAAAGTAAAGCACGCCTCACTGGCCCTGGGAACATGGTGTGGGCTGCCCCAGCACTGATCAGCCATGAGAAAATTGGTCAGATGTGGCCTTCCCACAGCAGCAACAGCTTTGTCTTGCTTTGTTCTGGCCACAGTAGCTGCCCTGTGCTCCGTCACGATGTTTCCCCATGAGCCACGAGCTCAGTTCTGAACCAGCAGCATGTGACCCGCTACACTGGGAAATGAAAGGCCTCCTTATCCATCCCACAATCTAGCACCATAAAAAATGCCAGGCCTCGTGCCCTCTGCAGCTCAAGCTCCATTACATCCAGGCTCACAAAGAGACAGCCTTCAGCCTCAGGAGCTGAAATGCCAGTGTAGACGCCCTTCCCCGCTCATCTCCCCTGAAGCCACCGGCACTGACCTCGGCATCTAGTGTGAGGTGGCTCCTTAGATCTGAAAACTAATCTTGACAGGAGGGTCCCTTGGGGACAATATTCTGTGCTGACTTGTCTAAGCAAGTCTGATGTGATCACTGTGTGCTGCAGACTGTGTCCAGCCCCACAGTGACTGGGATGGGCCGTGCCTGGTGTCTGTGAAGCCCACTCATTCTCAAGCCCACCATGCTGTTGACAGTGACAGTGTAACACTTCTGCAGCTACAAGGAACACGCGGGAGAAGACTAAGGCAAGGAAACCCTGGAAACGAGTCTCCAGAAGCCCCCTTGACTCCAAGGCACACATGGGCCACTGTACACACTGGAGGTCCAAGGACAACCTGCCCTCTCTCCTTCTGTCACAGTTGTCCTGAGGAGGGACTTGGGTCACCTGTCAGGCTCAGCAGTTGTAAAGATCTGTGGTGTTTGAAGTCTTTGAGCCTCGACAGTCAGTTGCAGGGTGGCATGCATGGCTGTCATGTTATGTGTCCATTGCTCTTCCTCAGGAAGTGAAACTACATTATTAAAGAGGGAATCCAGTGCTGGGGCGGAGTCTAAATGCGTCTGCCCTGAGAGTCTGCAATCGCGTCCACCTTCTCCATTACTCAGGCGCTCTAGCACTCCCTTTGGCGCCGTTACAAGACCCACTCAAGAAAAGGAAGTAAGGGAAGGCACAGGTCAAAGGGGAAAGTCCAGGGGAGCTAGAGAAAAGCAGGGAACACATCAGTCACTTTCCCTCTCAAGGGCAAGCACACAGCTCAGGGAGCCCTCAGCGTGGAAGGGGGAAGCACTCCCCAGAGGTTGCCCTCTGGCCTCCACATGTGTGCAATCACATGCATGTTGAGAAACCTCACAAAGCCAGTGACCCCAGCACTGTGGAGGCTGAGGCAGGAAGAGCCAGCCACCAGGCCAGCCACAGCAGCCTAGTGAGACAAGACTGAGACAGAGGAGACTCAGCGAGCAAACAAGCCAAAAACACAGCACTTCACTTGGTCTTTAGCATCTACTCTGGTGTGGCTGGCTTCTAAGATAAGGGATGCAGACGAATTTATGCTCCCAAACATTTAAGGGAAAATAAAAGGCTGGCTGCAGCCAATGCTCCCTGTGAGACTGGCCTGGCAGCCATGTTCCTGGAACGAGGGTGTAGCCTGCCCTGCTGATGGCCTTTCCCCAAGTCCTGGCTGTGCTTCTCCATTAGAGCCACTGTCCCTGAAATCAAGTTCACCTTTCTCATTAAGACAAAGAAAGCTGAGCTGGACGTGGTGGCGCACTCTTTTAACCCCAGCACTCGGGAGGCAGAGGCAGCCAGATCTCTGTGATTTCGAGGCCAGCCTGGTCTACATAGCACGTTCCAGGACAGCCAGAGCTACATAAAGAGACCCTGTCTCCAAAGCTTCTGATAAAGGGCTGTGCTCTGGAACTTGTGTAGTGGTCTTTATTATGCCACCAAACAGAAAACAAGCCAAAGGCTTCCACTGAACTAGAAGGACAATCACCGAAGGCTCCCAACAGAAGCCAGCTGCCTTCCCCATCACAAGCTCCGCAGGCCGCTCCGTGGACTGAGAGTGGGAATAACCAAACGTCAATGAAACTTGTCGTTTCTATACACCCCAAAAGGGCTAGTCTCATTAATTAAGCTATGAAAAACCAATTGACGGCTAATCAGACTGGACAATGAGAAATGAAGAGCCATTTCAAGACTCAGTGTGGCATTTATTAACAGATAATGACCTCTCTGAAATTGGTTTTTGTTTTTACAGTTTTCTATTCTGATAATAACTGCCCTTCCTACCTCCAGCTGTATTTCTTATCAGTCCTGGCTTCCAGCAACCAAAGCCATACAAAGAGCACAGTGCTTCTGGGTACTGCCTTGCTGAGACCATCTGCTTGGTCCTCTCTTGCTAGCATGGCCAGCCAGCCAGCCAGTGGTGTGGCTATTAGGAGCATCCTTCCCTCTGCTTGGATGATAGGGTACAAGAGGGGATGGGGAGGGGTCTGTATGGGAGCGAATTGGCCTCTGGGCTCAGAGAATTGGCATAGTCAGGTTTGAACAGTCTCCTTTCTCAAAGGTCACCCCAATTTGTGGAGGTCACTGTTAAATTACACACACCCTACCTGGGAGCTTGATTCTATCAGTTAATAGATTTAATTCAAAGCCTTTTGGTAGAGGAAAAGGGCAACTGTTTCCTATTGTACAGGATATTTGCTTTGTTTTGTTTTGAGAGAGGGTCTCATCGCCTCTGCCTCCCCTCTGCCTCAAAGCTGGAATTAAAGGTGTGGGTCACTATGTCCTCCTAGCAGAGGACATCATAGACTTTACCCACGATTCTTTAAATGTGAGTTGCTTTCGTAAAAGGGGGGGGGGGCGGGGCAAAGGGCCAGGGGGTGGTAGTGCATGTCTTTAATCCCAGTACTCAGGAGACAGAGGCAGGTGGATCTCTGTGAGTTCGAGGCCAGCCTGGTCTACAGAGTGAGTCCAGGACAGTCAAAGCTACACAGAGAAACCCTGTCTCGAAAAACAAAAAACAAAAAACAAACAAAAAAAAAAAGGCCTCAATTTGTTGCAGGATATCTGATCCCAATGTGATCCCTGAGATTGTGAACTGTAAAAACCTGTCTTTTGTTTGGTGTGGTTGATCCCTAGCCCACACCTTTAATCCAAGAGCTGTCCATACACAGGATTTAATAAAGTTAACCCTAGGTCAAGAGGTGGACCGAGAAACCAGCTGACGGGGATTAAAGGGTGAGAGGGACTTGAGTTGAGGGGTGTCTAAGACAGCGTGGAGAAGGGGTCTTTGGCAATTCTTTGGGCTTGGGGTTTTAGCTTGAGTTCTTCAGCTCCTTGTCTTTGGCTTTTTGGGCTTTTGGCCTTGGGGTTTTTTTTGCCTTCCTCCTGGGCTGTCAGCTGAGCTAGTGAGTCTTTGGGGCCTTTTCCAATGGAACTTGAGCTGAGTAGGAAGTTCAGCTGGGTGCTTTCTCTGCCTCTCTGAACTAGCAGGTTTGTTTCTGGGTCTTGTTTGTTTTGTTTTGTTTTTCGAGACAGGGTTCCTCTGTGTAGCCTTGGCTGTCCTGGACTTGCTTTGTAGACCAGGCTGGCCTTGAACTTTGAACTCACAAAGATCTGCCTGCCTCTGCCTCCTGAGTGCTGAGCTAGCAGGTTTTTAACATCTGGCTCCTGGGTCTTTATTGGTAAAGTAGAAGATCTGGGATTTTCAATTAAAACAACCTCAAAATCTCAAGTCCATCTTAACAGCCGTCCCTAAATTCATTTGTATCAGCAAAGCGGATGATAATTGGCAGCAGCCACCCTGATTTAGTAATGTTCTACCTTGCCAACAAAAATCACCACTGACACGTAGGTAATGAATTAGCATAGCCTTAGCTCCACTTCAAAAGGACCAGGCTGGCCTCCGTGTGCTGGCAATCCTCCGAGACACTGTTAGAAGCCAGGAATCTGCCCTGACATAGCAGGTTCCTAGGCTCACAGCCAACACTTTCTGGAATCCAGCAGGAGCCTACACCTGCATCTGCGACACACACACACACACACACACACACACACACACACACACACACACACACTTACACCAGGAGTAAACCCACAGGCCCAGCCTCCCACCACTGCTGGGGCTAAAGTGCAAGACCCAGAGGAAGGGTGTTCAAAGCACCTATATGACTACACAGACATTCTCCTGACAATGAAACCAAACCCAACTCACAGCAATCCATTCAAAGGAAGGCCCTGGCTCCAGTGCTGCCACACAAGACCTGTAGAGATTTGTAGGGACAAGCCCAGGGCTGAGGGATGGCTCAGTCATGCGCCTGCTGTACAAATGTGAGGACCTAAATTCAATCTCCAGAACCCACAATAAACAAAGCAGCCAGTCAGCCAAACTGTTCTCAGGGGGTACTCAAAGAGACAACTGGTAACCAACTACGTGAGAGTAAGAATTCAGGTACAGTGCTGAGTGCAGTAAACCAGCAGTGGCTAGCCTGAGCTACATGGTGAGAAAAACAAAAGCAACAAATACACAAGTACAATGCTCGGCACCACTGCTTGTCACAGCTCACTAGTACAGTGTTCGCCACTGCTTGTCACAGCTCCCCTCAGGCTCCCAGTGGCTCCACCAGACTGGATTACCAGGCAGGATTGGTTGCAAATAGTGAGGACAGAGAGCCAATACCTTCCGTCCCTTACACTTTTCTTTGAAATAATCACATTCTCAGAAAGCTGAGCCACATCCTATTGTTCCTCATGAAAGCCATGATCTCGTCTTTCTAATTTTAAATATTAAAAATGTAATTTCAAATTCCAAGTGGCGGGGCTGGAGAGCCGGCTCGGTAATTAGGAGCACGTGTTGCTCCTGCAGAGGACTTTATTCAGTCCCTGGCTCCCACACTGTGACTCACAACTACATATAACTTAAGTTCCAAGGGATCTAACACCCTCTTCTGAGCCCTGGAGCCCTTTCACTCAAGGCCAATATTACTCATGCACATATTTAAAAGTGAATCATTAAAAAAAAATTCCAAACCCTGCCTCAAAAAAACCAAAAAATTAAATAAAGTTAAATAAAAAATTAAAAATTCCAAGAGGCCAGGTGGTGGTGGCACACGCCTTTAATCCCAGCACTTGGGAGGCAGAGGCAGGCTGATCTCTATGAGTTCAAGGCCGGCCAGCCTGGTCTACAATAAGAGTGCAAGACAGCCAGGGCTACACAGAGAAACCCTGTCTCAAAAAAGAAAAAAGAAAAAGGAAAGAAAGAAAGAAAGAAAAAAAGAATACAAAAACAAACAAAAAATTCCAAGTGGTTAAAAGGAAATCCCATTTTAGACACAAACTATTAGTTTACCTCTTAGGAAAATGTCCTTAGTATCAAATTTAGGAGAATATACTCAGTCTTTTCTAGTCCATGAGCAGCACGTAGGTCTCTCATAGTCACTTTGTATGTCAGTGCCTAGTCAGGTTTGTACTCGTGCGTGCGTTGTGGGGGAGAGAAGTAGGATGTGTGTGTGTGTGTGTGTGCGCGCGCGCGCGCGCCAAGTGGGCAGTGCCTTACTCACTTTTCTCCATGACTGCTGTCAGTCAGGGCCTGTCACTGAAGGGGAAATTCTCTTTTGGACAGGTTAACTGGTCTCAGGATCCACCCGATGCTGGAGTTACAGGCATGCACAGTCATACTGGGCTGGTTTTTTTTTTTTACATGGGTACTGGGGATTTGAACTCAGGTCCTCATGCTTGCATAGCAAGTGCTCTTACCCACTGAGCCACAGCCTCACTCCAAGAGCCAGCAATATCTAAGGAAGGCTTGCCGTGTACCAGAGACCATGCAAATTCTTTTTTTCTTTGGTTTGTCCTTTGTGAGATGCTGAGGATTGAACCCACATACAACCAAAAGGTTTGCCCAGCCTTTTAAAAAGCCATTTATGTAGGTCTATAAAAGAGCAAGTGTGTTGGAAGTTACATCTGTAAGAGCAGAAGCAACGTGTCAAATGGGGCTCATATTTAAACTTTCTCCTGCTGCTATTTTTTGAGTCAGGGTCTCATATCACAGGCAAGTGCCACCAAGAAGTTCATTGTGAAATTCTGAAACTGTCTACTAATTATTTTCCAATTTGTATTCCTGCTAATAACACTGCCATTGTATAGAATACCCTCCTTACATTCTTGTCAAGAGCAAACATCCTCTTTTATTTTGTCCAATCTAGTAGATACGGAAAAATCTCAATTCTCCCATAGTCACTTTATATTCCACGCCCCACCACCACACACACACACACACACACACACACACACACACACAAACACCTAGTTTTCTCTTTCTGCCAGAGATTTCTATTTTAAGGTACCCAAGACACTTCACTTTTGCTCTGTAGTTTCTGCGTTTTATGGCTTCCTGAGAAAACTTTCCTCACTTTGTCTGCATAAAGTGTCAGTCTTGAAGAGCATAGAGAATATTGACAG
The DNA here is from genome assembly GCF_964271855.1 of Acomys minous. Classification (NCBI taxonomy): domain Eukaryota; kingdom Metazoa; phylum Chordata; class Mammalia; order Rodentia; family Muridae; genus Acomys; species Acomys minous. Next base: position 98,623,103 of record NC_140493.1, read on the forward strand.
TAATTGAGCGTATTTTCAGAACTCTGTGGTCTGGAGTGACAGCTCAGCAGTTAAGAGCACTTGCAGGACACAGCATCAGCTCCCAGCAGCCACACTGGAGCCCACAGCTTCCTGTAGTTCCAACTTCAGGGGCTGGAAGCCTCTTCTAGCCTCCTTGGGCACCCGCACATGTGGACACACTCATACAGATAGATACACAACATGTATCTTTTTTATATTTAAATTTTTTTTAAAAATATACACTAACTGCTATAGACAACCACACAACCACATCTTCGTATGTTCCATCCACAGTAAACAGTAACGCGATTGGACTTTTTCCCACCCAAGTCTCATTAGTGCCTAGAAAGCCTGGTTTGCATATCTGAACTCCATGACTATCTACTGGCTATTAACTTTCTCTAAGAGCAAAGGTTCAGAGTAATTCTAAGTTGAGAAAACTTCCTGAGAACTCAAAGGGCAGAAGTAATAGCCTCTGTTTTTCAGTGAGAACCAGCTGATGCAGACAGCAGCGGACTTGACTTTGATATAGGACAGGAAAACCGTTAAGTATTATCTTACAGCAGGATTCTACTTACAGTGGGAACCTGAGACCCAAGAAAGATATTTGTTTTTCAAAAGCCAGGTTTGAACAGGGCATGGTGGCGCACGCTTACTTCCTGTTCACGGCCAGGCTGTTTAGTGCGAGAACCCTGTCTGTAAATCAGAAGGGCCAGGATTGAGTTTGAGCATGTATGTGTAAGGGAGGGAGGAAAAGGAAACAACCGGGAGCTGCAGAGAAAACAGCTCGGCAGAGAGCTTCCCAGCGGCCACTTGGGGGTGATCCTCCAGGCCTTAACAAGCTGACCTGCACAGGGTGCAAAACAGGTTCTTTTTTTTTTTTTTTTGTAAAGTTCCTTCATTGAAATACATGTATCACATAACACACTATCCACTTCAAGTTCATAATCCAAATATTCTTTTTTGTTTGTTCTGTTTTGGTTTTTCGAGACATGGTTTCTTTGTGTGGCCTTGGCTGTCCTGGATTCACTTTGTAGACCAGGCTGGCCTCGAACTCACAAAGATCCGCCTGCCTCTGCCTCCCGAGTGCTGGGATTAAAGGCGTGCACTACACCTGGCCCAATCTAAGTATTCTTACTATGTTCTTTGGGTTGTATAAGCAATATTACAATTAAATTGAGACCATTTTCATCACATATAGAAGAAATTTTAAAACAATTAGAGACCTCCTCCTCCATGCGTCTGTCTCTGCCTTTCTACTTGTGTCTTGCCTCCTTGCCTTAGATTGCCTTGCCTTGCCTCCTCTTTGTGTTTCTGCTTCCAGGAAATTGACCAATGTATTTTATCATTGTATGTTTGTCTTTTGACAACTTCCACCAGAGGTGGTAACCTGGTCTGGCCTCAAGGGATAACGCTGTTTTTTGTTTGTTTGTTTGTTTTCTTGTAAATAATTTGTTCAAATTACATCTCAATTGTCATCCCCTCACTTGTATCTTCCCAGTCCCCCCTCCTTCCCTCTTTCACCCTATATCCCCTCCCCTAGCCTGTGACAGAAGGGGACCTCCTCCCCCACCATATGGTCACAGCCTATCAGGTCTCATGGCAGGGAGGCCTGGTGGCACTCAGAGGAAGGGGAAGCAGGAAAGCAGGTTCTAAGGAGCAGATAAAGCTCAAGGCAATGGAGGGGGGCAGGGAGCCAAGGCCGTGTTCAAGCTCTGTAGTCAGAAGCTGCCATGCTCCTCACAGAGCCAACCTAGCCACATGGCCGTCCTGTTGGTGCCTTCCCCTGAGGATCACTAGTCTATAAGCCCTGATGGGGAACATTGCTCGGCCAAGGCTCTTCTCTAGTGCTGTGGTTGTCACAAGAAGGCCTTGGGCTGACGGGAGCCTAGAGAGGAACTGATGGAACCCAAGAGCGCCACAAGAGTAAGTTCCAACAAGGGGCCAGTTAGTCAGTCACTGAAACACATACCAAATGCAGTCATGAGGCAGGCGCTTCAAGGAGGGTTGAGACCCTGAATGGGCAGTGCAGGTTCCTTCTCTCATTTCACTCCTGATCTGTAACATGGAGACTCTTGTCCATTGTCTTCAAGGAACTTTCTAGAAGGCTCTAAGTTCTACTAGAATAGGAGTTCTATGTTCCCACTTTGCATTTGACATTCATATCAAAGATTCAAAATCAGGAAAAGGAAGCCAGGGTGCAGTTCGGATTTCCAAACTGTTCTAACAGTTCCAGCAGGCTCCACTCACGTGGGCAAATATTGGCAAACCTTCCAGAGTTGCGTTGCTTGGCCCAGCTATAGAAGTATCCCTTCCACCTAGTCCCCACCAGAGAGTTGCAGAGCCTAAACAGATCATCAATGCTTCACAGGTGGAGGCAGCGGAGGGCAGGACCTGCCTTGCCAGGCACGCTGCCTCACCAGGCACCCTGCAGCCTCCCTCCTCTGCCGTCCAACTGGACATAGATGGCTGCCGCAGCTGAGCCTGCTCTTGCAGTGACAAAGGCAGCTCCCCACTGGGCTCTCAGCCTCAGTGTTCCAGTCATCAATTCTACACAAACATCTCTCCAAGGACAAACTCCAGCTTCATCCTCCTGCGCATAGGAAGTCCCTTCTCCATGTTCCCATGTCCTCAGAACGCTATTGAGCCCTTCATTAGACCCCTGTCTTTCCAGAGACACTACTCAGTGAGAAAGGAACCTCCTCCTCACTCTAGCCCTTTTGGGGAACATGTGAAGAAGTCCAGCAAGGTGACTCTCAGCAGGTAAAGATGCTTGTCACCAAGCGCGGCGACCTCAGTTCCATATACTAGATCTACCCCCTCCCCCCCCTCCTCTCTCTCTCTCTCTCTCTCTCTCTCTCTCTCTCTCTCTCTCTCTCTCTCTCTCACACACACACACACACACACACACACACACACACACACACACACAATCAAGCAATCAACATTTTTAAAGTTTAGGAACGAACGAGTTAGGCTAATTTTCAAGAGCTACTTGCAGCCAGCTGCTGTCATTAACTTCCTGCCCGGGGCCCTCCCCACCTGGCCCTCCCCACCCCCAGGCACCCCTCCCTTCACTGCTGTTCTCAGGAATTTCCTAACTACCTTTCTGATTTCCTCATTAGACTGCCCTGTGTGATCCTAGACTGTGCCTCCCATTGTGTCTGTCTCCATGTGATCAGACGCCCTGGATCCTAACTGGTCAGGTAGGCAGCGCTACCTTGTCTCACGCACCCATCTATACACACCTATTAGCTCCCTTCTCTCTCTATGAGACTCTTCCATCCGTCCCTCTCTGCTCCTCACCCCCCGCCCCCACACACACACCATACCCAGCTCCAATAAGGCAAAATCCTAAACTCAACAGACCTGTCAGATCCCAAATTCTGCCTATCCCTCCAGGCCCCACACCAAACGTATTCTTGTACCTCACAGGATTGCCAAAATGGTCATCTGTAATGTTCGATCCAGTGATTCTCCAAACTGCCTTAGTCCGTATGATATCAGAAAAAGGGAACTCTAGCTGGGAAGCCAACGGCCCTGTGAATAAGCCCAGATAGCTCCCTCTCTACCTGGTTAATGGATTCTAGCATCTCAATTCCATTTCCAGTCCAGTCAAGACCATGAGTCAGCGTTGATTTTTTTTTCCATTCAACAGAATCAAGGCTTTGGAAAACTAGGGAAAAACCAGCCCTACACAAGCATCCATACCATGCAGAAGCATGGTCGCAAAGCCCTGAGCTCAAGAAGCATATTGGACGCAGCTAAAGATCTAAACTATACCATGAAAGACGTTCTCGGACGAGCTCAACGCACCACCACTACCACGGAAGACACCATGGGCATGAGTTAGGGCTGAGCACACTCTCAGCACACAGAATGCTTCCCATTAGTACTTGATGGCTGCTCCTCAGCAGAGGCTGGAGGGAAAGGTCACGGGGTAAAGCAAGCTACTTATATATGATCAGCACTATCCCTAGACTTTCTAGACTCTTCTACAAAGAGCTATGCAGGTGGTCCTGTGGAGTGATGATTTGGCCCATTCAAGTTGGAGCACCTGGGGGGGTGGGGGGTGGCGCACGCCTTTGATCCCTCGGAGGCAGAGGGAGGTGGAGCTCCTTGAGTTCAAGGCCAGCTTGGTTGACATCTTGCATTTCCAGATAGTCAGGGCAACACAGTGAGATACCGTCTCAACAAAATAAAACAAATAAAATATACCAGAAATCAAACTGAAATAAAACAGGCCCAACTTCAGACCCGAGCGCTATCATTTACCAGCATGTGACCTTGACAAGCTCCAGCTTAAAGCTTTATGCTCCTATGCAAGGTGAAGACAGTAGTGTCTGCCTCCTTGGAGCTGCCGGGAGAAGTAAGAAATAACCCTTAACCAACACGAGCTATTGTTGCCGCTGACACGTGCTGCTCAGCAGGCCCGAGCAAATCTTTCCTATGCAGGATGAGTGGCCCATGGACTCAGGGGCACGCTATCAAGGATCAAACAGACACCTTGTCTCCAGCCTTCCCCCATCACCTGAACGAGACGGTCATAGCTCTCTGACCTTAAGTTCAAACAGCTGAGGCCACTGAGAAAACGAGGGCCATGTAGAAAGCCCCACAAGTTGAAATACACAATGAAAAAGCTGAATCTGGGAAGATGGTCCTACACTGAACACACCCAGTAAAAAACAGACAATCGCTGGGCATGGTGGCGCACACCTTTAGTCTGAGCACTCCGGAGGCAGAGGCAGATCTCTCTGAGTTTGGGGGCCAGTCTGGTCTATATAAGTGAGTTCCAGACTAGCAAACACTACTTAGACCTTCTTTTAAAAGAAAACACAACACAATACAACTCAACAAACCCAACAGGTTCCAGGGAGGCTAGGAGCTGACGAACGGCAACCAGCCCCTCATTTTGGAATGACCTCTACGCACGTTCTGGTGTTAAAAGGGTACTGTCTCTTTTATTTTTTAAGATTTATGCCTTACTATTTCTAAATTATGCACATGAGGGTGGGGTATGTGCACGTGAGTGCAGTTGCCCTTGGCATGCAGAAGAGGGTATTGGATCTCTCTAGAGCAGGAGTTACAGGCAGTTGGGAATTAAACCCTGGTCCTCTACAAGAGCGGGGTGTGCTCTTACCTGCTCAGCCCAAAGCATCATTTCTTATATGAGGGTCTGGGACAAGGTCTATAGTCATACTGACTTCTTTTGTTACTGTTTGGCGTTTAATATCTCACTCTGGGAGCTGGAGAGATGGCTCAGAGATTAAGAGCACTGGCTACTCTTCCAGAGGTCCTGAGTTCAATTCCCAGCAACCACATGGTGGCTCACAACCATCTATGATGAGATCTGGTGCCCTCTTCTGGGCTGCTATCACACATGCAGACAGACTACTGTATGAATAATAAATAAATAAATCTTTGTAAAAAAAAATTGAAAAAAGAAAAACCTCACTCTGAAGTGCAGGCTAGCCTAGAACTCACTGTGGAGAGCCCAGGCTGGACTTGACCTTGTGGGAGGCCTCAGCCTCCCAAATGCTGGCATGAACCTGCTCTGCCAGGATCTCACTAACATAGACCAGGCTGGCCCCAAACTCACAAAAGATCCACTTGCCTCTGCCTCAAGAGTACCAGGATTACACAACAACACACCAGCGGTTGCCTCGCTTTCACTGCGTGTGTTCAGGGTTTACACACTGTCCCAAATTCTGCTTGTTCGCTGTGTGTTTCAACATGCAGGACCACTGTTGGCTCACACCCACCCCTCTGCCTCCTCCTGCTGTTGACCTAAAATTTTGCAAGATCCTAACAATGTTTAACTACTTGATTAATTCAGCTTATTAATTTTCCATTTCAGTACAGATCCAAATCTGAATCAACAATTACAATTTGCAAAGGGCTCAGGGTTATGAAATTAAATCACTGTCCTAAGGATGATGATTAAGCTGGCCAAGTAAGCAAGAGTCAGTTACTTGATTTTGAAAGTCAAGGAAAGGGACATTCAAGGTCAAACTCACTCTAAAGGGAGTGCGACCTGCAACCAGTTCTAATAAGCAAGTCTAGAGTTAGACTAGGCCAGTACTTCCTCAGACATCCCTGTTCCGGCATCCATAGCCAGTGAGAACCAGCAGGAAACCACATGTAGCTGCACTTCAAACAAAAGCAAGGAAGGCTGGTGTGGATCACGTGACCCAGTGAGTGCTTGCTTAGCGAGCCCTAGACTCCATCTGCAGCCCTGCCTGCCAGCAGTGGTGGCGCGCGCCTTTAGTCCCAGCACTTGAAGGCAGAGGCAGGTGAGTCTCTGGGAGTTCCAGGCCAGCCTGGTGTACAGTGAGCCCAGGACAGTCAGACCTATACAAAGAAACCCTGTCTCAAAAACAAAACAAAACAACAAAGCAAATATGGTGGTGCATGCCTGTGATTGGCTAGGGTTGCTGAAAAGATAGAGGCAGAAGAATCAGAAATCCAAGGCCTGCCTGAGATTGTATCCAAAATAAAACAAGACAACTCAAAAGGTAAGGATTTAATTATTTGGACAACTTTTATGTCTAGTCTGGATGAACAGGTGTAGTCTCTAGTAAGCCCTTCAACTTTTTTTAAATGTGTATGGGTGGTTTGCCTGCATGTATGTATATGCACCATGTTTGTGCCTGACGCCCAAGAAGAACAGAAGAGGGCATCAGATCCCCAGAAGCAGGACTTAGAGACAGTCGTGAGCCACCACAGGACCAAACCCTGGTCCTCTGCAAGAGCAATGAATGTCCTTATTCCGCTGAGCCACCTCTCCAGCCTCCATGGTAGGTAAGCCTCTGAGAACGATTTCCTGGCTTCTTGGGCTCCTTTGTACATCTGAAGTTAGAGCCGCGATCCCAGGTCACCTCCACACAGCAGGCTGCAAGTGGCCGCAGAGGACAACCCACAGGATTCTGTTCTCTCCATCAAGTAGGTCCTGGGGAGTGAAGGCACTGTGGCAAGCACCTTTACCTGATGAGCCTTTTTGTTTGTTTGTTTGTTGTTATTTTTTTTTTAAGACACAGTTTCCCTGTGTAGCCTTGGATGTCCTAGACTCACTTTGTAGACCAGGCTGGCCTTGAACTCACAGTCATCCCTCTGCCTTTGCCTCTAAGTGCTGGGATTAAAGGCGTGCACCATCATGCCTGGCTTGACCATTAGCTTTTAAAAATTCTATCTTGTCCAGGACAGCCAAGGCCAGCACAGAGAGACCGTGTCTTGAAAAACAAAACAAAATAAAATTCTACCTTATGTGTCTGCTGGGTGTTTTGCTGCATGTCTGTCTGTCTGTGTGTGTATGGTGCATGTGGGGGCTGTAAGAAAGCCCTGGAACTGAAGTTCCAGGTGGATGTGACCCACCACGGCGATGCTGGGACCTGGGTCTCTAGAAGAGCAGCCAGTACTCTTATTGCTAAGCACTCTCCAGCCCTGACCATTACCTTATTAATCATAGTTTTCAAAGGAAAACTGGGCAAATGATTTACCAAAAAATCCTAGGAAACATCTTTAACACACAGATACCCTGGCTGTCCTTTCCCACCTCGGGGCTTCTCATGATAATGACAGGAGACTAGAAGACACAGGGTATGAAGAAAAGGTTCCAACAGTCACAGCCTCTGTGTGTAGAAACACACACACACACACGCGCGCGCGCGCACGCGCGCTCCACAGTGGCCACTCTGGAACTGAAGCTCATTAGTCCAAAATGGTATGAACCATTAGGAGCACCGCACTTACTCCAGAGAAGTGATGGGGCGGGGAGGGGACGGAGAGAGATGAGACAGAAAAACAAGCAGAGTGGACCAGCAGCTCCGCAAGAGGTATAATACCAGCTGCTCGTGGGCATCCATAACTGGTTAATCCAGGCCACCACTACCACTTCAAAAGCAGCTGCTCTGTGCCAGGCCCTTGTCCTGTGAGCCATACTGCCTTAAGGTCAGTCAGTCAATACTTTCAGATACTTCCAGGGAGCAATCAGGAGTGAGCTGTTGCTGCCATGGCCACGTGGCACAAGGAGTCAGTGGCCTGCTCCTGACCTTTGCTACCCTGGTCTTGCACTGTTTGCTGTTAGGTTGTGGCCTCCCCAGCCCCACAAACCCAAGATGCAGAGTTGGCTCCACCATCCCAGTTCCTGAAAGTCTGCCCCAGTGCTGCCTCAAAGGCAGGGATGAAGGACAGTGGAGAAAAGTGGTGGCCTGAAAAAGAAACCTGGATGCATAGGGAGAAAGAGAGAAGCTGCTTCTTGGCAGATCAGAGGAAATTAAGCACAAGGAACATTTCATAACCAGAAACATGAGTCCACAGCATGGAACCAGACGGTCTGATCTAATTCTGGGAGTGCCGTAAGGCTGATGGCTGCACTGGGCTCCACTGATGTTCAAAGAAACAGGCACTGTGCAAGTGTGGTGTCCACGTCTTTCTGTTTACAGGTCTGATGGCTAACGGGAACGTCCTGCCTTCCAAGATGGCTGGCTGAGTGAGCAGTGCTGGGTTATCTTCTAGCTCCTGGGAGTCCGTGGAGAGTGCTGTCTGCCCTAGGACACCAGCAAACAGGCTCAGCCTCCTGCACACCCATGTGCTATCAGGACCATTAAACATCGCTCAGATAAACTGTCCACCACTGTACAGCTGACAGCCAGAGCTAACCCAAAACAGCGTGTGTTCAGGAGCAGCCTGCTGCTTCTACATGCTTGGCCTGTCAACTGAGGACCCCAGTGGTAGAAGCTTGCCCCTCAAACTGTACAGGGAATGGCAAAGAGTTCCATAAACTGTAAAGTGTAAGAGCGTTACAGTTAACTACCCCACCTTTTTATTCATCTGTGTATTTACTTACTTTCTTACTTTTTGGGACAGGGTCTACTGCGTAGTCCTGGCTGACCTGGAACTCGCTCTGTAGACCAGACTGGCCTAAACCTACAGAACTCCACCTGTCTCTGCCTCCTGAGAGCTGGGATTTAAAAGTATTCGTGGCACTGCATCCAGCTTTCCCTTTAATGACAGAGAAAAATACAACCTCCAAGAAACAACAGCATTTGTCTTCAAAGACCTTATTTTGACAGAGATATATATATATATATATAATTTTAATCAGATTTCTTTTCCTTGAGAAAGTATATAGTATACAGTTTTATTTTTTTTCCAAAAACTTTATAGAAGACCTGGGGAGATGGTTCAGCCATTCAAAGCAATTGCTGCTCTTACAAAAGGCCAGAATTCAGTCAGTTGGACATAAGTGGTGCAGGCCTACAATCCCAGCACTCAGGGAGGCAGAAGCAGGCAGTTCTCTGTGAGTTCGAGGCCATCTTGGTTTATAGAGCAAGTCCAGGACACTCAAGGCTACACAGAGAAACCCTGTCTTGGGGGGAGGGGGGAAGCAAGCAAGCAAACAAAGAACAGACCAGAGTTCGGTTCCCAGAACTCACATGAGGTAGCTTACAACCTCCTAAAGCTATCTAGCTCCAGAGACTCAATGCCCTTTTCTGACTTCTGCAGGCACCCCCCCTTCTCTCTCAGACACACACATAACACACACACACACACACACACACACACACACACACACACGTATACATATCTATCCACCATACACTCATAGATACACACACAAATCAAGTGTTAAACAAACAGACAAGACTCTAAGCACCCTGGGGCTGGAAAGATGGCTCAGACAACCTGAATTTGGTTCCTGGCACCCATGCTGTACAGTTTAGAGTCTCACCTAACTCCAGCTCTAGAGGGACCAGATGCCTCTAGTCTCTTCAGGCACTTATACACACATGCACAGACCCACATAAACATGGAAACGCACACTTAAATATATATCTAAAAAAAAGCTTTATGAGGCCCCTCCTCCAGCACTTTGTTGGAAAATGAGAGCTATACTTGGAACTATAATCAAGAGATTTCCAATAAAAGTTTTCTGTACTAAAAAAAAAAAAGTATTTAAAATACCCCACAACTTTATAGATTAAAAAACAAACAAACAAACAAACAAACAAACCTAAAGCCAGGCAGTGGTAGCACACACGTTTAATTCCAGAACTTGGGAGGCAGAGGCAGGAGAATGTCTCTGAGTTCAAAGTCAGCCTGGTCCTCACAGCAAGTTCCAGGACAGCCAGCATTACATAGAGAAATGCTGTCTCAAAAAACCAAAACAAAACCCCAAAACTTTATGGGAGCAACTTTAATCTCTCTGCTAAGGACCAACACTCGATACTGCAACTTACAACCTTATCAATTCAAGCAGAGAGCAACGGGGAAGCAGACCTGTAACCCTCGTACTTGGGAGAGGAGACAGGGGATCACAACAAGTTGGAGATAGACCTGGGCAACACAGTAAATTCAAGGCTAGTCTGGGATACTGTAGCGAGACTCTCACTCAAAACACAAACAAAGGAGAGGCAGAGGGTGGGGTGAGGGCTCTCTTACTGTGTCCAAGTCACAGTTATGATGTGTGAAGAGGCACCAGAGAGCTCTAAGCCACAACAACCTACTACAAGGGCCTGCCCTCTGTGCTGTCTCACGAAAGCCCTTTAACTACTCTATCTGCCTGAGTGAAAGCTCAGGAGATGTAAAGATGACTTCAGGGGACTGGAGAGCCGGCTCAGGGGCTACAGCACCTGTTGCTGCTGCAGAGGGCCTGCCTCCGGCCACCATCATCTCCACATTTTAGATAGGTCAGTCATCTAGATAAAGACAAAGTAGCTCTGGCAACTTAGCAAGTCCACCTGCAGAGTCAGGACTCACGCCGCAAGATCACACTCCTAACTGCCATGTGTGCTGCAGCGTTCAGCTGCGCCCAGCCACAAAGCAGTCTGGAGCCCGTAGGCGCTCTCATGGTCCTCCAAGCTTTAGGAGACCCAGCTACTCAACTACCAAGCACAGTGCTGGGAAAACAGGGACTGTGCCCTCTCTACCTACACGGAGGCTCACAGCCATCTGCTACTCCAGCTCCAGGGGACCCGGGCCCTCTTCGGATCTCTGCAGGCACCAAGCATGCAATATGCTACACATACACACGTGCATGCATGCAAGCACTCACATATGTAAGTATATATAAATCTTTACAAAGAAAACTCAAAAAGAAAAAGTGGAAAGGGAAGGAGGGAGCTCAGGGGAGCACGGAGAGATGCAGGCAGAGGCTGTGCAATCACAGAGCAGGCTATCAACACCACTGCCTATTATCACAGCTCCAAAATGGCTGTCTCAGGTAAACAGCAGCCTGCTATGGATACATGCCCCACATCATGAAGGTCTTCTTACTGTTTAATAAACCACAGATTATGGCAGAAACTCAGTTCTACCCCCAGCACTGTGTATCTTGCCCTCTATACTCATCAACGTGTGTGTGTGTGTGTGTGTGTGTGTGTGTGTGTGTGTGTGTGTGAGCGCGCGTGTGCAGGTGTTCCTTTGAGACAGTCTGACCGGGTAGCCTAAGCTGACCTCAATTAAAAATCCTCCTGCCTCAGCCTCCAAGTAAATAACTGTTCTGTTGCGTCCACTAACCACACAATGCCCACAACATGGCCCGGCCCTCCACATATCCATGAGAATACATTTCCATCCTTGGGGAAGTAAGTGACAATACTAATTAGCCAAGCCTCCTGTGAAGTTCCATGGTGCCTGGTGGTTTTGTTCATGACTTTCTCTTCCCTTTGACACTGTCCAAGGCAGTATGAGATTTATGCAAAGCATTCCATGGATCAGTCTAAATGGCTCAAGGCTCCACCAAACAGGAACTGATTTCAAAAATAGCACCTAGTTAAAACCAAACTCTTATTCCTCCCAAATTATTTTATAAAACAAGCACTTGGAATTAACTGGATCCTTCTTCATTTCACAATTTACTCGCTGCTACAAGTCTGTTTTGCAAAGGCATTTTAATGTCAGTCAGATCTTTCCAGCTCTGAGAGCGGAGGCAAGACGTCAAGTCCCCATCTGTATCCCTCCTCACAGTTCACAAGGCAGAACAGCACCCAGCCTGGCCTCGGGGAGGCTAGAAGGGACCGAACCAATAATCAATGTCAAAGCCAGCAAGGGAACACAGCCAGCAGGGAGTCAAGTCAGTTTGCAGATTAATCACAGAAGGGTCTCCTAAGCAACTGAGAGCTGGCCTGGCATCCTCACATGAGTGGAATTGCTCGCTGATGGTGGCACGGGAGAAGAGGAAACAGACAAGGACCTGAAGCAGGGCCACAGCTGTGGAGAATGCAAAGCCCTGGGGCCAAGTACTATGACAGAGCATAAGCAGAGAGAAGGCCAGGGCAGGCTGCACTGAAGATCTGATCTCTGCAAAGGGAGCAGGAACGGCTGAAGACTGAATGTGACCTATGAGCACGTGTGGCACTGACAGATGTCAACATCGAACGACTCACTCAGGGTTGTGGGGGAGAGAGGCTCAGGAGACCGACCAGTCAGCCACTTATGGACGGTGGTGAGAGGTCCTGACAGCCTGGGCTAGCCTGGACGAGGAGGATTTGAGTGGGGAGACTCAGGTTGCCACTCTGGAGGGCTGGACAAAAAAAGAAGGAAGAAGCTGTTCTTACGGATGGAGCCTAGGCACTGGGATCAAAAGCTGATAGGATGGGGATCCAGAATAAGAGGAAGGTCGGAGGGCTAAGGAGAAAGCAGCAGGCTTAGTTTGGGACATCTTGGAGTCTGAGGCCCTGCTGTGTGGGCATCAGAAGATGCTCAAGGTTCTGATTCAGTAACAGATGTTACTAAAGAGAAGAAATGGCGCCAGGAGCCCAAACTAACAAACAGCAGGAGCCCAGACCTCACGCTGAAAGGTGTGTGTGTGTGTGTGTGTGTGTGTGTGTGAGAGAGAGAGAGAGAGAGAGAGAGAGAGAGAGAGAGAGAGAGAGAGAGAGAGAGAATTCCATCAACTATTGATAATAAAATTCTTTACATTCTGGCACCCTAATTGAATCTCACCAGCAAGCAAGAAACTTAGAAATGAAGGAAGGAAAAGAATTGTTCTCTGAAATGAGCAGGGCAAGGTCTCTGCACCACCGAACACTAACTCACTCATACTTTTCAGCTGAGGCTAAAACAGGGAACATTCACAGAAGATTTATGTCCCCAACACTTTGGGACACTCATCCATCTTCAGGACTCAATGTGACAGAAAAAATGCCTCCCATTTCCTAAATAAAGAAACCAAGGCAGAGCCTGTGCGCCTGAGGCTTGACAGGTCTGGGTGCCTCTCTCCCCAGGGCGGGACACCAGGCAAGGGAAGCGGCCATGTTCCCACCCCTGGCCTGCTTGCTTTAACAGTCTTTCTTACTGCATGCACTGAAGTGGTTACTATCTCAGCCTCAAGGCAACTTGAGCTGTTTTCGAGGGTTTTCCTCCTTTGGAGACAGAGTCTTAACTCTGTGGCCAGGCTAGCCTCAAAGTTCAATGTTCTTGCCCAGGTAACCATGATTTTTAAAGAACATTTTTTGTTTGTTTTGTTTTTCGAGACAGGGTTTCTCTGTGTAGCCTTGGTTGTCCTGGACTCACTTTGTAGATCAGGCTGGCTTTGAACTCACAGAAATCCACCTGCCTCTGCCTCGAAAGTTCTGGGATTAAAGGTGTGTGCCACCATACCCGGCAAGAACAGTTTTTGTTAGTTAATCTTTTCTGCTTCAGTTTTGTTAAAGATTATTTTATCTTTTAAATTATGCATATACATGTAAGTGCAGTGTCCTGAGGCCAGAAATCATCAAATTCCCTGGAGCTGGAGTTACAGGCCACTGTGTGCCACCCAACACAGGTGCTGGGATCCAAACGGAAGCGCGTTCCTAGAGCAGCTTGGCCTCTTATTTGGTCCTAAGCCACCCCAAAGCTTTAGGTTTTGTTTATAATTACTTAGAGAATTTGGATCAAAATGTAAACTCAAGTTAGAGGGAAAAGTTTGTTTTCCACCAAACGCTGACCACATGTTTCCAACTCAGACCCACTGAAACAATGATAAACAGGCTCCCTTAACTTACAAAACAATTTTCCAAGCACAGTTTATCTTTAAGCCGTACTCACAATGTTTCTCATGCCAGGCCAGAGAGGGTTAACAGCTCAAACTGTCTACTAAGGAGTCTATGTGTGCTCACAGGTAACATGCAGCCCTTACAGATGGCGCATTTCTGTGGCCTACCCAGAAACAAGAATGATGGCATCATGTCAAAAGAGGAGCAACAGTAACTAGGCGGCACATGAAAGACACAGTATTTAAACCCTCATTCGCCCCAGCAGTAGAGACAGCCTGGTCCTCCACGGTTGTGTGGTAGTGGTTGGTTTAAGATGGTCTTGGTGAAGCCGGTCCTCATTACTGCAACCCACACAAGCTTTAAAATGGTCAATCCTCCTGTCTCAACCTCGAGTGCTAGAATTAAGCATGTACCATTGCTGGGTGATGGTGGCACACGCTGTTAATCCTAGCACTTGGGAGGCAGAGGCAGGTGGATCACTGTGAGTTCGAGGCCAGCCTGGTCTACAAAGTGAGTCCAAGACAGCCAAAGCTACACAGAGAAACCTTGTCTCAAAAAAAAAAAGAAAAAGAAAAGAAAAAAGAAAGAAAAGAAAGAAAAGAAAAAAGAAAAGAAAAGCATGTACCATCATATCCAACTAGTTCTCCATCTTCTTTTATATGGACATATATATGTGTGTGTGAGTACAAGCATGCATCTGTAGCTTTTGCCAATAAGTGTTTCAAAGCCTACTATTTTGGGTTGTTGGGTTTTTTTTGGGGGGGGGGTTTGTTTGTTTGTTTGTTTTTGGATTTTTTTGTTTTGGTTTTTTTGTTTTTTGCTTTTTTCGAGACAGGGTTTCTCTGTGTAGCCTTGGCTGGCCTTGAACTCACAGGGATTGGCCTGCCTCCCAAGTGCTGGGATTAAAGGCGTGTGCCACCACGCCCGGCTCAAAGCCTACTGTTAACATCCACCCATAACCCAGCACCCCTTTCCTAGCCCAGATTTGGCAAAGGTGACAGAGGTGATGCTGAAGTGCAAGAGGGTGGGCCTGGGACTCACAAAGTGACCAGCCATGTGGCTTCCGCCTGGCCAGATGTGTGCCTGACACAATGGAAAGAGTGCATGCTCCAACTGCAAGTCTGGGCCAGCCCTATATTTGTCCCTCACCAGTTGTGTCCTCAGAAAAACTATGAAAGTCTTCCTGAGCTTCCCTGCGGGCCTCCTCTGCAAAGCACGACTCGGCTATCTCCAAGGGCGTGTGAGCATGGACGGGCTCTGTGAGAGCCAGTGGCGTGGGCTGCCCCTTGCCAGGCGACTTCCTATCTTGTCCTTGTGTCGGTTTCCTGGCCTGTGACCGAGAGCTGGTATGGGAGCAGAGCAAGCCGAGGGACAGTAATGAAAGGGTGCTGTGGGGATCACAGGAAGACCCCCCAACCTGCCAAACCCAGCTGCAAACAAATTCTATTAATGAAGCCAGGCGCGGTGTCACCCGCCTTTGATCCCAGCACTCAGGAGGCAGAGGCAGGTGGATCTCTATGAGTGGAGGCCAGCCTGGTCTACAAAGCGAGTCCAGGACAGCCAGAGCTCTTATTACACAGAGCAGCGCTGTAGAGGAATGTTAATTCAGAACATGGCTGTTCACATCCAAAGATCTTCTAGGTCTGTGTGATCTGGCGGGAATACAAATACGCCTTTAATCCAGGAGACAGAGGCAAACAGATCTGAGTAAGTATCAGGTGAAGAAAAGCTCAGGTCCAGGCATGGTGGTGTATGCCTTTAATCCCAAATGAAAGTTAGTTTGTAGAAGGAAGCACTCATGTTTGAAAGTGATGTCTAATGGAGTGTCAGAAAAGGTGACAAATTAGAGAAGATTTGACAGAATAGGATACGCCCAACTCTCACAGGAGAAGACAGGAGAAATACAAGCTACTTATGAGGCAGTGTTACCACGACACTGATAGAGAGACAATTGCAGAGAAAGAACTCAGACGAAGACAGAACGAGACTGAAAATGAGTAGAAGCCAGAAGATTAGAGCAGATGGCTGAGTTAGTTTGAGGCCAAGCAGAGCAATTCTGGGCCAAGAGAGAAGCCAGATAAGTAAGTCAGCTGGGAGAAGAGTTCGAGCCAGAACAGCTGAGCTGAACCAGCAGCCCAGAGCTCAGAAAGAACAAGTAAGGGTGAGCTCAGTAAGCAGTAAGTCTCAGAGGCTGAAGACATTCTAGGCCTAGGTTAGATTGTATGGAGGCCAGGAGCTTCCAGGGCTGGGCCTAGGTTAGCAGAAAGAGGCAGTAATCCTCCCAGACAACAATTGAGCCAGGAGAATAAAAGTTACCTTTACAAAACCATGTCTTGAAAAACACAAAACAAAAAAAACAAAAAAAATTCTATTAATGTGCCCAAGACCTGTGGGGGTGGTCAGAAGGTCACAGGCATGGGGAAAGGCTTCAGACACAGTCAGCACTACTGGCAGAATGAAACCGCATCATGAAAGACAGGCTGTCCAAAAAAAAAGAAAGAAAGAAAGAAAGAAAGAAAAGAAAAGAAAAGAAAGAAAGACAGGTTGTCGTTTTTTGTGGTTCAGTGCTTTAAAATGGTATTCGGAAGAGGAGCATCAGGCCAGCAGCCACATCCCTCATCCTGTGTCTGTCCCTGTGGCTCAGGCCACCTGGCCTCTGGACACTGTGCCCACCCCAGGGAACACATTCAGGAGATCATACTTTATGCAGCGACTACTGAGGGGAGGGGGTGCTAATGTCGTCCGGTGAGGCTTATAGCTGCTGGCTCCTGGCAGCAAGGTGGCCAGCAGCTTCACCTCTTGTCCATTCTTGCCACAGGAAATTGACAATGAGAAAAAGATGATTGGACCATCGCTCAAAAGGAAAAAACTCTACAACTCCAAAGGAGCCCAGTAGAATTCTAGTACCCCCAGAGAAGGTGAGCCCCAAGTCGTTGTAGTAAACTGCTGGTCTCTGCTCAGGTGTTGCATCCTCACAAAGACCTTACAGACCACCATCCCCTGAAAGAGTGGGCTCCCTATCCCATATTCTGGCTTCTGAAAAAGTTGTACTTCCTGACATCATGTCATATGCCTATCACCTGTTGTCCAACAACAATATATCCCTAAGAAAGTAGGTGGAGCCAGTGAGATGGTTTGGCAAGTCAAGATGTCTGCCATGCTCACTTCAATTCAAAAAACCTGACTTCAATTCCTGGGACCTACATGGTGGTAGCAGAGAGCCAACTCCTGCCAGTTGTCCTCTGACACACACACACACACACACACACACACACACACACACACACACACACACACACACAAGTGTCATTTTTAAAAAATTTAAGCCAACCGTGGTGGCGCATGCCTTTAATACCAGCACTTGGGAGGCAGAGGCAGGCGGACTGCTGTGAGTTCGAGGCCAGCCTGATCTACAAAATTAAAAATAAAAAAATAAAGAATTTATCCATTGCTGTGTCCCAATTCTAGCACACACTAGGCACTTTATTTATTAGATAAATGACTAAATTAACACAGTACATAAAACCTAAAAAAGCAAGCTGGGTGTGGTGGTGCACACCTGTAATCCCAGTGCTTTGGAGGTAGAGGCAGGCAGAAGCCAGCCTCACAAAAGTGAGGCCAGGACAGCGAGGGCTACACAGAGAAACCCTGTCATGAAAAATTAACAACAAAAGCCAGGCATGGTGGCGCACGCCTGTAATCCCAGCACTCAGGAGGCAGAGGCAGGCAGATCACTGTGAGTTCGAGGCCAGCCTGGTCTACAAAGTGAGTCCAGGACAGCCAAGGCTACACAGAGAAACCCTGTCTCGGGAAAAAAAAAAAACCAAAAAAAAAAAAAAAAAAAAAAAAAAAAAAAAAAGAAAAAAGAAAAGAAAAATTAACAACAAAAAACCTAAATAAGCTATTTATGTTCTCCTTAGAAATTTCCAAATAAGCCAGGTACACTGATGCACACCTGTAATCCCAGCACTTGGGGAGGCAGAGGCAGACAGATCTCTGTGATTTTGAGGCCAGCCTGGTCTACAAAGCAAGTCTAGGACAGCCAGGGCTACACAGAGAAACCCTGTCTCAAAAACAAACAAACAAAAGCTCCAAATAAATCTAGCTTGGGGTCACATGCCTGTAACCCAGCATATGAGCGATACAGGCAGGAAGAGCCTCAACTATATAGCAAGTATGAGCCCACTCAGAGCTACATGAGACCGTACAGTGCAAAACAACAAAGAGAGGGAGGGAGGGAGGACGGGAGGGAGGGAGACCCTAAGTAGTTGAGTGCATCTTAGAAAGAGAGCCTCTATGAGCACTGTTCAGAAGGCTGCACCCACGGCTGCTATGAGAAAGTGAAGCCAAACTTAAGCCCAGACCAACTCAAGAGGCCCAAGAGGGAGAGGAACACCATGTGTTCCTTTTAAGACACTGCACTCCAGTACAGCCGCAGAGGAAGGGCCCCTCAAGAAAGGGAGGGCACATACCTCCCCACCCCCCCCTCACCCCTGCCCCCAACCTCGGCAACATTTCAGACCTCTATCAGAGAAACCAAACCTCCCCTGCAGACAGCTGTCTACCAGAGTCCACAAGGAACCCGGGGCCTAGGCCTCTGGCTCCAGAGCTTCCTGTGTGCCAAAGTCATCCACTTCTGGAAAGGGAGGCCCATAAAGTGGAACAAAGGACTGGTACACAGGATGCAAGGCTAACTTTTTGTAATTTTCATAAGACACCTTTTTTTTTTTGAAAGATGAGCTCATGTAGCCCAGGGTAGCCTCAAACTTGACCTTGAACTCCTGATCCCCCTGCCTCTATCCATTTACAGGTCTGACTACACCCAGTTCATACTGTGCCGAGAATTGAACCCAGAGCTTTCCAGATGGTAGGCAAGCACTCTACCAACAGAACTACACCTAAGTCCGGTCCCTGTTTTTCCCCCCAGTTCTTGAGTCAAGGCCTGGCTGGGCTGGGTAGCTCAGGCTGGCCTAGTGCAGCTCATAAGCCCCAAGCCTAGCTACAACACATTCTCAAATAGGAGACTTCTGAAATTGTGTTATGCACAGCAAAAGCATGCAATGCCTCCTTCAGGACTAATAGAAAAAGCAATTTATCTGACAAATTAGTTTTGGGTCTAGCACTCACAGGTCAAAGGCTGCAGCTTCTTTTTAACTCTAAGAGAAGGAAGCACAGGGGTAAGTGGGTGTAGAGAGGGTGCTACTGTTCAAATACAGACTAACACCACCCTCAGAGAAAACACCTTCTTCAAACTGACCGTTTACAGGAGCAGGAACCGGGAACCCTGGCTCCTGGGGAGAGTGGAGAGGTCCACTTTCTAGAAGCCCTTCTATAGGCAGCACGGCTCTCCCAAAACGAGGCCTGGCCAACAATAAGCTGTCTGGGGACTCGTGGGTACAATACCAAATCAACGTTATGTCCTCCAACGAAAGCTGTCATCTGCCGATAGAAAACTGCCTTTCCAACATTTACATACATGCAACGCTTGGCCTCTGCACACATGGGGTAGACATGTTCCAAAGGGGTCAGGGTCCCCAAAGAAGCTAGTTTATTTTTTTGTCTTTCTTTCTTTCTTTTCTGTTGTTGTTGTTGGTGGTGGTGGTGGTAGTTTTTCAAGACAGGTTATCTCTGTGTGGCCTTGGCTGTCCCAGATGAACTCACAGTGATCTGCCTGCATCTGTCTCCCCGAGTGCTGGGATTAAAGGCGTGCACCACTACCGCCCAGCAAGGCAGTGATTTTTGTGGCTAGCCTGGGCTACACAGTGAGACCTGGCTGTTTAAAGAGGCCAGGGCCTGGAGAGACAGCTCAGTGGTTAAGAGCACTGGCTGCTCTTCCCAAGGGCCCAGGTTTTATTCTTCGGACCCACATAGCAGCTCACAACTGTCTGTGACCTCAGTTCTAGGTGGGATCTGACACAACGGCTTCTGCAGTAACCAGGCACATATGTGATGCACAGACATACAAATGGCCAAAATACCCACATACATGAGAAATAAATTTTAAAGAGAAAAAAGCAGAAAAGGCAGAGACTCATCATAGGAAATAAGTCAGTGTGGAAAAGCTTTGGCTTCGACAAGAGTGCATGCGCTTTCTCCCAAACCTCACCTAACACCCCATCCATCCCACATCACAGGCGCACCCCTCTTGGCCCGCTGCTTTAACAGCCTGCCTCGCCACAGGCCCAAAGCAAGGGAGCTGACAACCTTGGACTTAAACTCCGAAACTGTGAGCAAAAAATAACCCCTTTTTTCCTTTAAGTTTCTCTCTTGGGTACTTCGTCACAATGACTGACATAGCAGCAGAATTTTAAACTGGGTTATTTCAGGAACCCCAGGTTTCTCGGAGCTGACTCCAGTGAGTAAGGTTCCTAGTTTCCTCAGGGAAACCACTAGAAGTGAAGCCAGTAGCTCACACCGCCTTGTTGTGGGTGCAGAGCTCTCACATTTCCGAGCGCGCAACACAAGGACCTTCCAGCGTTGGCCCCTGAAGCCGAGACAGCGGGCATGCAGGTGGGCTCCTCACTGGGGATTTTGATCTTGGGTTTGCTTTGCATCATGAACAGGTGGCATTCTCTTCTGCAGGGGTTGGAAGTTCAGGAGTCGATGATGGCAACCCCGCCCCAGATATTATTTTATCCAGCTTCCCATGAAAAGTCAAATTAGTGTTGAGTCTTCACCACTTCAGCACATCTCCATAGGCCTTCCCTCCCAGGCAGGTTCTTCCTGCCACTTAGCAGCTCTGCATCAAAAGGCAACTCTTTCCTCGACGGTCTCCAGACCCTCAGCACAACAACTCTTAGAATCTCAGTGGTTCTCAACCTTCCTAATGCTGTGACCCCCAACCATAAGATGATTTTTATTGCTACTTCATAATTGTATTTTATCTACTCTTTGGAATTGTAATGTAAGTCTCTGACGTGTGACCCCTGCAAAGGGGTCTTGACTCACAGGTTGAGAACCACTTTTTTTTTTTAAGATTTATTTATTTCTCTATTGTGTACACAATATTCTGCGTGCAAGACAGATCTCATTATAGATGGTTGTGAGCCACCATGTAGTTGCTGGGAATTGAACTCAGCACCTCTGGATGAGCAAACAGTGCTCTTAACCTCTGAGCCATCTCTCCAGCCCCGAGAACCACTTCTAAGATTTAAAACACCTTGAAGGACATTCACATTTTCCCGCCCAGTTTGTTTGTTGATTTTTTTTTTTTGAGACAGGGTTTCTCTGTGTAGCTTTGGCTATCCTGGACTCGCTTTGTAGACCAGGCTGGCCTTGAACTCAGTGATCCGCCTGCCTCTGTCTCCCGAGTGCTGGGATCACAGGCGTGCTCCACCACACCCAGCCCCTCCCAGTTTCTTGTTTTGTTTGTTTTGGTTTTTCTTTTTTCTTTTTTTAAAATTTAATGTATATGAGTGTTTTATCTGCACGTATACCTGCAGGCCAGAATAGGGCACCAGATCACATTATAGATGGTTGTGAGCCACCATGTGGTTGCTGGGAATTGAACTCACCCTCTTAACCACTGAGCCATCTCTCCAGCCCTGAAAGACAGGGTTTCTCTGTGTAGCCTTGGCTGTCCAGGACTTTGTAGATCAGGCTGGCCTCAAACTCTCAGAGATCTGTCTGCCTCTACCTCCCGAGTGCTGGGATCACAGGCATGTGCCACCACACCCAGTTCCCTCCCAGTTTTTAATTTTACTTTTCATTTTTGTCTTGACAAGTTTTTACTCTCTGCTTTTCAAACAGGACAATTTAAGCAACCCAGCACTCAGGAGGCAGAAGCAGGAGGATCACTGCAAGTTCAAGGCCAGCCTCAAGTAAGCTCCTGTCTAAAAAAGGAAAAGTTCCCAGCACCCACAGTTGTCTCTCCAGACACACACACACACACACACACACACACACACACACACACACACACACACACAAAGTAACTACCATATAAGTGACGTGACTTCTCTACTTCCCACAACCCTGGCTGGGGCTTGCTGTTGTCGCCCCCATTTTCTACAAACCCCAGAAGAAAATGACAGACAGCTCTAAAGAGCTTGCTTTTATTACAAGTCTACCCAGCTACCAATCTTCTCCTCACATATGTGGTAATTTGAGGACTTCTTCCCAAAGCGGCTAAGGGTACAATAAGTGGGAGCTGAAAATGAGCGCTTGCTAATTCTCCTGGCAGATGACCTCTGCCACTTTTTCTAACCCAAAAAGTACCATTCTATTTGGAAAATAGTCCATGTTAGAAAAAGATACTTTGACACTATTACTTCCAAATTGACTGGATGTACAAAAGGAGAAATTACAATCTGCTGAGAAAATTGCAAAATAATTTCTAGCTCTATTGGCTGTAATTTAACAATTCCCTTAAAAGTTTAGAAAAAGGAGTAACTGTGAGCTATCTCAAATTCATTATCCTAACTGGAATCTATTTAGGTGAATAGTTCACTTTCACAGCACACAAAAGCACATATAGTGCAGACGGTCATTCTAGGAAATGATAGAGCAATATGTCTATAAGTCTAAACCACCAAGTAAACAAAGAGTTTAGCTTTCAAATCCCTTCAGGATCTACTCCAGCATACATAAGACGTGGAGATCTGCACATGGCGATACACGCGCAAAATAAAGTGATGGGCAATGCCTTCAACAGAGGCAAAGTCACAAAAAGCAGAGGTATCGGTCATCTGGCTGGTTTACTTTGCCAAGTTTCTGTTTCCCACGTGTTACTGTTTTCTCACAAATCCCCTGGGCAAGATGGCATATACCTATAGTCTTAGCAGTTCAGAAGGCTGAGACTGGAGATTCTCTTGGCTCCAGAAGTTCAAGGCTACTCTAATACAGTGTGGCAGGTAGACTGGAGAGACGGCTCAGCTGTTAGGAGGGCTCACCCCTCTTGCAGAGGAACCAGCTTCAATTCCCAGCACCCACATGGCAGCTTACAACTGTCCATAGCTTTCATTTTTGGGGAACCTGCATCCTCACCTGGCCTCCATGGGCCAGAGAGGGATGCAGTGCATAAACATTCATACAGGCAAAACATTCATACACGTAATAAACCTTTTAAAGGAAAGGGAAAGAGAGAAAAACAAAAACAAGACAGAGAGCACTAGGTCTTTCACTCTTCTGTGGTCACAGGACAAACTAAACATTTGACCTGCATATCATGGAAGCCTCTCATTAAAATAAGTTAGTGTAGTAGGAATGTGAGCCAGCTGGAGAGAGGGAAGGCGCCAAACCAAGGCAAGGCAGCTGGAGGCATGGAGCGCAGCAGGAAATCGTCCACCTGGACAATTAAGGGCCAAGCCCTGACTCCCTCTGTATTTAAAATCCACAGCACTGACTCTTCATTAATTTTAGATGAATCTCACGGTAGGTCTTCTGTAATTACCAACAGCCTGCATTACCAGCTCATGAGCCAGCTCCAACAACGAAGAGATCCAGTTTCTTAAGTGGTGCCCCCCAGATATTGTGCCCACCGTCGTGTGCAGGCACATGCCACAAAGTTGCTAAGGACTCCTAGAAGTAGTAAGAAAAGAGTATTTTGTCCCTTAAAGAGCCCTGGGGGAGAAAATGTAAGTCAACAGCAAAAGCCGATGCTCTGTCTTCAATTTCTGGGGCTGGAGACGGGACTTAGTGGAAGAGCTCGGCTGAGCACGAGCCCTGGCCTGGGTTTACTCCCGGGCACTGCAATGGTTCAGGGCATGAAGGGGGCTCGTTTGAATGGCAGGGTCCGGCCTCGGCAATGCCACCTGCTATCAGCTTTAGCACACATATTATGACGCCCCTAGGAAAATGGTCTTTCTGACAGCAACAGTTTCTGTCTTTACTGCCTCTGGCAAAACTGGAAAGGGGAGACCAAGACACAAGCGCACCAGAGCTCACGACCAACCATAAACACAAGCCGCACAAGGGTGAGTGCTAGGCCAGCTGGAGGCTGCCACAGCAGGTGGTTGCACTCAGGATCAGGACCAGGCAAGCTGAAGGGCCGAGGGAGTCAGGGAGGAGCAGGAGCCGCTGTCCAGAGCCACACTGCCCTGAGCCACACCGCCCTGAGCACCACACTTCCTGGTCATCTCTGACTCAGGGAAGAATTACTACACCTTACAGAGCTGTGAGCAGCATGGTTTTTTGTTTTTGTTTGGTTGGTTTGGTTTTTCGAGACAGGGTTTCTCTGTGTAGCCTTGGCTGTCCTGGATTCACTTGTAGACCAGGGTGGCCTCGAACTCACAGTGATCCACCTGCCTCTGCCTCCCAAGTGCTGGATTAAAGGTGTGCCGGTCACCACGCCCGGCTGAGCAGTGTGATTGAGAATGAGGAAAAACGATAAACAGCAAGACAGAGGAAGAGAAGAGTAAGAGAGAACCAAGAAAAATGAAGAGAAACCCCGTGAGAAGTCAGAGGGACAACAAGGCACGTGTCCAAAGAAACTAAGCAAACAGGAAGGAGAAACTCCCCTGGGTTCTGAAAACCTGGCCAGGCGCCACGTTCACAGCATGCTTTCTCCACAAAGGCTTGAAGGGTTTGGGCTACAGGGGGCTAACAGGCAGGAAAGATAAATCTGGGTGTGAAGACAACCTGGATGGCCTCCAGGGACAGGTGCCCCTAGTCCCACCCCTGCCGGGGGCTGGTCACTCTTCTCACTTTAGAGTGCAGAACTTGACATCTGGTGTTGCTCGAGTGAGTGCTGTATAAGAACTTGACAAACACTGAAGTCATCACACACACACACACACACACACACACACACACAATCATCCACTCCTAGAAAGTCGGGCTTCCCTTCTCCTCCTCTGAGGATAAAAACACCTGATGTGCCCAGCATAGTGGCACACGTCTTTAATCTCAGCACTTGAGAAACAGAGGCAGGCGAGTCTCTGTTGGTTCAAGGCCAGCCTGGTCTACACAGTGAATCTAGGACAGCCAGTGCTAAAACCATCCCACCCCCCAAAAGGTACTTGTTGTAAAGAATTCATTATGTGTTTTTTGTTGCTGTTGTGTTTGTTGTGTGGCCCTGGTTGGCCTGGAATTCATTAAGTAGACCAGGCTGGCCTCGAACCTGCTTCTGCCTCACAAATCATTATATGTTTTGACTAAAAAAGGTAAGTAAAATGTGATAGCATCCCTTCAGGTAGCGGTTATGCAGTCCCAGGAGTTTGGCTAAGACACAAGAGACACTGAGTGAAGTCCCCTGGGAAGAGGACGTCTTCTTAGGCTTCCTTCCCGCTGTTTCACCAGTATTTTTACTCCTGGAACAAAGCCCAGATGGGAAAACAGCTGGTTATTTACTAGACATAAAAGAAGTTACAAAAATATTGACAATCTGAACATGCGTAAGTATTTTCCTAAATTTAAAAAGAGAGGGAGGATTTAATGGAGGAAAAACTGCTATATTGATTTATAATTTATTAGTTCGGGAGAAAAGACTCTAATTGACCATTTTATAATTAAGAACTTATCATGCTTAATGTCGTCCCAGGCATAGAAACATTTGTTCTACAATCCTTCCAAGGCTGTTGGTAGGCAGAGGCAGGAGGGCCTAGACCTCCAGGTCTTTCCAGTATTCCTGACTATAGGCGTGGAGAAGAGGAGAGCTGCGGGGCGGCAGAACGCTCACAGTGCTCCACTCAGAGCTGAAGGTTGACTCCTCGAGATTCTGGGCCTGCCCAGTCAGTCCCTTAGCACAGCCTCTATCTTGTGTGATGTGCCATCTGTCAGTCCTCGTGGGACTGCTGGATAGCCAGCCCACCTAATCTGTTATAAGCCCTTTAACAAGCCTCAAAGAACCACCCTGAAACCATCCCCGTAGTTAGACATTAATTAGGCTCCTTCCTCCTCCTCCTCCTCCTCTTCCTCTTCTTCTTCTTCTTCTTCTTCTCCTTCTTCTCCTTCTTCTTCTTTAGAGGGACTCACTATGTAGCCTGGCCTCAAACGCACAGCAATCCTTCTGCCTCAGTCTCTCCAGTCCTAAGGTTATAAACCATCAGGTCTAGAGCCAGACTCTGGTTCCTTGCATGTCTGTCAGTCAGGGTTCTTTTATCTCTCCGCACAGCACCACACTTTGGAAGATGCTGACACTACCTTGGGAGTCAAGAGTAAATCCTAACAGTCTGACCTCAGGTACCTGCCCCCGACCCTCCACCCTCCCACCCCCGACGCACTGCAGACTACGTTAAGACTAGGAAATGGAACCTTCTGGTTCTTACTTTAAATACCAACTTAAGCATTTGTGTAAATGAGCTCCTAAAACAGAAACATGAGACTAAAAATACGTCGTCTCTCCTTAGCTTGCCACAAACACACCCATCTCACCCAGCATTAACCGATCCATAGGGTACCCGCTGCATTCACTCATCAGTGGAGTTGCCAGGCCGAGGGAGGAAGGCCAGGGTGAGCAGGAAGCTAGAGCTAATGTCAACTGCAAGTACCATATGCTTACAGGCTACGGCAGCGAGGTTCAGAAACAGTTAAAACTCCAATTGCCCAGGACTCCTCCAAAGGTATGGATCAAAACAGAAAAGGTTCCGATGTGTGTTCAGGTTTGTTTTTCACTATTAATACTCTAGCATCATAAACTCATGAAATCTTTGGGGGGTGGGGGGGGGCTCTTAACCATCGTCCCAGGAAATTCTCAGCCCTGGGCTTACAACACTCGCTGCCAAAACACCTCTGCTGCTTAATGCAGAAGATACGCAATGTCTTTTTCTTTCTCTGAGATTTTCGGGACCACAAATCAGATCTCCCGAAATAAAATTCACTTCAGGCTATTAAGCCTCCTAGGAACACACTCTCCATCACAGTCAAGCCTTGAGACAAAAGCCAAGTCCAACAAATGAGTTTGGTCTCCGGCTCAGAGCATGATCAATAGCCATTTCAGCTGGGAGTTTTAGCCTTAAAAAAAAAAATTAATGTTCCTGCTTTATTATTAACCTCCCGTCAGGATCGAACACTCACCCTGTTCCTACAGGCTTCTGTCTACCCTGGGAAATTAAAATAAAAAGCAACTCCTTCCCTTGGGCTTTCCTTTCCCCTGACTTATTTTCCACTTCAGTCTCACTTCTCAACTTCACTGGGGCAGCAGCTCCGCTCCCTGAGGACAGCACCTCCAGGTGCCACAGAGCAGGTGCTGGAGTTCCTCAACTCTGTGGAGGGCATGAGGTAGATGGATGCCCAGAGTCCAGTCAGTGCCTGGGAGAGTGCAGATAAACGTCGCTCCTGTCTGTCTGGTGCGCCGTAATGATGTGCAGGGACTGGCTGCCGGGGGCTTTCCAGGTCACCTGAAAGCAGGTGCAATGGTCTATCGTGTTCAAGCATGTGCCGGGTCCAGGGTTCAATCCCTAGCACACTCCAGTCACTGTTGTGGAAAGCTATCCAGGAAGTCACTTCTAGCATCTGGACAATGAGGACACCAAGGTGGCTCCTGGGTCCAGATGGGAAGCATCCCCACATTTTAACTCTAAGGAAACAGTACCTCAGAGTAGAAGGAAACACTCAGCTGGACTTCAGGGCCTGAGGCAGCCTGCACGAACAGTTGCTCACTCCTGCTGACACCTCAGCTGCAGTCACAGCTGACCCTCTGGACAGCTTTTACCTTAGCCACATTGCCAACCAGCTTTTTCCTACCTAGTCCCATTAAGTGCAATATAAACACACACAGGAGCACATACACTTCCGGCTTTTTCCTATTTGCTATCATTAAGCACAGCCTGTCTCTCTCTCTCTCCCTCCCTCCCTCCCTCCCTCCTTCCCTCTCTCTTCCCAACCTCCCTCTCCACAAGGAGTTCCCACAAGGTCTACTTTACACAAACATCTGCATGCTTGATTACACCTGCCAGAGGGCCTGTTTTAAGACCTGCCTACTGCTGCCTGGGTCTGGCAGACCGAATCTCACTAGCCTGCTCTCCTACTGTGCTTTCCATCAGAAAGTACAACGGTTTCTACCCCTTTCCATCGTCGGCCCCACACAGGGTAAATCCCACAGAGGGTCTTCCTTCAGGGGCCACAGGACCCCTCCTCCTTGGCTCTGCCTTCAGTGCTAACTACCAACCCTCACAATTTGTGCTCCGAGGTTTCCAGTGCAAAGCAGCCGTGTTCAACTCAGGGCTTGCTCTATGAGCTGCTCAACCTCAGACACATGTGTGTAGACACTTGAGACCTTCTCTCAGTGCCATTTTCCACTCACACGTTCCTTTCTGGTCACCACTGCCATGCCAAGACACCTACCAAGCCACTCAGGTTCCTTTGTTATCTGTGTCTACACTTTTTCTCCATACTCTCCTGTGTCCTTAAAATACACAGCTGGAGGCCATCTTGAGCAGACTTGCAAATCTCCCAGAAAACACACGTGTGATCTTCATGAAATACCTCCTCTCCTCCTGGGCAAGGGGTAGACTCAGAGGTACTACTGCTTAGCATACACAAGAGCCTGGGTCAATCCCCAGTGTCCTCATTTCATTTCTTTTGCCGTGACAAAATACCCTGACCAAAGCAACAGAGGAGAAGAAGGGTTTACCCGGCTTGCAATTCCACACCACAGTCAAGGCAAGAACTTGCCATCAAGCCGCTTCCTATTCCACACAGCATCACCTCCTCTGAAGGAATTCACCTCACAGCCCAAGTACAGCAGGAACGCTGGAGGAGGATGCTTGCTGGCCAGCAGGCAGACATATACTCAACTAGCTTTCCTCTACAGCTCAAGATCACCTACCCGGGTGATGCAGCTGCCCACAGTGGGCTGGGCCTCCCTATATCAAGTAACAATAAAGACAGTTCCCCACAGACATGCCACAGAACACACTAATCTAGACAATTCTTCAACTGATGACATCCTCTTCCCCGATCTTCCTAGCTGTGTCTAGGTGTCTGGTGTCTGAGGCCCTGGTCTAGAGAGTCCCTTTCTTCCATACAGACGTTACCCAGAAAACCACAGTGGTAACTCACAGCAACTTTCTCTCCTAAATCATATTTGTAGATGGCATTTACCCACCATCTTGACCCCATGCACTTCAACTTCACAGAACTTCAAGGTCTGGGAAAGAGCCAAGTTTCTTCTGTTTCCCCGGTGTGTGGCAGTGGATCTCTGGACGCTGGCAGCTGGGCACGCCCGAGTTCATCTGGAAGTGGGTCTGAGGAGGAAAGCGAGTCTGCCAAGGTGCACTACCAGCCTACAGCTTCTCTTCACCAGGCAGACTCCCAGGAGCAGCAAGCCTCCTGCCCCAGTGTGCAGCCCTTCTTTTACGGCCTCCTGGAGTCCTTCAGTGCCCCCAGCATGATGATTTAGCAGTACCAGTAACTACAAGCAAATATGTACCAAACAGATTATCCCCCACTGGCAAACAGTAGACGATGCTCCAGTGGGAAGGAGGAGAGAGACAAACATGAGTAGCCAAGTCCTCAGTGAGGAGATCCCGCATCCTCACCACAGGCCACACACACACACACACACACACACACACACACACACACACACACACGTCACGGCGAGGCCAACTGCAGCCCACGCTTCTGATGGCACATGAGCAAGGGAGAGATGTTCCTGGAGGCTAGGTGCAGGAAACCTGTTCAAGCATGGCCCACCTCAGAGCCGGTCCTTGTACTGGAGCATGCCCGTACCTCTTAAGTCTGACACAAAGGAAAGAGTGTTTCCTCAGTACCAGTTGCTTCCTCTAAACCCACCCTGTAGTTCCCAAAATGAACTACTGCAGACTCTCCCCTGCCTCTCCCTTCTGCCCTCAGTTATTCTGCCCTGAAAATTATACATCCTCTTCAATAAGCCCAAGATTGATAACAAGAGCATCCCTCAAGCCCAGCCTCCGCATACTTCCTGGTGCACTTGCACTCAGCATTCACTCATGCAGCAAGTGCCTCAGGAGCCGGGACAGGGCAGGTGCTGTGCTAGGTCCCAGGCACACAACAGAGAGATCCACAAGGTCTCTCTCTGGCCTCCTGGGAAGAAGGGGAAAGCAGAGGTTTATTAGAGTATGGAAAAACAACCTGTGATAGTCACTACTAAACGGGGAAGAACAGAAACAGGGAAGTGAGAGGGGTGTTAGGTTCCCAAATGTCCAGGGCTGGAAAAGTGGCAGCATACCTGAGGACGCCAGGGGACAGAGGCCCCAGCTGAGGAAGGCAGGAGGACTAACCACATGCTCAGAATGTAATCTTATCTAGTCTTTCACGGGCTGCACATAGGCATCACATGATAGACATCATGTGGTTGGGTCAGGTTTTATTTTTGTTTTGTTTTGTTTTTTGAGACAGGGTTTCTCTGTATAAGAGCCCTGGCTACCTTAGATTTGCTTTGTAGACTAGGATGGTCTCAAACTCATAGAGATCCACCTGCCTCCCAAGTGCTGGGAATAAAGGTATGTGCCACCACCACCAAGCAGGATTTTTTGGTTTTGTTTTAGTATTTTTGTTTTTTGAGACAGCGTTTCTCTGTGTAGCCCTGGCTGTCCTGGAAGTCTCCTTGTAGACCTGGCGGGCTTTGAACTCACAGAGATCCACTTGCCTCTGCCTCTTAAGTACGGGGCTTAAAGGCATGCTTTATTACATTTTTACCTATTTATTGTATGGAGGAGGACAAAGGATAACTTATAGGAACTGGCTTTTTTCCTTTCATCATGTCTGAGGTCCAGGGATCAAAGTCAAGTCACCAAACTTGGTCACCTGCTGAGTCATCCCAGAGGCCCATGTGGGTTTTTAAGAGACAGTTCTGGGGCTGGAGAGATGGCTCAGAGGTTAAGAGCCCTGTCTGTTCTTCCAAAGGTCCTGAGTTCAATTCCTAGCAACCCATGGTGGCTCACAACCATCTATAATGAGATCTGGTGCCCTCTTCTGGCGGGCAGGCACACATGTGGGCAGAATACTTACTGTACAAATAATAAATAAATCTTTTTAAAAAAGATTTAAAAGAGACAGTTCTGCTGTACATACGTAATGAACAGATCAGAAGGAAGGCGTGAGTAGGAGAGGCAGGCAGGCAGTGCAGAGCCATTGCAGTCTTTCTGATAGAGTGGTGGCAATAAAGCCAGAGAGACTGACAAGAGATGCCAACAGCAACAGCACATAGCAAGGCAGTGGGGAAAGGGAGGAGCCCGGCTTGTGTCTGCCATGAGGAGAAATGCAGGCTGTACAAACCCGGCAGCTCATTAGCGCACCTCCCACAGCACCCGTTTTTCAGAATGTCTACATAAATTTAAGGCCAAATCTCCCAGTCACTGAAACTGCCATCCATGTTAAAAAATTATTATTGCGGGGCGTGGGGGCACACGCCTTTAATCCCTGCAATGGGGAGGCACAGGCAAGTGGATCGCTGTGTGTTCGAGGCCAGCCTAGTCTACAAAGTGAGTCCAGGACAGCCAGGGCTACACAGAGAAACCCTGTCATCCACCAACCATCCTACCACGCCCTGGGGATAAAGAATTGCCCAGACACTCTGTGCTCTCTGCGGCTACCACCTCCCAGTCCCCGGGTGTTGCTCTGGAACAGCCCCTAAATCCTCACGCTAGTGTACACAACCCCCATGGCTGGAGTCATCCTGCCTTCTGAAGCCTTCAGACACGACACTTCCCTGGCCCCGCTGCCTCTCAGTGCACAGCCAACAAGCAGCTCAGGAGCTCAGGCCTCATTTCCCAAGACCCTGGGTTCAGGAGACACCACAGCATCAAATCCAGCTTTTCTGAGTCTCCTAGGCCAGCACTAAGGACCCCAACCCCACAAAGTGGTTCTCCCTTCCTCCACAGAACCAACCTCCTCTTCTGTCAATGAATTGAGCTCAAGAAATATGTGTATGTGTACACTTACATTTGGTGCTCAAACTAGTTGTGCTGGGGGCTGGAGAGATGGCTCAGCCACTAAAGGCTGGGCTCCCAACCAAAAACAAAATTTAGTCACACTAGGTTCTAGCTTAACCCCACAGCAGTTGGTTTTTCTGTGTTTTTCTGTGGTGTTGAGGATTGAACTCTGACCCCTGCTAGTGGATGCTAGGCAAGCACTCTTCCTCTGAGCCACGTTCCCAGCTGAGACTGGGGCTCACACAGTCTAATATGGTCACATAGAACTATCCCAACCAAAAGGACTTAAATGTTAATAAACTGATCAGTGGTGACCATTTGAGAGCCCAGTTACAGAAGACTTCTAACTTTATAGGAAAATCTGTTGGACAGTGGCCCACAGGGCTATAGAGTTATTTGCATAATCAACTTGAATTGTCCCTTTAAAATAAACAACAACAACAACAACAAAAAACACCAAAAGTTTATCATATAGAAGTCAATATGTGGATCAGGCTGGCTTCAAACTCACAGAGATCCTCCTGTCTCTGCCTCCTGGGTGATTACAGTCGTGTGTAGCCATGCACATCTACGCTCTCTCCTTTTTTTTTTTTTTCTTTTAAGGTTGTATTTATATTTCATGTGTATGGGTGCTTTGTTTACATGTATATGTACCATGTGTAACCCTAATACTGCCAGATGCCAGAAGAGGGTTCTGGATCTTCTGGAAGTGGAGTTACAGACAGTTGTAGGCCACCTGTGGGTGCAGGGAACCGAACCCAGATCCTCTGTAACAACAGCTGCCCCAACCTCTGAGTTATCTCTCCAGCCCTCTACGTCTCCTCATTACAGCCAAGTCTATAATGATTTCCAAGAAGCTCTCATTTTGGATTGTGACTTTTTTCCCAAGATTTATTTATTTATTATTATATATAAAGTATTCTGCTTGCATGTACACTCGAAGGCCAGAACAGGGCATCAGATCACATTATAGATGGTTGTGAGCCACCATGTGGTTGCTGGGAATTGAACTCAGGACCTTTGGAAGAGCAGCCAGTGCTTTTAACCACTGAGCCATCTCTCCAGCCCTGGATTACAACTTTCAACACCAAACATGCAGGATGTTTCTTCTCTTTGATCACACCTATCACGTGAGGTTTTAGTTCAAAGATACACATGTAGTGTGATGGAAAATCCACCAAGACACTCCAGTGTGAAATCATCTGAGAAAGAATTGAGCAAAATTCAGCAAGCATGACAGGCAGTGCATACCTCCAGTCCCAGCACCTGGGAGGTGAGGCACGGGGTCAGAAGTTCAGGCCTTGTCCAGCTATATAAAGAACTCAAGGGTAGTCTACAATGCTCTATTTCAAAGAAGAAAAAAAAGATTAGCAAAATGTTGCTAATTAGGCTGGAGAGATGGCTCAGAGGTTAAGAGCACTGGCTGCTCTTCCAGAGGTCCTGAGTTCAATTCCCAGCAACCAGATGATGGCTCACAACCATCTGTAATATGATCTGGTGCCCTCTTCTGGTATGTAGTTATACTTGCAGACAGAACACTGTGTGCATAATAAATAAATCTTTTTTTAAAATGTTGCTAATTATTTAAGCTGCACGATGAATGCATAGGTTCTATTATCTTTTTTTTTTTTTTAAGATTGATTGATTGAGTGTATAGGAATGCTTTATCTGCAGAAGATGCCCTCTTCTGGCCAGAAGGCTCAGTGGGCAACAGTGGTTGCTGCTCAATCTGATGACCTGAGTTCAATCTCCAGGACCCACATGGTGGGAAGGGAGAACCAACTCCCAAAAGTTGTCTTCTGACCTCCACCCGTGAGCTGACACACATGCAGGCAGCGCATGATACACACACATACAAATTAATAAATGTAATTTAATTTTTTTAATCAGACACTAGCACCAGCTTCCCGTCCAGCTGGCTCACTGGCCCTCCTGCAGGCAGTGCTGGCTCTCCTCAGAAGCCGGATGCACTGCAGAAGTCCACATGAGCTGACTGAAAATACTTCAGAAGGCTGCACAGCAGCAGCAGCAGCAGCAGCCACCTCTTACCTGCACCCTGCTTGGGTCACATTTCCCAACCAGGAAACTTGCTGAGTTAGCAAACCCTTATTCACGGCTCAGTCTGTCTGTCTGTCTGTCTTTCTAAGACAGGGTTTCTCTGTGTAACAGCCCTGGCTGTCCTGGAACTCTCTTTGTAGACCAGGCTGGCCTCAAACTCACAGAGATCCACCTGCTTCTGCCTCCCTGAGTGCTGGGATTAAAGGCATGCACCACTACTCCTGGCTCACGGCTCTGTTTACACCAGGAAGAGGTTTATTCAATCCTCAAAGCACAGGAGACCCAAGAGGTTAAAAACCCTCCCAAGGCCTCCCAAGCACTGCCTGGCTCCTGAGTGCCCTGTCCTCTGTCTCACACCAGGCACACCCAGAGGCATGTCCGCCCCTGGTCAGCAGTCACACTGCTTGCTCACCCGTCACTCCCTCTCCTGCGATATTCTTCTCTTTCCCAGTGCCCTGTTCATTCTCTTCAGAGGGATTCTCTCTCCCTGCCGTTTTGTATGTATGGTGCATAGGTGCATCCGTGGGCTTGTCTACTGTCTAGACCACACATGGTGCCGTGCCATGGGCAGGTGGGGACCACATCTGTTTTGCTCCCCATCAGATTTCCAATGCCAAGCGCAGCGCTTGGAACCAGAAAAACCTTAAAATGTTTCCTGTTCAGTTGGTCCTTTCAGAAGAACATTTTTAAAAAATTCTATACCTTAAACCCAAACTAATAAATATTAGCATTTTTAGGAATACTGCTTAAATGGCAGCACTGGGTATAAGAAAGAACCAACAATTAGATAAGAGAGTAAGCCAGCTTAGGCAAGCTTTAAAGAGCAAAGGAGAAACAACACTTTTATAAAATGCATATTATTGGGGGGGAGGGGTAGTGGCAGCACACGCCTGTAATCCCAGCACTCAAGGGGCATAGGAAGACAGATCTCTATAAGAGATAAATAAATAAAATAAAAGGCATATTGTGACTCTGACCAGCTACGTACAGATCTTAAATCCTAAATAAGCTAAGGGCTGAAGCCAGCTCCCTGCTCCTCTGCCATGCTCACTGTGGAATACGCCAGTGACACCCTCAAAGTCTCAGTTCAATAATCTCCTTGAAAGAAAGCTCTCAGCACCAGTGTTCCAGGCCAATCCAACAAAGGTTACTTCAAAGCGCACCTGGTCTCCCATGCTCTGAGATCCCACAGGAGAGGTCAAGTTCACCTCTCAATAGTCCCATTTATGCTCACAGTGACCTGCCAACGGCTTTGTTCACCAGAGAAAACCCTTCCTTTCAAGGACTCAACTCTCCTCTAGCTCCTGGAGGGGTTGTTTCCCCAGCTCACGCAGAGTGGAACAGGTACAGGCTGGAAAGTTGTGACCTCAGAGGGGAGAACTCTTCCCTTTCCGACCTGAGAAAGCACCCAGCGCTCCTGCCTTGAAAGGGTTCCAGAGTGAGTGAGACACAGATGCCCACAACCACAGACCACATGCTGGGAGCGACAGAAGCCTGACCTCTGACCCCTGTGACAAGCTTTTGACCTTTCCCTGTGGTCCTGGCATCATTTTCTAACCTCTTTGAACCTCAGTTTTCTCATCTTAAAATAAGACTGATTGTTAAGTGTGGTGGCGCACACTCTTGATCCCAGGCACTCGGAAGGCAGAGGCAGGCAGATCTCTGTGAGGTCCGGGCCAGCCTGGTCTACAAATGGAGTCCAGGACAGCCAAAGCTACACAGAGAAACCCTGTGTGGGGGGGATTAACTAGTCACATTGTTATTGATTATTAATAGCTCTACTTTTCTTTTTGAGACTAGGTCTCACTATGCAGACTTGAAACTCACTATGTAAACCAGGCTGGCCTCAAACTCACCGTCTCCCAGGTGCTATTTTCTACTTTTCCAAACACTATCACAAATATCCAAAGAAACTCTCATGATAGGACACTCCTGTAACCCCAGCTACGCTAGAAACAAAGCCAAAATCAATGCTAGCCTGGGCTTTAATACAAGACCTTATCTCTAAAACAATACAAAATCCAGACTAAAGTAATTTCCTTTCAACCACAGAATGTCTTGGACGCTCGGGTTTATAAGCTCATAGACTGAGACTGTGTTGGGGATGGAGGCAAGGGGACAGGTGACTAAAAAGGAAGTCCTGGGGCGGGGTGTGGAGAGCTGGCCAGGGGTTAGGAGCACTTGTATTTCTTGCAAAGGACCTGGGGTTCAATTCCTAGCACCCACAGGGTGGCTCCCCACATCCTCAGGCACCAGGCAGGCACATGGTACACAAACACACATGCAGGCAAAACACTCACACACACAAACTTAAAAAAAAAAAAATTAAAGGAAGTCTTCACTTTGTAAGAGACTTAGGGTCCAGAGTGTAAAGATAGACCAGGAACCCAGAGATAACAGGTGACATCGCCAGGCCTTCTGCCAGACCTCCAGGTCCCAGGTGCAGAGCTCTGTTCGCCTCATCCAGTGTCGCTCAAGGCCTCTCCGCATCCCTCATCCTTCTAGCATCCCTCATCCTTCTAGCATCCCTCATCCTTCTAGCATCCCTCATCCTTCTAGCATCCCTCTCAGCCGCACTTCATGTTACACCACCGAGCACTCTAAGGAGCCTGGGAAGGAACAACGCGCAATCTTGAATATAACCTTGAGTCGCTTTTAAAACTCATATGTAAGAATACATCAGTATGGAGTTCCAGTCTTTCCACTGGAATAAATCAATCTTTATTTTTAACTGGGGGATTTAAAGGTGACCAAAGCCACTTAATGAACAGACAGGACAAAGGGAGCTGCCTGGCCATGGCTCATTAGTTCCTGAAGTTAATGCCTCTCATGGGGACAATGGTATCCTAAAGAACAGTACTCCAGCCAGACCGGACGCCGTTCCTCCAGCCCACGAGCCCAGGCCATGGGTTATCACCAGGGCTCTCAGTGGCAAAGCTAACTAGACACTCCAAGGACCCCAGAGACACCTACAGCTGCCGTTTGACAGCATCAACTGTTATGGGGGCTCACTGGATGCCAAGCACATGAGTCACCTCATTTCACATCCTCATAACTACCTATAAATAATGTGCATCTAGCTAAGACCACTGACTATAAGACACACCAGTATTTGACACACCAAGGACCATTTCATGTGCCACTGTGACACTCTACAATTTTTTTTGTTTTTGTTTTTTGTTTTTCAAAACAGGGTTCCTCTGTATAACAGCTCTGGCTGTCCAGGAACTCGCTCTGTAGTCCAAGCTGGCCTCGAACTCACAGAAATCCACCTGCCTCTGCCTCTCAAGTGCTGGGATTAAAGGTGTGCACCGCTGCCACCACCACCACCTGGCTTGACACTCTATAAATCTTGATCATTGTTATGAATGCTGAGACAGACTGCACTGTCTTGGTATTGCTACAACATGACTATTGTCTCCACAGGTGACAGGCTGAGGTACACAAAGACAGCAGTGTCCCAAAGGTCACAGAGCTGGTGAGCAAAAGCACTGGGAAGAGCCAGGCATGGTGGCGCATGCCTTTAATCCCAGCACCGGGGAGGCAGAGGCAGGCGGATCTCTGTGAGTTCAAGGCCAGCTTGGTCTACAATGCAAGTCCAGGACAGCCAGGGCTACATAGAGAAACCCTGTCTCGAAAAACAAAACAAAACAAAGGTACTCAGAAGCATTCCCAGAAAGCCTAATCACCTTTCCCCAGAGTTCCTAAGGATCTGAAGACCGCCCCCCCCAACACTGTACCAGGCAGAGGAGGGACACTGGATGCTGACTGTTCCCCACCGCAGCACAGGAATTCATGAGCTGGTGCTGAGCCTCAGACGCTGCTCTGGATTAACTCTTATGAACTCCACTCAGCTCCCAGGAAAAGTAATATGGTACAGTGGGAAGAAGAGCGCTGGAGGTTCCAGCTCTGTGTCCAGTAAGCTTGCCATGCTGGTTAAATCATGGAACAATCCTGAGCCCCCTTCCTCCTCCATAAAAACAGGCTATCACTCCACCCTCAGAGGCTGCTGCAGGACTAGGCTACGCACAAGGGATGGCGTGCAGAGCTAGGACTTGAAAAACCACCTTTTCAGTGGTGGCGCACGCCTTTAATCCCAGCACTCGGGAGGCAGAGTCAGACAGATTGCAATGAGTTCCAGGCCAGCCCGGTCTACAAAGTGAGTCCAGGACAGCTAAGGATGTTACACAGAGAAACAGTCTCGAAAAACAAACAAAAAGAATTCCTTGGCCGGGCGTGGTGGCGCAAATCTTTAATCCCAGCACTCGGGAGGCTGAGGCAGGTGGATTGCTGTGAGTTCAAGGACAACCTGGTCTACAAAGTGAGTCCAGGACAGGCAAGGCTACACAGAGAAACCCTGTCTCAAAAAACAAAACAAAAACAAAATTCCTTGAGGGGGGCAAAAAAGAAAAGGAAGGAAAGAGAAACCAGAAGAAGCACCTAGGAGACAGGGCAGTGTTTATAACCATCTTTCTAACTTGTGAGTAAATGAGTTGCTAAGAGAAGGGAAGCGACCCAACATCACAAGACCCCAGGCAGCATACACAAGGACGAATATAATTTTATAGAACCTGACACAGAAACTGGGCCTTTGAAGAGTCAGCTTGATACCAAAGTAATACGCAATGGAAGGGTTGCTCCCTTCCTGGCTTTATTAAGTAGCATTCTGTGCATTTCTCCCCTTTTTTCTTCAACAGCCTCAGAAAAAACGAGAGCTTCTGACTTAGAGGGAACTCCCTCCTCCTCCTCCACATCCACAGGACAGAGCAGACTCTAGCACACCACAAACTCTCAATGAAACGTTATCAAATAACATATTTTTGACCCTAGGCAATGTCTTTCTTCATTCTGCAGTTCTCCTATCTAAAAGTGTAATCAGGCTCGGGATGCGGCTCAGTTGGTGGAGGGCTTGCCCGGCATGCACAAAATTCTGGCTTTGATTCCTACACCACACAAACCCGGTATGGTAGGTGCAGGCCTGTAATCCCAGCACTGGGCAACTAGCAGCAGAAGGGTCAGAAATTCAATGCCATCCTCAGCCAGCTAACAAGTTTGAGGCCAGTTGAAGATACAGGAGACTTTTTAAAACACACACACACACACACACACACACACACACACACACACACACACACACGGCCTAACCTAACCTCTGCTGCTTTCCCCGGAAGCAGCCTAAGAACATGCTTTCTAATAGCATACAGTATCATGTTTGACATAATCTCTTTCCCACTTCTCACCATTCAGCCCAAACCACTCTTGTTGTTGTTTTTTTTTTAAACAATTTATTTATTATATATACAGTGTTTTGCCTACATGTTCGCCTGCACGCCAGTAGTGAGCACCAGATCTCATTTTAGATGGTGGTGAGTCACCATGCAGTTGCTGGGAATTGAACTCAGGTCCTCTGGAAGACGAGCCAATGCTCTTAACCTCTGGGCCATCTCTCCAGCCCCAAAACCACTCTTTAACTTGTCCTTCCTCCCCATCTGTCTTTGGATTGCCTGTCAGTGAGCTTCACTGCCACCATGTTCTGATCTCAATCAATTTGTTCATCTCTCTTCCCAAAGATAAATCTGGGCGTGCAGCCTCCCAGAGCGCCCCCAATCCCCCTCTCCAAGGCTTCATAACCTCTCCCAGAGGGGTTCAGGTAGCAAA
Organism: Acomys minous; assembly: GCF_964271855.1. Classification (NCBI taxonomy): domain Eukaryota; kingdom Metazoa; phylum Chordata; class Mammalia; order Rodentia; family Muridae; genus Acomys; species Acomys minous. Next base: position 98,662,593 of record NC_140493.1, read on the forward strand.
GACACCGCAAAATTCTGACTCTGTCCTCTCGGGCTCAAGGGGATTGCCTGTTTTGGAAAACTCCAGAAAGGTACTGAAATCCTTTAAAGGTTGGCGAAAGCTCACAGAAATGGCGGTTTCACCAGCCAGTACAAGATACCCTTCCCTGCCTGTCACCCCAACCCGAAACGCAATCCCAGACGCTTTGAACTCCCTTCCCCAAGGGTCAAAGATTACCTGTCCCTCCATTTTTCCTTATTATTTTCCACATAACAAGTCACGGTTTCTCTTCCGGTATAATCTGGCTCCTGAAATGCCTGCTCTATATCCTTTGAGGAGAATAATCAAAAATTTTAAAGACTATTCCTCTCAACTGAGCGCGGGGCAACGGTGTCAAGACACTTGGACCTCATATGGGAACAGGACACAACCTGTGTCCTCGGAGATCCCACACTTTTTCTTCAACTCTAAAAAAGTATGCCCTCCTTACACAGCATCTATGAAATCTAATGACAACATGCTCCTTAGCTCGGGGGGGGGGGGGGAGAGCGAGGGTGTTTTTAACAGACTTTGCCCTTAAATTTGATGCCGTGTAACCATAACAACTGATGGTTTGGGTAACCATCAACCCACTGAGGGGCTAAGTTTTCCAAAAATCGTTTTCAGTGGGGGGAAAACTCCCCTGCACCAACTCCTGCGCTGAGTCGGCGCTCCAGAGTGGCAGGTGGTGCAATGGAACCGGCGGTTCCCGTCCGTGCTCCGGTCCCCGGGTCTCCGCCGCCGTCATCCCCGCGCTCCCAGCGGGGCAGCTGGCGTTAGGCCTCAACCCAATGTCACTTGTTAACCTTCCGATCTCCGCGGGTTTCAGTGCGCCGCTGCCTCCTTTCTAAAGCACACACACCACCCCTAGGTCCCCGACGTCCGCCAGGAGTTGCAGAAAAACAAGCGAGGCGCCGACCGGCACTGACTGACAGATTCGCGCAAAAGTAACCGCGCTTCTCCACTCCCAAGCTTCTCCCACGGTGGCCGAGGGGGCGGCGGGAAGCCGGGGCCCCACGCACAGAAGTGACAAGTGTTGTCCTTCTGCGAGCGTGTGGATGCTGCTTCCAGGGACCTACGCCGAGCCCCGGACGCGAGGCTGGGACTCGCCGGCTGCACCTCCCGCCCCGGAGCGACTCCGCCCCGCCCGGCCCCCCAAGCAGGGAACGTCTCTCCCCGGGCCACCGGGACCGGCATCCCGAGCCCTGGCAGAGTAGAAGGGGCTGAACCGAGCTCCGCTGCGCCAACGGCTGCAGGAGCTGCCGGTGTCCGGGAGCCGAGCCACCTCTACCCGGGCCTGCGCCGCCCAACGCTCCCTGCCCGCCCCACCTGGCCCCGGGCGCGCTCACCCCGGATCCACTGGCTGCCTCATCCTACTGCGCCGGCGCCCGAACTCCGCGACCGCCTAGGCTCCGGCTCCAGCTCGGGCTCTGGCTGGGGCCGCCGTGCTGCCGCCCGCCCGCCCGCCCCCGGGCACCGGCCGCCCCGCCCCGCCGGCGGACCCGCCCCGCAGCCGCTGCCCCCACCACCAACCACAGGGCGGAGGGGGCGGGGCCAGCCGCGCACCAGACGCGACCAATCGAGCCAGTGCCGTGCGCCCGCGAGAAACCACGAAAATCGGCCGGCGATTGGTCAGGGCTGTTAAAGGAGCTGCGGCGCAGCCGACTGGAAAAAAAGGGGCGGCCCCGAATAACTGGCCCCGAGTTACCTGGCGGAGTCCCAGCGGGAGGAACAAGAGTTTTTCTCTCTCACTCTGAGGCTGAGGCGCTTTCCCCAGTTCTTTTTGTTTCTTAATGTCCTCTTCTTGCAATTTAGCAACAAGTGCCTCCAACCCGGAGGGAAACTGAGGTTGCGAAAATAGGAGCCAGTTTGCTGGTCAGATTCTTACGGATTGGGGTCTTAGGAGGTGGTCGGACACATCAGTCCCTGCCAATTCCAGAAACTAGATTTCCGAGCTCCTCCTCCTCCACACCTGACTGTAACAACCAATCCCATACTGATTAGTAGAATTTACACCTAGAACTAGCGTGACGTAAATATATAATATATTATGATCTTGAGTTTTTTGATACATGGTCTCCTGTAGACCTGACTGGTTCCAGACTTGGTAAGTAGCTGAAGATAGCCTTGAACTCTTAACCTCCTTGCGTTAGGACTATAGGCACCACCACATCTCGGTAACATAAATTTACCTAAGACGGTGTCTTGGGGCAAGAGAAGGAAAGTGACTCCCCCGACCTACACCCTCAGATATGGTTTCAATGTGTAGCCTTGCCTGTCCTGGACTTGCTTTGTAGACCAGGCTGGCCTCGAATTCACAGAGATCCCCCTGCCTCTGCCTCCCAAGTGCTGGGATTAAAGACGTGCACCACTACTGCCCAGCTCAGAAAGTGACTTTAAAGATGAGCCTTCACTTAAAATGAGCTTCTTGGAACAGGGAAGGCTACTTTTACATTCATCAGTTACTTACAGGGTAGAGGAAGGGGGTGGGGGGTGTAGAGGGCAGGCAGGACCCTCTAAGCGTATTGGCAGATTGTGACAATGCTCTTGCTTATCAACTTTGCCTTCTATATGACCATCCCAGAGGATTTTAGCATGCAGATTCCTAAGTCCAACCAAAGACTCAGATTCACTAGGACTGAATGGGTCTGGGACATTTATTTTTTCAACATTCGTTCCCCCAGGAGCTCTGACAGGGAGGGCTCCGAGGGCCATACTCTTTTGAGTCTATCATAGCTGTTCAATTTTAAAACACAACTGCCAAAAGTAAAGCTAGACTCTTCTGTATAATAAACGTCAGTGATATGTTTGGGAGACTTGCTAATTAGTAAATCTAGAAATCACAAAGAAACTCAAGCGGGTTCCCTGCCTGGGGCATAGCAAGGACTGAGTTTAGGCAGGCCCTAGAAGCAACAGATGGCAGCTTGAACTCCTGCTGCACGACAGGCAAGGCTGTGGCCTAGCCCTTGAGGAAGTCAGCCGTGTTCTCTGACCAGTGAGACAGTGCTTAAACATTTACTGGCAAACACACCCTTGCCCAAACTCACCACTAGGACCAGTCATAACCCCAGAAGCATACCCTGCCCGTTTGGTGTCACATTCCAATGCCATCATCAAGCCATGCTGCCTACACTCCTGACCTAATACCTCTTCCAGCCCTAGCGTCCCAGACACCTGTGTGACCCAGAAGTCACTGGCCTGGATTTGGAGGTCAAGCTCCACCAGAGGAACAGAAGATGTGAGGGATCATAGAATAGAGGGGATGTATTAGATTGGCTTACGCCTCGGTCCTCACTCCAGAGAGGCTGAGAGCAGAGAGATGGGAGGCTGGATGGACCCCATCTTTCACCAAAGGGCTGGAGGATTCATGGAGAGATGCTGGTCTTCAGTCCATGTTGAAAGCCCTAAGAAACTGGGTCCTGATGTCAGTGAAGGATCCAGGCAGCAGCGGTGGCGTTTGCCATCAAGAGACAAAGAAAGGCAGGCAAAAAGACGTCCTCAGATCTCAGCCTCGGCAGAAGGTTCCACACAACCTAATCAAGAAAGGTCTCTCCGCTGGATGTGGTGGCGCACGCCTTTAATCCCAGCACTCGGGAGGCAGAGGCAGGCGGATCGCTGTGAGTTATGGGAGTCTAGGACAGCCAAGACTACACAGAGAAACCCTGTCTCAAAATTAAAAAACAAACAAACAAACAAAAAAAGATCAATCATTACTGCTCTCTTCCAGGGTGCTGGGTTTGGTCCTCAGCTCTGGAGAAGAAAAAACAAAAAAACAAAAAACAAACCTCCTTTTTTGCTCTGATTTACACTGTGTTTAATGGGTTTGTCAGCACATAGATCAGCCTTATCAGGGGTCATCTCTGGGTTATAGACATTATTGTTTGCCTCCCTTAGTCTTCCCAAAAGCAAATGAATCATTGAGTATATTTTAATATACACTCATTGTAGCTTGGAATTCCAGCACTGGGGAAAGTGAGGCAGAAGGCTTGCCCTGAGTTTGAGGCCAAATGAGCTGTATACCCAAACCCAGAAGAGAGAAGCAGGGAAGAGGGGTGGGGGGGGGAAATATTGCTCTCTCAATAAGTGGGGGCTCTAATCATTAGTCCTCCCCCTCCTAAGGGAAAGTCTGTTAGAAAATGACCAAATCCTGCTGCAGGAACTTGAGGTCAAGGTGACTAACTGCTGCTGCTTTTTGCTTTTGTTAAACTGCTTGCTTTTTCTGCTTCCTCCTGCAACTGCCAACCAAGATATGGGTTTTGTTGTTGTTGTTGTTTTGTTTTGTTTTGTTTTGCTTTGTTTCCTTCAAAAGCTCCCTGCTGAAGGCAGTCAGGGCTGCTCTGTGAGAACTGGTCTCTCCAGGTAGTTGCCAGCTGCCTTAAGACTCTCAAATTCCAACACCGTTTTTTGCTGAGCGTTCCTTGGTGTATTTTGTCCCATGACACCTGGAACTGCATGGCAAAGAAAGGCTGTCCATGGTGACGCAGCTTAAGCTCTTCTTGGCCCCATGTCTAAACTATCACCTTAGAAGAAAAACAGCAGAGAAAGGGTGACCACCACCCTCTTTGCTCATACCTAGCCTTCCACAAATATTAGACTGATCAATTCATCGGCAGCATGGCCTCAAACTAAGGACAATAAGGTCCAGTGTAGACACTTGGGAGAGACCCTTCTTCTTCTTTTTTTTTTTTTTAAGATTTTAAAAAATTTATTTATTATGTGTACAGTGCCTTGGCTGCATATACACCTGTGTGCCTGAGGAGGGCACCAGATCACATTATAGATGGTTGTGAGCCACCATATGGTTGCTGGGAATTGAACTCAGGATCTCTGGAAGAGCAGCCAGTGCTCTGAGCCATCTCTCCAGCCCTGGGGTCTTTCTTTTTTTAAATTGAAGATTCTGAGACATCAAGGTGACACACTTGATATGGGTACCCACCACCAAGCCTACCAACCCAGTTCAATGCCTGGGACCCACGTGTGGTGGGAGAAGGCAACTGACTCTCAGACACCATAGCACAGGCCTACCTACACATACACACATAAAGTTAATTTAAAAAGAAAAGAGGCTGGGTGTGGTGGCACATCCTTTAAACCCTACCACTCAGGGGGCAGAGACACAGGGATCTTTATGAGTTTGAGGCCAGCCTTCTCTTCATAGCAAATTCCAGGCCAGCTCTGGCTACATAGTAAAACACACACACACACACACACACACACACACACACACACACACACACACACACCAAAACAAAACAAAAACAAGCAAGTTTAGCCAGGTAGTGGTGGCCAACACCTTTAATCCCACCACACAGGAGGTAGAGGCAGACGGATGTCTGAGTTTGAAGCCAACCTGGTCTACAGAGAGAGAGTTGCAGGGCACCCAGGTCTACACATAGAAACCCTGCCTCAAAGAAAGAAAGGAAAAAGAAAACTAAGGAATCTGTGTGCTTTGAAAATGTCATGGTGTCGATGCTTCCTCCTAAGAGGTTCCTATGGAGAGTAGTAACCTAGTGTGGCAGACGTGATTATGACTGTGTCTGGTGTACAGGTGTAGACGGCTACTCCTGACCCTGAAGACTAGGCCCCTCCTAACTGTCTAACTGTTCTGCCAAAACTCCTGCTGCCAGGCCCAGCACAACTTCAAAAGGCAAAAGAAGCAAATAGCACTAATCTATGCCAAAAGGAAATTTAATACAGGAGCACAGCTTTGGACTTTAAGTCCGGTTACCATCTACTTGTCCTTGAATTGGACAGTTATATAATTAAAACTCTGACTATCACATTGCTCATCTATAAAATGGGGGGGAAAAAAAAACAACTTTTCGACATAAGTTTTCATGGAGCCCAGGCTGACCTCAACCTCATTTCCCCCTGCCTCTACCTCATGAATAACAGGATTATAAGTGTATACTACTGCCAGGCATGGTGGCGCACACCTGTAATGCCAGCACTCGGAAGGCAGAGGCAGGAGGACCTCTGTGAGTTCGAGGCCAGCCTGGTCTACAAAGTAAGTCCATGGACAGCCAGCCAGGGCTACACAGAGAAATCATGTCTCAAAATGAATAAATAAATAAATAAATAAATAAATAAATAAATAAATAAATGTGTGCACCATCATGCCCGGTGTTTGCATTGCTAAGGAACGAACCCCTGAGACCCATACATAGTAAGTAGACACCCTACCAATGGCACTGTGCTCCCTCCATCCCTTAACCCAATCAATTCTGTCTCTTTGGCCTTGCACCAAGATCCAGTTAACTGAAGACCATACGTGACTACACAAATGGCCCCAACTCTTGATGGGTCAACTGGTGATTCTTTTTTTTTCCTTTTTTTTTTTAAATATTTTTATTTAACTTTAATCTATGTACATTGGTGTGAGGGTGTCAGATCTTGGAGCTATAGACTGTTGTGAGCTGCCATGTGGGTGCTGGGAATTGAACCCGGGTCCTTCGGAAGAGCAGGCAGTGCTCTTAACCACCGAGCCACCTCTCCAGCCCCCAACTGGTGATTCTTATAATTAATTTTTGAGCGGTGCATGTCTGCCACTGCATTCATGTGGAGGTTGGGGATTCCATTCCCTCCTTCCATCATGGGGGTCACACGGGTCAAACTCAGGTTGTCAGGCTTGGGGGCAGGAGCCCTTACTCACTGCATCGTCTCTCTGGCTCCCACTGATAAGAGTTTTAAATGTTACGATAGGATAGCTGAGAAAGGCAGTCAATAAAAACTATATTTCCGATTCCGATGCTCTCTCCCATCGGCAGCACGTGGCCTAGCACTCTGCCAACGCTGGGCCATGGCAGCGAGTGGCAGCTCCCACTCCACTATGTGACTGTGAGTGGAGTGGAAGTGGCCAAGGCTCCACAGCATGCTGTGAGGTTAAGCTCTGAAGCTTGGTACGTTAAGTGTAGCGTTTGTTTGTTTGGTTGGTTGGTTGTTTTACTTACAATGAACCCTCATCATAGGACAAGGAGTATATAGACACCTGTTGTGAAGTCTACAAACAAAAAGAGGGTTTTATGCAAATCTGGGGGGCGGGCTATGGCGCTAAATTTACATACCAACTAAGGTTCCTTACCTTATATCCGCACATTCTAGAAGTTCTAGACGGAGTCTAGATGTACAGCATGTACAGAGTGAACCAGCCTCCCAACAGCAGACTCGTTCTTCAATTACATGTTTGTTTATTTTGTATTGTGTGCATACATGTGTGTGTATATGGGCAGGTGCCTGTCTGTGTAAACATGTGAAGGTCAAAGGACACTCACAGGCATCCATTCTCTCCGCTGTGTGGGTCCCAGGATGGGACTCAGGGCATCAGCCTTTGTGGCAAGCATTTTTGTTTTGGGGATTTTTGGTTTGTTTGTTTTTTTTTTCCCAAGACAGGGTCTCTCTGTGTAACCTTGGCTGTCCTGGACTCACTTTGTAAACCAGGCTAGCCTCAAACTCACAGCCATCCGCCGTTCTCTGTCTCCTGAGTGCTGGGATTAAAGGCATGAACCACCACGCTTGGTGAATTATTTGTTTTTTGTTTTGTTTTTCAAGATAGGGCTTCTCTGTGTAGCCTTGACTGTCCTGGACTGGCTTTGTAGACCAGGCTGACCTCGAACTCACAGCAATCCACCTGCCTCTGCCTCCTGAGTGCTGGGATTAAAGGCATGCGCCACCACACTTGGCTTGTTTTTGGTTTTTTGTGGCAAGCATTTTTGCCTACAGAACCACGTTTATGGCCATACAGTAGAATCTTTTTTTTAAAAATATTTATTTATTTATTCAAGGAATACGTGTTCTATCTGTATGTACACCTGCAGGCCAGAAGAGGGCATCAGGTCTCATTATAGATGGTTGTGAGCCACCATGTGGTTGCTGGGAATTGAACTCAGGACCTCTGGAAGAGCAGACAGTGCTCTTAACCTCTGAGCCATCTCTCCAGTACAATCTTTTTGTTTGTTTGTTTTGTTGTTGTTGTTGTTGTTGTTTTCCATGACAGGATTTCTTTGTGTGAGTAGAATCTTAAGTTTTAGAAATCTAAGCCCAAACCTGGCGGTGGTGCACGCCTTTTTTTTTTTTTTTTTTTTTTACTTTTTAAAAAGGATGTATTTATTTATTTAATGCAAATGAGTGCTCTATCTGCATGTAATGCCTGCATACCAGAAGAGGGCATCAGATCACATTATTGATGGTTGTGAACCACCCTGTCGTTGTTGGGAATTGAACTTGGGGTCTTTGGAGAATAGCCAGTGCGCTTAACCTCTGAGACTTTAATCCCAGCACTCAGGAGGCAGAAGCAGGAGGATCTCTACAACTTGGAGCTCAACCTTGTCTACAGAGGGGGCTTGAGAACAGCCAGGGCTACACAGAGAAACCCTGTCTCAAGAAACAAACAAGAGGCCGGGCATGGTGACACGTACCTGTAATCACAGCACTCAGGAGGCAGAGGCAGGATGGATCGCTGTGAGTTCGAGGCCAGCCTGGACTACAAAGTGAGTCCAGGACAGCCAGGGCTGTTATACAGAGAAAACCTGTCTTGAAAAACCAAACCAAACAAGAAAGAAAGAAAGAAAGAAAGAAAGAAAGAAAGAAAGAAAGAAAGAAAGAAAGAAGGGATGTGGCAGCTGAGAGAAAAGGACTGAGGAGACAGGCGTTCCCCTGAGGGAGAAGATGACCACCTCTCCCCTAGAGCTGGCTATGAATAAGGAAGGGGGTGGTGCTGATTCTTTCATAAATGGAGGCAGGAAGCAGAGGAAATGCTGGCCTGGTGGCTTCTGGCTTTTAGCTTCTAAGTAGGAATGAGGTTAATCTCTAGAGAGTGGGTAAGGAGCAAGGCTTTGTGGGAAATGGTGGATGCTGGGATGGCTACTGAGGGGGAGTGGAAAAGGGAGCTCCCACTGGAGAGGGAATGTTCTAGGCAACACCAAGGACCCCTGTTTCCTTACACTTCTTTCGACAAAACACCTGACAAAAGCAATCTAGGGAAAGAAGGGTTGACTTCCAGGGGAGGCGGGAGAGGGAGGCCACAGTTTGAGAGTGGGTCATAGTGGAGAGGCCACGCCAGCAGGCCGCACTATGTCCATTGTCAGGAAGTGGAGAAGCAAACACTGGTGCTCGGCTCTCTTTCTCTTTTTGATTCAACCTGTGACCCGCCAACATTTAGAATAGGCTACCTACCCCCAGGTAATGTATTCTAGAAACCCCTCCAACATGCCAGTCTCCTAGGTGACCCTTTGTCATGAGGGCTTTGACAACCAGAGTTAACCATCGCGGGCCTGTACGTTTAAGACAACAGGGCTTGGCGGTTGTATGAACAGATCCTGGGGCCCTGGCCACTGGGTCAGGTGTGAAGGATTCAGGGTCAGTGACTAACAGGGTCAGGGATAGCAGATACTAAATGCTGGAGAACTTACAGCGCCTGGAAACATGTCACGGGTTCTAGCTGGATGGTAAAAGGAAAAAACAAAAAACCAAAGAGCTGGGAACAACCAGACTTCCTGTTCATCCAGGCACAACAGAGGCCACACGGACACAGGTAAATTCGGAACAGTGACAAGATCAAGTGTGGCCACAGAGCACTTAACTTCTAAAGGGAGATTTGACCCCTCTACGTTAACTCTGGCTTCTCGTCTGAGGCCTGGAACAGCCCCCAGCTGTCCACTCTTTCTCACCCCATAGGAACGACTCCCCATGGGGAAGGTAAGGTAGGGAAAGGCTATCCTCTTAGCTAGCTGTCCTTCAAAAAGGAAAATCTTTATCTGGAGGCCTGCCATCTGTCTCCAGAGGTGAACATCTGTGGGAAGGCCTTCTGAGGACGATCTTTGGATGGTTGTAATTGTAGACACACCTCACCTGGAGGTCGTTGGGGTCTTTTGTTTGTTCTGTTTTGTTTTGTTCTGAGACAGAATCTCTTGCAATCCAGCCCACGCTGGTTTCCAATCTACTACTGTGTCCCAAGATAACTTCTAGAGTCTTCTGAGCCTTCCTGCCTCCATCTCCCTGATGCTGGCATCACAGACAGGTTCCACCATGCCCGGCTTTAAAGCACAGTTCTAACTCCAGAGATGGGGTAGGCCAGCAGCACGGCCCACCCACATGGAGGAGTGCTGTCTCTATGCCTGCTTCTTTCGACCCCACCCAAACACATCACCCTTTGGACTGCAGAAGTGGGGAGACTGACTCAGCAAGCCGCTTAGTGACGCCTGCATCCGCATAAACACACAGGAGGGTCAGGTGTGCCCTGTTTGCTCTGGACACTTAAAATGGCGGTTTATGCACACACCCCTCTTTCCCCCAATACAGCATAGCTAGAAGTAGGACAAGCCAGCTCTCCACAAGAAAATAACTGTGAATGGAAACGCTGGACTCACTAGCCCCTGCCATCCCCACGTGGCCACTTAATACCTGCTTGATTCAGAAAACAAAGATGAAGTGTGTTTGGGTAAGAACTTAGACAGAGAAAATGTTTGGATCCATTTTTGCCAGAACAGCCTAAAGCTAAGCGCGAGACAAAAGCTCACGTGGGAACACGTTATTGGGTGTGTGTGCACTGGCCACACTCCTGAGGCTCAAGGGATGGGGTCAGAGACACATGAGGTATGTTATTAGGGTGGGGGTACTCCTGGCTGCTTGCCTTGGGCAGGGGAGCTGTCCGAGATGCGTTCAGGACATCCTCAGGTGCAGAGGAATTAAAGTAAAATTTACTTTCTGTCTCCTGCACTTACAGGAGGCAGGCTTTGCACAGGGGTCTCAAGCCTGCTTGCAGGCTTGGCACAGAGTGGCTTTCCAAATCTGCTAAGCCACAGCGTCAGCAGAGCGCATGGGACTAGACTGAGAGGTCCCACATGCACACTGGAGGCAAGGTACAGCCAACGGCAGCTGCCAGCATCAGTCACAGATCTGGACAGTCCAGCAGTTTCTGGAAGGTTCACAAATGGCATCTTGCACAGACACCATTACAGAGGCGGGGGAGGGGGGGGATAGAGACCTTTTGCTGACCTAGATTTGGAGGTAGGGAAAAGGCTGTCATCTGAAGTAGGAAGGGTGTGTGTGTGTGTGTGTGTGTGTGTGTGTGTGTGTGTGCAGGACTTTTAGAAAAAACATCTACTGGAGATAGCAAAAATACCACCCCACATAAGAGGAACCAAATCTGCAGGGGAGGCCTCCACACCCTTCAACCCCTCTCCCAGCCCCATCCTGCTGGGCCCCTGTCATCCACCACAGGAGGAAACGGTCTGAGTTTTTTCTGTTTTGAATATGATAGCAGCTTCGATTATCAGCCCAGATGGGAGAAAACACCTGTTTTCTTTCAACCTGTGCACAGCGGCTAACGCTGCAGCATTTCCTGAGTGAGCTCCAGAAGCATGGTTTTACAATTATTGTTGACGCCACATAAATCTCCTACTCTTTATTTAAAATTCAACCCTATGGCACGGTGAACAGCACCAGATGAGGCAAAGACGGGCTTGGCATGGCGTCAGACATAATTCAAGCCCGGCACTTGCCACTTGAATTAAGGGACTTATCTTTTCTGAGACTCGGATTTTGTCGTCTGTGTAACAAAGCCAAGAGACACAGCCACTTTCCTGACAGTGGTTCCCTGCGTGGTCCTCTAGATGATAAACATAGTGGTTGGTCTCTTGGAAATCGGTGCTTTAATGACAGTCACCATTCTGTAGGAAGCCCCTAGCGACTCCTCTATCCCCAGGGAACACGTCTCCCTCCAGCCCATGTAGTCTTTTTCTGCCCTCATGTGGTACCCAGCCCCCAGGACAGTGTCCTGTGAGCCTCAGTCTCTGCTCCTGCTTGGCCTCTCAGTCTTTTCTCAGATGAACCAGGGCTGGTCTTTGTGGTAAATAGATGATGGGGTGACAGGCAAGACAGCACCCTTCAGGGTCCTGTCTTGGTGGTTTGGATCACTTACTCTCGGGAAGCAGCCGCCATGTTGTAAGGATACTCAAACCAAGCCAACGAGGAGACCGGGCTGACAGCTGATGGATGTGCCACCTGGAAGCTGATCCTTAAGGCCCAGTCAAGCCTTTAGGCATGTGTGATCCTGGCTGATAGTTTAAAGAACAAAACATGAGCCGGGCGATGGTGGCGCACACCTTTGATCCCAGCACTTGGGAGGCAGAGGCAGATGGATTAATGTGAGTTCGAGGCCAACCTGGTCTACAAAGTGAGTCCAGGACAGCCAAAGCTACCCAGAGAAACCCTGTCTTTGAAAAAACCTAAAAAATAAAACGTGTGTGTGTGTGTGTGTGTGTGTGTGTGTGTGTGTGTGTGTACGTACAGAGGGCTGAAATAGACTTCAGGTGGTTTCCTTGACCATTTCCTGCATTAATTATTTATTTGTTTGAGACAGGGTCTAATTATACTGCCCTAGCTGGCCTTGAACTCACTGTGCAGACCAGGCTGGCCTTGAACTCACTGTGCAGACCAGGCTGGCCTTGAACTCACTGTGCAGACCAGGCTGGCCTTGAACTCACTGTGCAGACCAGGCTGGCCTTGAATTCACTGTGTAGACCAGGCTGGCCTTGAACTCACTGTGCAGACCAGGCTGGCCTTGAACTCACTGTGTAGACCTGGCTTCCCAACTCCCCCTCCCCCCCTTTACAGTGTTTTTCTTGTAGCTCCGGCTGTCCTGCACTTATTTGTTTGTAGACCAGGCTGGCTTTGAGTTCACAGTGATCTGCCCGCCTCTGCCTCCCGAGTGCTGGGATTAAAGGTGCGCGCCACCACCGCCTGGATGTTCTTAATTTATTTTTTAGATAGATAGTGTCTCTGAGCCTGGAGCTAATGATTGGATAGGCTGGCTGGCTGGTGAACTCAGGGGTGGGGTGGAGTGGAGGGACCTGCCTGTCTCCCGCCCCAGCTCTCTCCGCTCACCCTCAGTGCTAGGCAGAGAGATGCTTGCTACCATGACCGGCTTGTGATGGACATTTTGCCTGCTGGGTCACCTCCCCAGTCCCTTTCCTCACATTTAGACTGGAATCTCATGAGACTTCCAAGGCAGAAGAAATGTTCAGGAAAACCATTCCTTTACTTTATGGCCTACTTTCATGTGAACGATAATGGTTTATCATTTTATCCCTTCTCTCCCCACTTGTAAGCATTGTTTGTCCTCGTTTTTGTTTTTGTTTTTGGTTTTGGTTTTGGTTTTTGCTGTTGTTGGTTGGGGTTTTTTTTGTTTTGTTTTTTTGTTTTTTTGTTTTGCTTTGTTTTGTTTTGAGACAGATTTCTCTATTTGTTCGTTTGTTTTTTGAGACAGGATTTCTCTGTGTATACTTGACTGTCCTGGACTCACTTTGTAGACCAGGTTGGCCTCGAACTCACAGAGATCCACCTGCCTCTGCCTCCCGAGTGCTGGGATTAAAGGCGTGCGCCACCACACCTGGCTTCATCATCATCTTAAACCACTGAGTTTTGCGATTGTTCATGTACCGGCAAATAATTAATATACGTATGGCCAGCTTTAACCAATGGAGTAAGGCAGAAGAAATACCCTGTCACGTGGCTCAGGCCTTAAGAGGATCAAAGGTTTCACCCTTGGCTTACACCCAGCCCATGCTGTAAGAAGCCCAAGCCATATGGAGAACCCTCATAAGAAGGAAGTTAAACATTCCAGCTGGAGCCCGGCACGGTGGCACACGCCTTTAATCCTAGCACTCAGAAGGCAGAGGCAGGCAGATCTCTGAGTTCGAGGCCAGCCTGATCTACAGAGCGATTTCCAGGACAGCCAAGGCTACACAGAGAAACCCTGTCTCAGGGAAAAAAAAATCCAGTTGCGGATAGAATGCCCAGCGAGTGCTCAGCCAACAGCCAGCACCAACGACCAACTCTGGATGAGCCATGGAGGGCTCCACTGAGCTGGACCCAAGACAATTACAGCCTCAGCTCTTGTGACATGGGACAGAACACGCAGCTGGTCTCAGGCAAACCACAGTAGCCTTAGGAAGCAAGATGGCTGGGGTTTCTAGACTGTTCCCCACCCAGTCCCCCTTCCTTTTTCTCACAGACCCAGGCAGCTGCTGCCTTGGGCAGTGCTCCTGAGGTTTTCTGTCACAGGGCTTCGAAACTTTGGTTGGAAGTGAGCAGTTGAGGCCCTCCACCTTACAGCTGACACCTGCTCCAGTTAGCCAGAAGGAACTGGAAACAGTCCCGACAGGTCCCTGGGACACACAGGCAAAGAGTGGAACAAATATTGCTTGCCACCTGTCTTAGCCAGGGGTTATTGTTGCTGTGGCGAGACACCATGGCCGAGGCAACTCGAGGAGGTAAGGGTTCACTGTCTATCACCAGAGAAAGTCAGGACAGGAACTCAAGCAGGCCAAGAACCTGCAACCGGGAGCTGACGCAGAAGCCATGGAGGGGTGCTGCTTACTGGGTTGCCCCTCACGGCTTTCTTATAGAACCCAGGACCACCAGCCCAGGGATGGCACCACCCATAATGGGCTGGGCCCTCCCCCCCATTAACCACTAATTAAGAAAATGCCCTCCTATAGCCAGATCTTGCAGAGCCATCTTCTTGGTTGAGACTCTCTCCATTTCAATGGCTCTAGTGTGTGTTAAATTGGCATAAACTAGCCAGCACACCTCCAAAAGGCCAGGGCCTGTAGCTGCCTATGGCCTCTCACAGCACCAGGGGCCTGAGCTAAGGTCATTAAGTTCACACCAAAGAGCCTCCACAGTTGCTTTTACTAGCAGAGCCTTGAGGCCAGCCTAGTCTCCCACAGCCACGGGCGAGGCAACATTGCTATCCTTCCTCCTAAGAAACTAGGCTCATCGAAGTCAGTAAGTCCAGAAGCCATGGCTTCCTGGTCACAAGACCAGCTAGCTGGTGAACTTGGGGTCCCCTCTGTTCCAACTTCTGCTGCCTCCCACCTTGCCTCCCACAGGCACACGGAGCCATTGTAACAGCGACCCATTTAAATTGTTATTGGCCACAGCAACAGACTCTTCCTGACTCGATGCCGTCATTCTTGCACCAGCATCGTGATGAGTAAAGCCATGGTTCATTAAGCTAGGAAACCCCCGACTTCAGAGGTCATCTAGTATTCGGAGGCTGGAGGGCACGATGTCACTTGCTGACCCAGGCAGAGAGTGCTAAGATTGCAGCATCACACATGGCTGGACCTTTCCAGTACATCCCTAGTAGGAAATACTATTCTGGCTCTATCTTGTTTTGTTTTCTCTCTTAGCTTTGTGAACTACTATTTATTATTATTATTATTGTTGTTGTTGTTGTTGTTATTATTATTTAATTTATTTATTATTATACAGAACTCTGCCTGCACGTACACCCACAGGCCAGAACAGGGCATCAGATTACATTATAGATGGTTGTGAGCTACCATGTGGTTGCTGGGAATTGAACTCAGGACCTCTGGAAGAGCAGGCAATGAGTGCTCTTAACCACTGAGCCACCTCTCCAGCCCTTTGTTATTATTATTTTATTATTATTCTCTCCTCTCTCTCTCTCCCCCCTGCCCCTCGTGTGTGTGTGTGTGTGTGTGTGTGTGTGTGTGTGTGTGTGTGTGTGTGCTTGAATGTAGGCGTGTGTGCAGGCTAGAAGGTTCCAGGGTTGTTTGGCAAGTGCCTTTATCTGTTCGGCCAAGTCCACCCGCCCCTCCCTTCTCTTCTACTGTTCTATTTCCTTGTTCTCACCTTTCAAAACCCACACTTCTGGTGGAGCCCAGCAATGTGGCAGCTCTCATTGGCCTTTGTAAAATAAAGGCTGCTTTGACTCACGAATCACAAATAAAAGCCAATTACACCTCTCTAACCCTGTTCTTGTAGTTTTATCTCTTGATGTCTCCCCTCGCAACTCTCAACTTACCCAGGACGCTCTGATGTGGTCTGGTCTTTCATGTTGTCATTGTTCGTTTGGTTGGTTGGTTGGTTTGTCTCAAGACAGGGTTTCTCTGTGTAATAGTCCTGGAACTAACTCTGTAGACCAGGGTGGCCTCGAACACACAGTGATCCACCTGCATCTGGAGTGCTGTGATTAAAGGCCTTTTCATACGTAACAGATCTAATGAGGCAGGACCTTTATCTGGGCCCTGGTGCCAGGAAGTGCAAGTAGAGTATTGACTGGGACGGGCCATGAGATGCCACTGTAATTCCTGAACCAACATCCCCGAGGCCCTGCTCTCTTCATCTAGAAATGAAACACTTAAGAGGCTGATTCAGAAGCTGGTGGATCCCTGTGAGTTCCAGGCCAACCTGTTCTACAAAGCGAGTCCAGGACAGCCAGGGCTACACACACACACACACACACACACACACACACACACACACACACACACAGTCTCGAAAAACCAAAAAATATGAGCTGGGTGGTGGCGGCACATGTCTCTAATCCCCACATTCCGGAAGCAGAGGCAGAGGCAGGCCAATCTCTGGGTTCAATGTCAGCCTGGTCTACAGAGCGAGTTCCAAGACAGCCAGGGGGCCACACAGAGAAACCAAAAACGAAATGAATAAAATAAAAACCTAAAATCAACCAAACAAAAAAAGAGGCTGATAAGGGGACAGAGAGGAATGGCACGTGTCACTTGTCCCTTTACCTTCTCTCGTGACCACAGTTTCGGTTTTAACAATGTTTGTGTTTGAAGAACATAGAAATATCTATGTGCTGAACAGACGAAACCTGAGAAAATTTGGCACTCACCAAGATCTGTCTATGAGGAACATGGAAAAGACGGCCACATGGGAGAGACCCGCGACTGATTCCTTGTTACTGTGAGGGATGAGCCAGCCAGGAGCCGGCATGCTGTTACTCAAGGCTCCCATGGAGCTGGGGTTGAACTGCAGGGACCGTCTCAAGACCCAGCTACCAAACTCACGGTCCAGCTATAATTCTGTTTAACCTTAATGCTCACAGAGACTGCCCGGAGAGACAATGTGAGACCTTCTGCTTTTCCTCGCTCTCTGGAGGTAAATGCATTCTTAATTCCAGCCTTGCCTTTGGGTCAGCGTCCACCTCCTCCTACTCCGACCCTTCCCCTTCCACCAGACTCAGGCTTAAGTTCTTTTCCTCTAAAGATGAAATCAAGCCCGTCGCCCTGGTAACCTTTTCCTTTGAGGGTGGGCTACTCCCCTCTGCTCCTCTCTTGCTGTGGTCTCTTTATCTCCTTTGTGGCACTTGCTGACAGTGACTCAAGCCAATCCTGGTGTCCCCAACGGAGGCCCTTGACTTGCAGAGGATCAGGGACCAGCTCTCCTTCCCAGACCCTATACACTTGTTGCTTACAGAATGTTCTTTTCCAAGAGCCAATCTGACTCCGGCTATTTGCTACTCAGCTCGTTGGCACCACCTTGTGGTCAAATCGGCTAACTACTCTTTTTTTTGCTATATAGCCCGGGGTGGCTTTGAATTTGAAACAAGTCCCCTGCCTCCGCACTCCTCCCTCCACCTCAAGAGTGCTAGATTACAGGAATCGGCCATCAGATTGGTTGTTTTATTTTGCTGTTGTTTGTTTTTAGACATGGTCTCTCGGTAGCCCTGGCTGTCCTGGAACTCACAATGTAGACCAGGCTGGCCAGGAATTCACAAGGATTTGCCTGCCCGTGCCTCTGTCTCCTGTGAAGTGTGTGCCACCATGCCCAACATCATCAGATAGTTTTTAAGCAACTAGTCTTAGAAAAAAAATCTACTGAAGAATTAAACTGACAATGGTACACCTTCATAAGTATCATGCTGGGTCACCTACAGTGTGGCTGCCAACCCAGGTCCATCTTGGTTCACGGTCCCAGGAGTAGCCCAAAGGCTTTATTGTTCATTGAGAAATGTGACTCAGCATCCGTCCTCAGCTTTCCCTGTATCCCACTCTCGCCAAAGCTGGTCCACATCTAGTCTGAAACTTTCTGGAAAATCGTCTCTACTGTCTAACCTTCAGGGAAGATCCTGCTGGCTCAGTGTTTCAGGCAAGTGCGCCAAAAACCCAGCAACTGCCTGCCAGCGTGTCACGTGATGGAGCGAGGCACCCAAGTGGAATTCTGAGCACCTGGATTTGGTAACTCTACCCACGTGGGAATCTTCCTAGTCACCTTGTCTGTATGCAGCCTAGGCAGGTGTGACTGAAGTCACATTGCCATGCCAAGCTCAGGAGGGAAACCTGGGGCTCCCAGAGGCTAGTGCCAACAAGAGGAACAACAGCCGCCTTTACAGGGCTGGTTCTTTTTCTTTTTCTTTGGTTTTTCGAGACAAGGTCTCTCTGTGTTAGCCTTGGCTGTCCTGGAGTCGCTTTGGAGTCCATGCTGGCCTCGAACTCACAGCGATCCACCTGCCTCTGCCTCTCAAATGCTAGGATTAAAGGCGTGCATCACCATGCCTGGCTTCTTTTTCTTTTTTCTCATTCTTTCTTTCTTTTTTTTTCTTTTTTCCTGAGACAGGGTTTCTCTGTGTAGCCTTGACTGTCCTGGACTCACTTTGTAGACCAGGCTGGCCTTGAACTCACAGAGATCTGCCTGCCTTTGTGTCCCAAGTGCTGGGATTAAAGGCATGAGCCACCACGCCTGGCTGAGTCTGTTATTTCTAGCCAGGAATTCTGGCACAGGTGTTCAGACAGAGCTCGGTACTCTTTGCAAAAGCTCAGTGGGTTTTGGGGGCTCGGGAGCCCTCGGATAATGTCCGTGAAATGAAGACATCGATTACTGTTTTAATTATGTGTATCAGTTACTCCCTTGTGGCACTAGAGTAAGACCACCTAATGTCATTGTTTACATTTAGTCATAAGTATTTGTGGAACCCCTCCCCCCAAAAAAACCTTAGAATTTTTCTAAAACCAGGTCTATGACTAATAGCGATTTATTTATTTATTATGATGTATATAGTGTTCTGCTTGCATGTACACCTGCAGGCCAGAAGAGGGCACCAGATCTCATTATAGATGGCTGTGAGGCACCCTGTGGTTGCTGGGACTTGAACTCAAGATCTTTGGAAGAGCAGCCAGTGCTCTTAACTTCTGAGCCATCATTCCAGGCCCCTCCCCCTTTTTTGAGGCAGGGTCTCTCTATGGAGCCCTGGTTGGCCTCAAATTCACAGAGATCTATCTGCCTCTGCCTCCCCAGTCCTGGGTTAGTGGCATGTGCCACCACATCAGCATATTGTGATTATTTTAACAGATTATATGCATGAGGATGCCTGTAAATAATTTTTCAAGCTGGACGGTGGTGGTGCACGCCTTTAATCCCAGCCCTCGGGAGGCAGAGGCAAGTGAATTGCTGTGAGTTCGAGGCCAGCCTGGTCTACAAAGCGAGTCCAGGACAGCCAGGGCTGTTACATAGAGAAACCCTGTCTCGAAAAACAACAAGATACAGCTTTGGGGGATAGAGAAATGGCTCAGTGTTTAAGAGCACTGGCTGCTTTTCTTTTCTTTCTTTCTTTTTGTTTTTTGTTTGTTTGTTTGTTTGTTTTGTTTTGTTTTGTTTTCCGAGACAGTTTCTCAAAAAACCAAAAACTAAAACCCAAAAACAAACAAACAGAACTTCTTCTTCTTCTTCTTCTTCTTCTTCTTCTTCTTCTTCTTCTTCTTCTTCTTCTTCTTCTTCTTCTGCATTTTGTTTTTGTTTTTCGAGACAGGGTTTCTCGGTGTAGCTACGAAATGATGCTTCTTAGGGAAGCACAGGGACTCAGGAGGAGCCCACAAAGCAGAGTGTAGCAACCAGCAGGAGATGACACACAGGCGTTCCTGCAGGCAATGTTGTGCTTCTGGTAGCCTAAGAACCAAATTGGTCACCAAGGGCCAGGGGGGGGGTCACACCACTGCCCTTAGACTGTCTGTGATAGTTCCGCTGACATAAGTTCCTCTCTCTCTCTCTCTCTCTCTCTCTCTCTCTCTCTCTCTCTCTCTGTCCCCCTCCCTCTCCCTCTCCCTCTCTCCTCCCCACCTCACCCCTGCCCCCTTGGTGGGGGACAGGAACTCCTGATCGGCAACCCATTTATGCTAGGTAGGTATTTTATCAACGAAACCTTATCCATAACCTCTGGGTATTGTGTTTGTTTGTTTGTTTGTTTGTTTTGAGATAAGTTATTTCTAACCGTGGCTTACCTGGAGCTCGCTAGGTTGACCTCAAACCTGCCTTCTTGCCTCTACCTCCTGAGTGCTAGGTTTAAAAGCATGTACCACCACACACAATTTTTTTTGTTACTTGATTGAAACCAAGTAAATACAAGTAAATTCATTAGACCCCTGAGTGTGTGTATTTGTGTATGGGGGTGACCTTTGACTTTTCCCAAACTGTATAACTTGCCCCCGCCACAAGCACTGTGAGATATATATATATATATATATATATATATATATATATATATATATATATATATGATAAGAATGTCATATGTAGGGAAATATTCTTGCTTTAGATTTTTTTTAAAACAGCCGGTTGTGGTGGCCCCTATAATCCCAGCAACCTAGAGACAGAGGATGGCAAGCGGGAAGCCAGCCTGAGATACATACCAAGACCGTGCTCTGTCTGCATATAGAGGCTCTGTCTCAGTCAGAGGTGGTGGCATATGCCTGAAATTCTAGTGCTTGGGTATAAAGGAGGCTCAGGAATTCAAGGGCAGTTTAGGATACACAGTGAGTTCAAGGGCAGCCTGGGTTACAGGAGAGTGAAGGCAGGCAGGGACAGGGGCTGCCTTTTTGTATTTGCTTCTTGCTGGTAAGTGCATCTACTTTCTTGCTGCTGCTGCTGCTGCTGCTGCTGCTGCTGCTGCTGCTGCTGCTGCGCCATTCTTCACTGACAGTGGAACCCAGCCTTTCAGCCTTCCTGTATGCACTGAAGACCACAGATTCTCCTGGGACCCTCTAGGCCTTCAGCACCAGGCTGGGGCTGAAGCATGCAGCTTCTCCAACATATAGCTACCCCCCTTTTTGGACCACCCAGCTTGACATCCAAGCTAATAAATCCCCTCTGTAATAAATATATCTATTATAACAGCTCTCTTCTTGCAGAGACCCGTAACTGACGCAACAGAACACACATGTAAATTAATGAATGACTGATAAGGGTAACTATGAACAACCTCAAACACATTATGCCAAGTGAGAGAGGCCAGGCGCTCCTGACTCCATAGGGTTTCACATATGTGAACGGCAGACTCATGCAGGCAGGGCTGTGCCTGGGGCAGAGAGTCATGGCTGTAGGTTCAGTTTTCCTTATTTTTTTTTTAAAGGATTTATTTATTACATATACAGTGTTTGCCTGTGTGTATGCCTGCAGGCCAGAAGAAGGCATCAGATCTCATTATAGATGGTTGTGAACCACCATGTGTTTGCTGGGAATTGAACTCAGGACCTCTGGAAGAGCAGATAATGCTCTTAACCTCTGAGCCATCTCTCCAGCCCCCCAGGTTCAGTTTTCTTTTCTTTCTTTCTTCCTTCTTCTTCTTTTTTTTGTTTTTTTTTTGTTTTTTTTGTTTTTGTTTTTTGTTTTTTTTTTTCCAGACAAGGTTTCTCTGTGTAACCTTGACTGTCCTGGACTCACTTTGTAGTCCATGCTGGCCTCGAACTCACAGCTATCCACCTGCCTCTGCCTCCCAAGTGCTGGGATTAAAGGCGTGCGCCACCATGCCCAGCTATAGGTTCAGTTTTCTTAACCAGTATATTTTATTACAACGTATTAACCGAGCGTACATCACTTATAATCTGACTAACCAAACCCATAGGAAAAGAGGATTAAGGAACACAATAACAAAACCGTAAGGATATCAGTCCCAAGGAGCAATTCTCTGGGCGTAATCAGCAGGATTTCTTCTGCTGGAACCTGGCGTAACCAGAACCCGGAACCTCAGCAGGAGCCGGAGGCCCGAAGCCTTCCCTTGAGCGGTTCTCTCTAGGCGTGTCTCCAATGAAC
This sequence comes from Acomys minous, assembly GCF_964271855.1. Lineage (NCBI taxonomy): Eukaryota > Metazoa > Chordata > Mammalia > Rodentia > Muridae > Acomys > Acomys minous. The sequence continues at coordinate 98,684,466 of NC_140493.1, forward strand.
AGCCAAAACTATCCCAAGTCTCCAAAACGCCCCCACCTCCCTGCTTCAGTTCTGGGCTCATTTATTTATCTCCTCCCAGAGTCTGTTCACGGGATCTTTCCAGTTGGCAACAATCAAGCTCCCGCACGAGGCGGTTGGTCTTCGAGTGTATTAACCTCACCTGTTCTCTCACAAGACCGTTCCGATCCCACACTTGGGATCCTAAAAAAAACAGGTTTATCTGTCCTTCACATGGCTGAAGCGATCTGAGGGAGAGAGATGGAGATGTTACTCCGTGCGGTCATAAAAGCTGTAATGGAAACTAACTGGAAACGGAGGCGACATGGAAACTCACTCTGATGGTTGTCAGGGCCAAATTCCGGCCATTAGATAAAAGGCCGTTATCCCCCTGGGACTTGTGAGGCTGGTTTCCGTTTCCCAAAGGGGACATTTCGTTGTCCCTGGCAGAAAGGACAAATGGCTGTCTGTCAGGATCTCAAATACATACCTAGCTCTTCTCACCCCCTCCCTACTGTAACCGTCTCCAGCTCTGGCGCTCACCCCCCCCCCATTCTGCTTATAATGGTTTGGTTATGTCCTCTCTCCTTTAGTTATGTCCTCTCTCCTTTGTGGTATCCTCTTGCCCCCCTCTCTCTTTCATCTTCCCTTTCTCCTCTCCTGGCTAGGTCCAGACTGCTGGCCATGTTCCGGGTTCTCTGCTCCGGATTCTTCCAGATGCCTCTGGCCGTACTACGTGTCCAACACTAAAAACCTTCTCCTAAGCCATACCGTGGAGTGGCTATGCCTCCAGTCTATACAACACTGTGCAACCTCTACTTTTGTACATTTTTTTCTTTCTCTTCTGGAAAGAAGGTAGTGGTGGGTGGGTAGCGGGTGGGCTCAGGAAACGAGGCTGAAGAGATGGCTCAGTCAGTTAAGTACTTGCCACACAAGTTTGAGGCTAGACCGGTCTATGGAGCAGGACAAAACAATACATTTCAAAGTAGACTAATACATATGAGCTGGGGAGAAGAGGCAGTGCATAACACAGCCCATAAGACCTTGGCTGCTCGCTGGCAGGCACAGGGGCTGCGTACGGTGGTTTATCAGCGACCTTACAAGGAGAGAGGTTCGAGCAAGCTCTGTTCACTGGAGAGCCAAGTGCAGAGCTATAGAAGTGGAGGGGAAGTCTCCTCCTGGGACGCTGAAAAGATAGAATTAAAAACATAAATTACACTCGCCTGGCTTTGGGGAGGCTGCGCGTGGCCTTCGCCAGGCATCGTATAACAGACAAGGCTTCTGGGAGTTATCTTCTAAAAGAAAAGAAAAGGGGGCCGGGTCAGAATGGGGTGGGGAAAGGGTAGAGCACAGGTTAGATTGCAGGTGGTGGGCGAGGCAGGGCTCTAGCCCACTGCCTGCGTCATGGGCTTCCACGATTTTCTTCTTTCCTCCCTCCCTCCCTCCCCTTCTTCCTTGAAAGGAATCAATTCTCCTCTTCCATCCTGTTGGGCCCAGGGAATCAAACTCAGCTTGTCTTGCTGGGTGGGACATGCCACAGGCTCTCACTGAATCTGGAGACCACTGTTGGGACAGGCTGGCCAGCCAGGAAGATGCAGGGACCTGTGTCCACCCTACACTACCTCACTGTTACTGTCCTGTCCTAGCTGGCTTCCACACTTCTGTGCTAGGGATCTGATTCTCTCTCTCTCTCTCTCTCTCTCTCTCTCTCTCTCTCTCTCTCTCTCTCACTCTCTCTCTCTCCCCCCCCTTCTTCTCTCTCCTCATCATGTCCTCCTGTGCATGTGTGTGTGTGTGTGTGTCTGTGTGTGTGTGTGTGTGTGTGTGTGTGTACATGCCCATGCACACAGGCAATCTCATGCTACCTTGTGGGATTTTATGATAGAACTCAGGTCATCTGGCTTTCTAGGTATGGGAGCGCTCACTGTACAAGACTGACAACCAAATTCAATACCCAGAAACCAAGGTGGAAGGAGAGAGCAGCGGGCTCCTGGAAGTAGTCCCCTGATCGCGACACACATGCCACAGCACAAGTGCACCCACACTCACATGCACACCATACTCACAAATCATGCACACTCAGCACACGTACAATAATATAAATACATATTTTTAAACATATATTCATTTATTGTATACACAGTGTTTTGCATGTAATGCCTGCATGCCAGAAGAGGGCACCAGATCTCACTGTAGATGGTTGTGAGCCACCATGTGGTTGCTGGGAATCGAACTCAGGACCTTTGGAAGAGTTGAGAGTGCTCTTAACCTCCGAGCCATCTCTCTCTAGCCCCCATAGATAAATATTTTTGTTCCAGGACAATGTCGGGATGGAGAGATGGCTCAGCTGTTAGGAGCACAGGCTGCTCTTCCAGGGGACCCCAGCTTCAACTCCTAGCACCCACATGGTGCCTCACAGCTGTATTTAACACTAGTTCCAGAGGGTCTGAGGCCCCTTCCAGCCTCCATGGGCCCCAGGCATGCACATGGTACACAGACATACATGTAACCAAAACATCCCAACACATAAAATAAAATAAACAAATCTAAAACAGACAAGCAAATAAATAAACAAGGACAATGGCCTGGAGAAAGGCACAGAGGTCCAAGTCACCCCTCATGACCCCTTGGAGAGTTCACAGCTTGGGTGAATCAATCTGGGTAGGCTGGCGACTCCCTGTGTAGAGAAAATGAGTGAGGCCAGGCCAGTCTCCAGTTGGATAGCTGGAGATAGACTTTTACAGAGAGAAACTTCCAGAGCAGAGAGGATGATCCCTGAAGAGCTGGAAGCGCGAGAAATATTCTATGGGTTTTTGATTGTTTGGGGGGTCAGGGACTCACATAGGTCAAGCTGGCCTTGAACTCACTATGTAGCTGAGGCTGGCCTCGAACTTCTGATTCTTCTACCCCTGACTTCCTGGGGGCTCTGTCTGTGCTTCTGTCAGCTAGAGTGGAAGACCCTGTAGCTCACAGAGCATGCACTGAATACTCCAGGGGATTCCCCTCAGCAGTGGCAAGAACGCGCTCCAAACACTGCTCTGTCTCCAAGCTAAGCAAGATTAGTCAAAAGGCTTGAATGGATCAGATTAGTGGGCGTCCTGAGATGGAAGTTATCTTGGAGCACCTGGGTGGGCCCTCGTGAAACTGGAAGTGGCAGTTGTTGTCTTGTTTGTTTTTTGCTTTGGGTTGGTTTCCTTTTCTTTCTTTCTTTCTTTCTTTTCTTTTTTTTTTTTTTTTGAGACAAGGTTTCTCTGTGTAGCCTCAGTTGTCCTGGACTCACTTTGTAGATCAGGCTGGCCTCGAACCCACAACAATCCACCTGCCTCTGCCTCCTGAGTGCTGGGATTGAAGGCGTGCCCCACCACGCCCGGCTTGTTTTTAATTTTGGAGAGACAGGGTCTGTCTGTGCAGTTCTGGCTGTCCTGGAACTCATTTTGTAGACCAGGCTGGCCTCAAACTCCTGCTTCTGCCTCCCGAGTGCTGGGATTAAAGCTGTGCGCCACCACCGCTCGGCCCTAAGTGTTCTTGTAAGACAGATGCATGGAGACATGTGCCACACAGAGAGACTGGGGGACACTCGGGGACTGGAGGGTGGCTCAGCTGTCTAGACTATTTAATGTTCTTCCAGAAGACGCAAGTTTGGTTTCCAAAACCCACTCAAGGCAGCTCACAACCATCTGGAACTCTCAGCTCCAGAAACCGAACTCTCTTCTAGACTCCGTGGCCACCTGCATTCACATGGGCACACATGCACACGCAGACACACACACATATACACATATACACATCGTAATCAGGGTACTGGCCTTGAGCAAAATAAATTGGTACATACCTGTACTCTCAGCAGTTAGGAGGCAGAAGCAGGAGGATCTCTGTGAGTTCAAGGCCAGCCTGGTCTATAAAGCCAGGGCTCTGTTATACACAAAGAGACTCTGTCTTGAAAAACCAAAAAATAAAGAAAAATTTGTTTTATTTTATTTTTTTTTCAAGAAGAAAAATAAAGAATTCTTTTTTTTCTTTGCTTTTTTTGTTTTGTTTTTTGTTTTTGTTTTTGAGACAGGGTTTCCTGTGTAGCCTTGGCTGTCCAGGCTGGCCTTGAACTCACAGAGATCCACCTGCCTCTACCTGGGATTAAAGGCATGCACCACCACACCTGGCTTTTTTTTTTTCTTCTTCTGGTTTTTCGAGACAGGATTTCTGTCTATATCCTTATCCTGGCCTTACTTTGTAGACCAGGCTGGCCTAGGCAATCTACCTGCCTCTGCCTCCCGAGTGCTGGGATTGAAGGTGTGCGCCACTATGCTGGGTAAGAAATCTTAACTAGAGAGAAAAAACATGGTCCCATCTTTACTTATCTTTCCTGTGTTGTTAGAGGATGGAATTTACCTCACACAGGAAATGCATTTCAGGAAATGCTCTCCTGTTACCACAGCTCATAAAGATGTGCTGATACCACTTCTGTTGGGAAACACTGAAGTGCCACTGTCCATTCCAAGGGCAACACTGTCGCTCCCAGCCTGGCTCCACAGCAGCAGCATGGCAGCCCTCAACTCACCTCGGGCACACTTGGTAGCTTCCGGGAAAGAGAGAGTGCGCCAAGTGACCAACCCTCTCAACTAAACTTTATTCTTCCCCGTCCCTTTGTTGTCCCAGGCTGGAGGAAAGACACAGTAAAATTCCCTGAGTCTGGCAAAGAAACAACATAAAATGTTGTTTGAAACCAGAAGTAATCCTTCCGTCTACAGTTCTAAGAAAAAAATAAACAAATCAGGGGCCAGCATTTAGAGTTCTCCCAAGCCAATGCCAGAGAACCAGAGCTAAAAAGAGGGCCTAGATCTGTTGTTTCAGCTCCCTAGGGTGCTACTATGCCTGAACTTTGTGCTCTGGCTAATAACCCTCTCCCCACCCCCACCCCTGCCACTCCTAGAGGCACTGGTGTTCTGTCACCCAGACCTGCAGGTTGTAGCAAGGGGTCTCTGCCTTAGCCTCACTGAGTTTGACTTCACCAACCCGGCTAGCTGTGAGGTTTACTCTGTAGCTTCCTGACCTCCGACTCTGAACTTGGCTGGGTCCCTTCAAGCTACAGCTTTGTGCTTTGTTTTTGAGACAGGGTTTCACTATGTGGTTTGGGCTGTCCGGGAACTCACTCTGTAGACCAGGCTGGCCTTGAACTCACAGAGATCTGCGTGCCTCTGCCTCCCGAGTGCTAGAATTAAAGGTGTGCACCATCAAGTCCAGCTCAAGCTACAACTTTTTTTTTTTTTCCTGAGACAAGGTTTCTCTGTGTAGCCTTGGCTGTCCTGGACTCGCTTTGTAGACCAGGCTGGCCTCGAACTCACAGTGATCCACCTGCTTCTGCCTCCAGAGTGCTGGGATTACAGGCGTGCACCACTACGCCTGGCCTTAACTTTCTAATGTTAATAAGTAGAAGGTTATAATGGTGACAGCAACCACGCAGAACCTTTGGGGTATCTACCTTGTTGCTTGTATTCCTTAGAAGTCCAGGAATCACTGGGCAGTGGTGGCACACGCCTTTAATCCCAGCACTTGGGAGGCAGAGGCAGAGGCAGGAAGGCCAGCCTGGTCTACAAAGGGAGATCCAGGACAGCCAGAATTATTACAAAGAGAAACCCTGTCTTGACTCCCCCCCCCAAAAAAAAAGGAAGTCCAAGGGTCTACCTATGCTACACATGAGCGCGCGTGCACACACACACACACACACACACACACACACCTTGAACTTCTGTTCCTCCTGCCTTTGCCTCCTAAGTGCCGGGATTGATTCCAGGGCTTTCTGTGCACTAGACAAGCACTCTATCGACTAAGCTACACCCCAGCCTTGGTTTTTTACCTTAGGAGAATTTCCAAGAGATGGAGTCACTGAGCTAGAGAAAGATTTCCTAGACCTTGGGCCAAATGTCCCCCGAGTCTTCCCAAGAGCAACTGTGGCACATCTGTCCCTGCCAGCAGCTTCACAGGGTGCGTGTGGTATCAGCCTCCCACAATTATGACCACTTTGGGCAGAAAAGAACACAAGAATAGTCTCTATTAAATGTGAGAGAAAAATTGCCTGGCTGAGAGCTCTTGAAAGAGGGGCATTTAGCGAGCTTTTGAAGTCTAATTACTGTTTAATCAATCCAGGAGCAAGCCGACTCGCTATTTGCCTGCTGCTGAGGCTGGGAATTGCAGTGCATGGCTGGTAATTTTGCCTGGCTTGGGAACGCCCTCCATATGCTTTTCCAGGCTCCCTACCACTTCAGAGGAAGCCCGCAAAGCCCCTCCTCCCTGTTTACTTATCTAAGGGGCAGGCCCCTCTCAGTTGACAGCAACTTAGCTGAGAGGCTGCTCAAGGGCAAGCAGGGACTGGCTGCCACAGCTCAGAGTGATGTTCCAAGCTCCTCCTCCTCCTCCTCCTCCTCCTCCTCTTCCTCCTCCTTCTCCTCCTCCTCCTTCTTCGTTTTTTTTTTTTTTCTTCGAGACAAGGTTTCTCTGTGTAGCCTTAACTGTCCTGGACTTCTTTCTGTTCGTTTGATCTCAGTAGTCATGAGAGCGTTTCTATCCGCACATGGAAGGGACTCAAGAGACAAAAGATCTTCCTAGACCTGGGAGCCAGAGAGAAGACTATGAGGGCAGCTTGGTCTCCCAGGGAGACTGGGAGTTCAGAATAAACTGACTCACCTGAGCCGGGCATGCATGGTGGCTCACGTCTTTAATCCCAGCACTCGGGAGGAAGAGGCCAGCACTGTGAGTTTGAGGCCAGCCTTGTCTACAAAGTGAGTCCAGGACAACCAGGCTACACAGAGAGACTTTGCTCGAAAACAAACAAAAACCTGACTCACCTGTTCTGTGTCTGGAGCTCTCTCGTGAATAGGCAACCGGGGACCCCTGATGAAGGCACCTGGGGATAAACTTCATGGCCTTTTTGGGGGGATGAGGATGTTTAAAAACAGAAAACTTTCCTGGCTATGGTTTCAGAGCAGGCTGTAACTGTCTGAACAGCTTCTAAGCATTAGGAACTAGAGAAGAGAAGTGAGTGCGTTGTGATTCCTCCCCCATCCAGTTGTGTAGCCCTGGACGTGTGTGTGTGTGTGTGTGTGTGTGTGTGTGTGTGTGTGTGTACCTCTCTGAACTTTACAAAATAGACCTTCTAAACCAGGCTTGGTGGCACATGCCTATAATCCCAGCACTCGGGGATGCAGAGAGGCAGATGGATCGCTGAGAGTTCAAGGCCAGCCTGGTCTACAAAGTGAGTCCAGGACCCTGTCTCGGGAAACCAAAAAAGAAGAAGAAGAAGAAAAAAACAAAATAGACCCTTCTATATGTGATAGAGTGAGGTGTACAGCAGTGAACTCATTCTTTGAAAGAACCAATTATAAAGCATGAGAAAGCATAAGTTGTAGTTATCAGCAGAAACAGGCAGAGCTGGGGGCCGGGCAGAGCATGCCTGGGTTAATGAGGAAGAAAAAAAGGAAACTGATTGGCTGGGATAAGAAGAGCGCAGAGGGCCAAAGGGCCTGCTCAACCCTGTGGGTAAAAGTCTGCACAGCCCAAGGGAAACACAAAGTGACCCCTAAACCAGAGGTGACCCCAGAACCCCAGGTTTCCCTTCATCTTATTGTTAGAACTACTGGTCTTTCTGTCTGGACTCTGAAGGCCTGTGCAGCTGCAGAAGCCGGTCCTCTCCTGGGTGAGTGGCAGGCGCTGTGGGATAACTAGCCACTGATAGGATCCTGCCTCAGGGCTCCTTCCTCAGGGTCTTTTTTTTTTTTTTTCCTGGCAAAGAATTGAAGAGGGATTTAGTCACATAAGCACTTCAAGCCTGGAGCCGCCTGGGGGAACACAAGGGGCCTGGGATTGTGTCCCTACGCCTCCATGACCCCATCCCCATAAGGAGGCCAAGGGAGATGTGAGCCTGGGCATCCTCACTGTTAGGGGCTGGGGGAGGGGGGGTGGAAGGATTGGGGCCAAGCAAGGTCATAAAGTCACACCATGCAACAGGCCTCACTGGAGAGATTTATATATTAGGGGGAGGTGTACAGAGGCTTCCTCTGAGCAAGGGTGGTAGGGAGAAGGAGGGCAGGTGCTGGCCCTGTCACCAGGGAAAGCACAACAGTTGGAGTGTGCTGCATTTTGGTGGCTGGTGATGACATAGCCCCTGTCACTGGGTTACTGAAGATGGGTTTAAGGAGTGGGGTTTCCAATGCTCACTCTCACCCCAATCCCAGATCAAGGTGGTCAACCCACCCAGCTGCTGACAGGCAGCGCACGTGTCTCTCTCATTCGGCCTCCAGCGGGGCATCCAACTCAGTCTTTGCTTCAGTCCACGCCCGGCGGGCTGCCCCTCTTCCACAGCCCACAGCAGCAACCCATCTGCTCAGTGTTTACCTGCTCATATGCTGTTCTTCAGCCTCTCAAGAGAAGAAGGCAAGCCAGGCTCCTTTCCCTTCCTATAGCCCCAGAGCTTCTCCTGTCTTTTTATCCTATCTCACAAGGATCCCGGCCCCGCAGTGACTTGAACCTGGCAGAGGAGCTGCTGCGCATGCGCGTGGTCCACAGTCTTGTTGGAGGCCAAGGGCAAAGTCGACCACAGCAATGGCCAGAGGCTGGCCGGCCTCACGTTGGAGGTGCGCCGGCAGGGGTGGACATGTGGCAGTCTGCAGGCCGTGGGCAGTTAAGTCAGCGGATACCCACACTACCCTGTCACCCCGCCCACCCTCTGCTGCAGTTAGTTGGTGCAGATGTTCCCACTGGTGGAGGAACGTGTCTGCAAGTCCATGGGGGACGGAACTCTACCAGCTCTTCCTTGTAAGTACTCTACTTCCCACTAGCCTCAGCAGTTGCCCAGGACAGAACGGTGCCCCTTGTGCACAGAATGAATCTAGTCTCCTGATTTGGACGCGGATACGTGCATGCGCGCGCGCGCGCGCGCGCGCACACACACACACACACACACACACACACACACACACACAGTCTCTTGTTCCTTACCTGCCCTAGCTATTAAGATGGGAGCAGGAAAGCCGGGCGTGGTGGTGCACACCTTTAATCCCAGCACTCCGGGAGGCAGAGGCAGGTGGATCGCTGTGTGTTCGAGGCCAGCCTGGTCTACAAAGTGAGTCCAGGATGGCCAAGGCTACACAGAGAAACCCTGTCTCGAAAAAACCAAAACCAACCAACCAACCAAACAAACAAAAGATGGGAGCAGGACCTCTCTGTCTAAGCAACTCGGCTCCCAGTAACCCTTCCTCCCTAGCCCAACTCCAGGAATACACTGCTCTGGTCCAGCCAGGATACCCCTGCGTCTATCCTTAGAGCAACTAGGAGCTCTTCTACACAAAAATAGATAGCATCCAGGCGGACATCTCGGCAGCCAACAAGGTCGACGTTACCAAAGGTGAGCAGGGGCTGAGGGGACCCAGCAACAACAGCTGCCCCAGCTTTTTCATGGGGCATTCGAATCACGTGGAACACGAGTCACCTACTTTGAGAAGCTTCATTCAGCATCCAAGGAGTGACAGAGTCCCCTGTGGCAAGGCAGGAAGGCTAAGACTGTGTTCCTGGAAGCCCGCCTGCCTGTCAGGAGGAAGGCATTGAGGACAGTGCCCCTTGGCCCTGGGTGAGAAGCCGGGAGTGGGGAAGGCGGGAGGCCATTGCTAGAGAAGAGTCTAGTAAAGTCTCCAGGTCTGTACTGTGTGGTGTGAACGGAAAGGAGATCTAACGAGAGCTCCTGTCATAGGGGTGGGGAGGTCCCAAGGGAAGGGTTGCCGAGCCTGTGAAAGAGCTCCAGGCCTTAATGGAGGCCCCACCTCTTGATCTTCTAAGACAATGGTTCTCAACCTTTCTAATGCTGCGACACCCTTTAATGCAGTTCCTCAGTTTGTTGGTGACCTCAAATCGTAAGGATCATAATGTAGGGCTGGAGAGATGGCTCAGAGGTTAAGAACGCTCTCTCCTCGTCCAAAGGTCCTGAGTTCAATTCCCGGTAGTGAGATCTGGTGCCCTCTTCTGGCATACAGGTGTACATGCAGGCAGAGCACTGCACACATAATAAATAAATAAATCTAAAAAAAAAAAAAGAGTTGGGGCTGGAGAGATGGCTCAGCGGTTGGGAGCACTGATTGCTCTTCCAGAGGTCATGAGTTCAATTCCCAGCAACCACATGGTGGCTCACAAACCATCTATAATGTGATCTGATGCCCTTTTAAGAACTGTATGCATAATAATAAATATTTTTAAAAAAAGAGTAATAATGTAAATACCTGTGTTTTTCATTGTCTTAAACAACCCCTGTGAAAAGATCATTGGACCCCAAAGGATGGAGATCCATTGGTTGAGGACCACTGTGTGCGCGCGCACACACACACACACACACACACCTTCTCTCTTGCCTTTTGCTTTGCTTCTGTTCCTCAACTCCTTCTCTTTCCAGACAGGCATCTCATTGTGTAAAACAACCCCAGTGGCCGGCCATCGTCCCCAGCTCTACTGATCTGATGGTCTCTCTTCTTGCCTGAAACTCTCAGTACCAGAGCGTGGGTGAAGTCTCCTCTGAGTGTTCATCTCTCCTCCGCCACCTGCTCACGACCTCCCGAGTGTCTCCACTGAGCCGCCATCATCATTCTCCTCTCCTTTCCGGTCTCTTTTAGGCTTTGCCTTGTGATACTGAGGCTGCAGCCTAGGGCCTCAAGGGTGCTGAGGAAATGGCCTATCACTGAACTGTATCCCCAGATCTGTTGCTACTTTTTATTTTTGAGACAGTATCTTTTCTTCTTCTTCTTCTTCTTCTTCTTCTTCTTCTTCTTCTTCTTCTTCTTCTTCTTCTTCTTCTTCTTCTTCTTCTTCTTCTTCTTCTTCTTCTTCTTCTTCTTCTTGATTTATTTATTTATGTATGCAGTGCACATCAGATCTCATTATAGATGGCTGTGAGCCACCATGTGGTTGCTGGGAATTGAACTCAGGACCTCTGGAAGAGCAGACAATGCTCTTACTAAGTTACCCAGACTGGCCTTGAACCTTAGATCTTAGCTTTGAACATTAGGACTTCCTGCCTCCAGTCACAAAGTGGAATTACTGGCCTGTGCCGCTAGGCTCAGCTAACATTGATTTTTATTTTGTTTGGGCTCTCTTTCTTGCCCTCACTGTTGCTTAGTTCATTTCAGTTTGTGCTATATTTTGTCTTTAGATGTTGCTGGTTTTCTTTTTCTTTTTGGGTTTTGTTTGTTTGTTTGTTTGTTTTTTGAGGGGGATGTTCAAGACAGGGTTCTCTATGTAGCCTTGGCTATTGGGAACTCAATCTGTAGGTGAAGCTGGCTTTTGTCTCTCAAGTGCTGTGACTAATGGCACATGCACTTGCTTTGTAGGCCAGATCCCACTAACATTCAAAGCCTTGTGTACAAGAAACATACAGTGCTCAAAAGAGTCTTAGAGTTGAAACATTCTTTTCTTTTTAAAACCATTATTAGCCTTGCTAAGGAAAGGCCTCAAAAAATTGGGTTAAGACTCGGAATTGTTCCTCTCCACGGAAATCTTTAGTAAAAGGCGAAAGATTTATACGATCTGAAGAGAAACCAGAGTATGATCCACAGTGTGCTGCCTGTAGCTCTCATTGTACTGTAAATCTTAGCTCAGTAATGGTAACTTTTTCCTCAAAATTCATAATACTTATTCTCTATTCTCACTTACGTCTGTGAAAATTGTACCATTATGAAGGAAACCAAGATAGAAAGCAAAAAACAAAAAACCCCAGCGGTTTCTGATTTTAAATTAAGCATATGCAATGAATTGTGGGTATGTAAATGAGGACAAGTCGCCACCCTTAGGTCTAAGGAAATACCTTAAATGTCGCCGCTCGGCTCCCGCACCCTGCCCCGCCCCGCCCCGTGTGATGTTTGAAGGCCAACCACTAGGGGGCAGTGCAAACGCCAGATTTTCACAATGTTAGCTAACTAAGCAGTCTGATTAAAAAACTATCACTCAAGATTAGAGGCGTGGTTGCGCACGCCTTTAATTCCAGTACTCGGGAGGTAGAGGCAGGTAGATCTCTGTGAGTTCGAGGCCAGCTTGGTCTACAGAGTGAGTTCCAGAATAGCCAGGGCTATTTCACAGAGAAACCCTGTCTCGAAAAACAAAACAAAAAACAAAACAAACAAACAAAAAAAAGATTCTAAATCCATGGTCAACTCGGAACAGGACTGTCTCCCAAGACTCGAAAGATTTGGCAAGAGTAATATTGGAACCTGGTCCTCGGATGTAATGTCAATCATGGTAAAAGAGGAAGCAACGGCCATTGAACACCAAAATCAGGCCAGAGGCAAGAATAGCTCCCGTGATCCCTTGCTAGGTGAGGGTCGATATGCTGATTTACAAAGACATACTGAGTTTAAATTGAATGCTCACACCTTGGCACTATTGTTGACTAGCAGCTTTCAATGCTTGGGATAAGGTTGAAGACTCAGGATGGAGGTCTGTCTGAATCACTTAGTAAAATAGTACAAAGCCCAAAACACGCCTTCACTGGATTTTCTTTTCCCTTTTCTTCTTTCTCCTTTTTTCTTTTCGTGTGTGTGTGTGTGTGTGTGTGTGTGTGTGTGTGTGTGTGTGTGTGTGTTGTTTGTTTGGTTTGTTGGTTTTTCGAGACAGGGTTTCTCTGTGTAGCCTTGCCTGTCCTAGACTTGCTTTGTAGACCAGGCTGGCCTCAAACTCACAGCGATCCACCTGCCTCTGCCTCCTGAGTGCTGGCATTAAAGGCGTGCGCCACCACAGCCTGGCTTTTTGTTTTTTTTGTTTTTGTTTTAAGATTGACTTCAGCAGTTAAGAGAATAGTATCAGATCGAGAAGTCAGAAACAAACAAACAAACAAAAAACCTAATTGAATGTTTTGTCTCTTGAAAAGGTTAATTCAGGGATGCGGAGACTGGATCTGAGGCCCGATTCCATGCCCGCCAGAGCCGACAAAATGGATCTGTCTTTGGATGACGTCACTAAGCTGAACCGGAGCCAGAGAGGACAGCATCCCTGGCAGGGCCAGCTCCCGGTGCGGCAGCTCAGCAACGCACTGAAGACCTCCAGGTGGGTGCATCCAGGTGGCCGACCTCTGAGGAACCCCCAGGCACCCTACAGCAGACCAAAACGACTTCCTGACAAGTGGCAGCATGACCTTTTCCACAGTGTGGAGACCTGTGGGAAGCTGCTCCTGTCAAACCTGCACTTCCTCAGACGCAGGTGTTCAACAACTCTTTGCTGAATTTGGACCGATAAAGAAAGCAGCTGTGCACTATGATTGCTCTGGAGGAAGTTTACGGACAGCAGATGTGTGCTCTGAGCGGAGGGCAGATGGCCTGAAGGCTATGAAACAGTACGACCGTGTCCCTTTGGAAGGCCGTCCTATGAACATCCAGCTTGTCACGTCACAAGTGGACACACAGCCAAGACATGCATAAAGCATAAACAGAGGTGGCAGGACGAGAAACCTTGGCTCTGGGCATTTTAGTGGTTGTGGCACCAGGAGAGGGACCCATGGAGGCAGCAGGGGGAGAGGTAGAGGCACCTGCAGGAACTCTAAGCAGCAGCTTTCTTCTGAGGAGTTGGACGCTTATAAAGCAATGATGCTAAACAGCCCAGCAAAGCCACAAAAGTCACAGGACCAGAAGCCTGGTCTGTGATCTCTCTCTCTTTCTCTCTCTTTCCCTCTCTCTCTCTCTCTCCCTTTTCCAGTGTTAAAATAGGACCTAGAATCTCATGTAAAGCCTTTATTTATTGACTGATTGATTTAATCTGAAAGAGGGGGCTGGAGAGATGGCTCAGAGGTTAAGAGCACCGGCTGCTTTTCCAAAGGTCCCGAGTTCAAAGCCCAGCAACCACACGGTGGCTCACAACCATCTATAATGAGATCTCATGCCGATTTGTGGCATGTTGGCAAACACCCTGGACAAATAACATACACATAATATATAAATTTTAAAAAAACCCACTGTGACAAGTTGAAGCGTAGGAGGCCAGTATCCAACTAGAATATACTTCTTTAAAAAAAAAAAAAAGAATTAAAAAAGAACCAATACGGCAACACAGACGTATGACCTGTGATCCTGTAATCCCAGGGTGCGAGGGGTAGATGAAGGAGGTGAAAGGTACCGGTACCGGCTCAGGATACCCCAAGACCACGTTCTCAGAACAAACAGCATTTCTTTACCCCAGAGAGACACAGGGCAGGGAATAAGAGACAAAGAAGGGATATAGGGGACAGTGGTCAAGGGGACGGGAGCGAGGGAGAAACAGGTACTTATGTTAGTTCACAAGTCGCTATCTGCTCTGCTATCTGATCCGCCTTTAGGTTGCTTGCAACCTCTGACATCATCGTGTGCCACCACCAGGTGTGTGCCAGATGCACCAGATATAAAGTCCCAACCAGCCACCTCTCTCTCTTACCTCTACCTTGCACTCTTTTTAAGGGGTGCACCCTTTCCCTTTCTCTCTCTCTCCCACTGTCTCTGTCGCTCGCTCCCCTCCTGGCCCTCTCAGGCCCTAACTCCTCTCTCCTTCCCTTCCTCCAAATAAATCTTTCCATAACAAAATTGCTGCACGGCATCTCATTCTTTTTTTGGGGGGGGGGAGGGGGTTGGTTTCTTTGAGACAGGGCTTCTCTATGTAACAGCCCTGGCTGGCTGTCCTGGACTTACTTTGTAGGCTAGGCTGGCCTCGAACTCATAGAGATCTGCCTACCTCTGCCTCCCAAATGCTGGGATTAAAGCTGTGTGCCATCACTGCCTGGCTAATTTTTTTTTGTTTTAATAAATTATTTATTTATTTATTTATTTGGTTTTTCAAGACAGGGTTTCTCTGTGTAGCCTTGGCTATCCTAGACATGCTTTGCAGACTGGGCTGGCCTCAAACTCGCAGTGGTCTGCCTGCCTCTGCCTCCCTGGTGTTGAGATTACAGGCGTGAGCACCACACCCGGCTTTTCTTTTCTTTTTTTAAAAATCAATTTATTTATCATATATACAGTGTTTTGCATGCATGTATACCAGAAGAGGGCACCAGATCTCATTATAGATGGTTGTGAGCCACCATGTGGTTGCTGGGAATTGAACTGAGGACCTTTGGAAGAGCAGACAGTGCTCTTGACCTCTGAGCTGTCTCTTTTTCATTTCTATTAATTAAATTTTTATTTGTCTTATTGTGGAGAGGGGGGCAAATATGTGGAGATCAGAGGACAATTAGGAGGAAGTGGTTTCTCTTTCCATGTTGTGAGTTCCCAGGATAAACTGGTAGTAGATGTTTTACATGCTGAAGCATCTCACCAGCCCCTCACCTTCTTCTGTTAACTCAGCCTAGGACCCTAATCCATGGAGTCAAGGTAAGTCTTTCTCTGTTAAACTGTTCTCAAAACAACTTCATAAACCCACAAAGAGGTGTTTCCATGGCAACTCTATAAGTACCGCGCACCCTAACCGATTGCACCACTAGAGCACTGTTCGGGTTGATCTGGGGAGCTACTATGTAGTCAAACGTTAATTGCTTGCCCCCAAGATCCTTACTGTCCTACAAGCAAATTCTCAAGTATCCAAAATGACGTCATGTGGACCTTCGCTCCCTAGTTATTCCTAATAAGGTTGCTGACAGCCTGGTTGGGCGGAAGAGAAGGAGGTAGAGATTAGGTTCCTGGGCTTTTGGGTTGGAGAAGAAAGGAGCAGGTCACCCTGGGGTAACCAGGAGACATGGCCAGGAGCAGCTTGCTCTGAGGACAGCCCTGATGGAGCAGAAGCAGCCCAAATGGAACATGTGCAAGTACTCATGGGGATTTTGTCTGGGAAGCAGATACGTTAGCTTAGAGGGTTGCTATGTGCCCTGCTTCCGATGCTTTAAGGTTTATTATAAACCTAGCAAGTTTCTGTTTCTTTTTAAAAATTTATTTATTTATTATTTATACAGTGCTCTGCCTGCATGTACACCTGCAGGTCAGAAGAGGGCACCAGATCTCATTGTGGATGGTTGTGAGCCACCATGTGGGTGCTGGGAATTGAACTCAGGACCTTTGGAAGAATACTCAGTGCTCTTAACCTCTGAGCCATCTCTCCAGCCCAGTTTCTGTGTCTTTTATTTGGAAGGTAGCAGGTTAAGGAATAACTGCTCTTGTATCCATAACTAGCATTAATTACTATGAATAGGGTAATTAATACCATTCACAGAGCATCATCCATGGCAACTCTAGATCCATCCCGTTGAGAAAGGGGAGTAATCATTGCAGGGCGGGGGACACATAGCAGTTGGTAGAGTGCCTGCCTCACATGCAGGAGGCCCTGGGATAGACCCCAGCACGACATAAACGAATTCCAGGGCTTAAAAGGTAAACGGAAGAGCATCAGGACTTCAAGGCCACCAAGACCATTGTGCTAAAAATGTAATTACTTTAAACATGATCCCCAGATTTTTCAGGCTTGTGTCATCGGAAAGTAAATGTTATTAACATAGTCGGCCACCAGGTGGCAATCTCGGCAGCCCATGATTCTCAAAGGCCCTTGGAAAAGAGCTGATTTAAACCTGCAAGCCTGTTCTGTGAGAGTCAGGCAAGGCTCCCAAGAGGCTGGAAGTGGCTGTGTGTTTGTACAGATGGTCGGCATCCTTCCCAGCAAAGATTCTCGTGAGTCACCTAGGTTTGGCTTTGGTAGACAAAGTGGGCCCCGAGATTCTTAATTTCTAAGGCTGTTCTGTAGGTCAGTGGGGCATCCTTTGAGTCACAGGAGTTTTCTTCCTGCACCACGGGACCATTGTCATTAGCTGTCCCCTCAGCATGGAAAGTTCTGTGCCCAGATATTTCTTCACTAACTTAGTCAACTTCTTTGGGTCCTCTGTAAGAGCAGTAGTATGGACTCTTAGCCACTGACTCAGCCTCCCGTCCTGCCTCTGGGCTCGCATTGTAGCCTCAACCTGCCTCAGCATGCCCAGTTTCAAATCTCAGTGTAGTGAGGCTCCCGGAACTCCCTACCGCTTACCCTCACATACTCCTGTTCTCCACTTCCCAGCTCGAATCCTTCTTCCATAGGCCTCAGCATCTTCCCTCATTTCATATAATCTATTTATAATCTACATATAATCTCCCAGAGAGAATGGCTGGCCTCCATCCCCAACAAATTTACCTTTCCTTTCTTGGCACCAGAAAATTGTCCTTCACTGAAGAGCAGAGATAAAAGTTGTCTTCTGCCCTGCTTTAGAAAAAAAAAAAATTGCCGGGCACGGTTGCGCATGCCTGTAATCCTAGCACTCGGAAGGCAGAGGCAGGTGAATTTCTGTGAGTTGGAGGCCAGCCTGGTCTGCAAAGTGAGTCCAGGACAGCCAAGGCTACCTAGAGAAACCTTGTTTCAGAAAAAAAAAAAATTGTTCTCCAGGTGGTGGCAGCGGAGGCCCTTAATCTCAGCATTTGGGAGGCAGAGGCAAGTGGCATCTCTGTGAGCTCTAGGCCAGCCTTGTTTACAGAGTGAGTTCCAGGACAGCTAAGGCTACACAGAGAGGCCCTGTTTTGAAAAATCAGGAAAAATTTGTTCTTCATCCTTTATTTATTAACTATTACTTTTTTTTGTTTGTTTGGTTGGTTTTTTTTGGTTTTTCGAAAAAGGGAATCTCTGTGTAGCTCTGGCTGTCCTGAAATTGCTTTGTAGACCAGGCTGGCCTCAAACTCACAGTGATCTGCCTCCCTCTGCCTCCGGAGTACTGGGATTAAAGGCGTGCACCACCACACCCGGTTCAACCACTACCTTTTGATAAATGTGAATACTTATTTTATATACTCCTCCCGATCATAATTTTTTTCCATTTGAAAAAAATTTGGGGCTGGGCGTGGTGGCGCACGCCTTTAATCCCAGCACTCGGGAGGCAGAGGCAGGCGGATCGCTGTGAGTTCGAGGCCAGCCTGGTCTACAAAGAGAGTCCAGGACAGCCAAGGCTACACAGAAAAACCTTGTCTCGCAAAAACCAAAAAAAAAAAAAAAAAAAAAAAAAAAATTGGGGGATATTTAATTAGTTTTCTGGCTGGTGCTCTTTATCGTATGTCTATGCCTGTTTTGCCTCTATGTATATGTGTGTGCTGTGCATGCCCGGTACCCTCAGAGGCCAGAAGAGGGCATCAGATGCCCTGAAACTGGAGTTACAGATGGTTGTGGGCCTTCATGTGAGTGCTGGGAACCAAACACGGGTCTTCTGCAAGAGCAACCAGTGCTGTTAACCACTGGGTCATCCCTCCTCCCTATTTTATTTTACTTATTAAGTGTATATGTACACGGATGTACAAGTACATGCAGAGGTCTGGAGAGGCCTTCAGCCCCCTTGGAACTGGAGTCATAGACTGTTAAGAGCCACTTGATGCGGATGCTGGGATTCGAACTGGGATCCTCATGATTGAGCAGCAAGCAGCCTTAACCACCAAGTCATCTTTCGCTATTATTTATTTATTTGAGACAGAGTCTTGCTAAGGAGCCTTGGTTGGCCTCATACTTCCTATTGTAGCCCAAGCTGGCCTTGAACTCATAATGATCCTCTGCCTTAACCTCCTAGTTGCTGTGATGACGGGTACGTGCCACCAAGGCCGGCTTTTGGTGTCTTTTTGATAAGTAGAAGTCACTGTGGTTATGTATTTTTTTTTATTATTATTGTTTTTTTAAACAGGGTCTCTCTGTGTAGCCCTGGCTGTCCTGGACTCACTTTGTAGACCAGACTGGCTTCGAACTCACAGTGATCCTCCTGCCTCTGCCTCCCAAGTGCTGAGATAACAGGCGTGCGTCACCATGCCTGGCTTTTTGATAAATCACTATGGCTATATCTTAAGGTAGTTTCCACCACTCTGTTTTTCTTTGTCTCAGATGTAGGACCCCCACCCCACCCCCAACCCCCCAACCCCACACACACAATGTGTATTTTTTTTTTCATCTAGCATTGGTTTCTATCAGTTTGGTAATCTTAGCTTAAGAAGCCCAAGGCTTGAACTCACCAAGTGTTCAGTGCCTTCGGCCTTTGCTGAATACGGCTTGGGTGACTCAAGTACTTGTGTGTTAGAAGTATGGCGATAAAATTGTGTGACTGGGCCAACAATGACCGTTTAGATCCTCCAGGTTGTTCTCACGGGACCCTTAGTTAGTTCTCAAGGGAATACGTTGTGAGCTGTCAAGACGGCTCAGCTGTGACAAACACTTACTGCTGTTTCAAGAGACCTGAATTCAGTTCCAAGCACCCACATTGGGCAGCACACAATTACCTGTAACTCCATTACCAAGGGATCTGATTCCTTTTTCTGGTATCCCCAGGAATTCATACACGTGTGGCATATACTCACACACCTCACACACACGAAAACACTTAAATAAAACTAATAACACTTTTAGAAGAGAAAGTTGAGGGCTAGGCAAGATGGCTCAGCAGGTAAAGATTCTTGCCTGGCAAGCACAGAGACCTGGGTTCAATCCTTGGGACCCATGTCAAAGGGTAAGCAGAGAATCAATGCCACAAAGTTGTTCTCTGGCCTCCAGATGTGCATAATGACATGTGTACAGCCTCATCTTCAATATATCTCACACACACGTACACACACGCACGCAGGGCTTCACAGAGGAGGAGATCCGATCATATGAGGCACTTGTCTCTGTCAAGGCAGCAGGAGGCATGGAGTCTGGCCTCTCTGGGTGCCCAGGCAGTCCCTCTAGAGGAAGAAGGCCCTCCCTGTAGCCCCACCACTTCCCCTCGGACTTTGTAGGGTTTGGGTGTGTTGTGGAAGGGGCAGGAAGGATCTCAGCATTGTGGGGGGGGGGAGGGCAAGTGTGTGGGGGGAACAGGGGGTGGGGGGAGAAGACCAGCAGACAGCATGGAGTGAACAGCCCTGCCACGAGGGCCCAGAGAAATCACGCCTGGTTAACCCTACACTTCAGGATCCTTCCTAAATCAGCTAAGCTCCAAATGTGTAAAGGTAGGGATGGACGCAAAGGGCCCCAGCAAGAAGCGCTGCTTACGCCAGGGGGCGTGGTGGCGCATGCCTTTAATCCCAGCACTTGGGAGGCAGAGGCAGAGGCAGAGGCAGGTGGATCGCTGTGAGTTCGAAGCCAGCCTGGCCTACAAAGTGAGTCCCGGACAACCAAGGCTACATAGAGAAACCTGTCTCGAAAAACAAAACCAAAAATAAAACAAACAAAAAACAAAAAAGAAGTGCTGCTTACTGTCTTGTTCCCCATGGCTTGCTCAGCCTGCTTTTTAATTCAACCCAGGCTCTCTTGCCCACAATGGGCTGGTGGGCCTGGGCTCTCCCTCCCACATCAACCAGTAGCTGTTTGCTGAGTTTGGTCCTTGGGACCTACATGGTAGAAAGGGACCAAGACCACAAAATTGTCCTCTGATTCTACTGGCACTATGGTATGTGTGCATGAACACACACACACATACACACACACACACACACACACACACACACACACAAAATATAATTTAAAAAAATAAAATAAGTGGGGCAATGGTGGCACATTCCTTTAATCCTAGCTCTTGGGAGGTAGAGGCAGGCAGATCTCTAAGTTTGAGGCCAGCCTGGTCTACAGAGCAAGTTCTGGGACAGCCAGAGCTACACAGAGAAACCCTGTCTTGAAAAACTCAAAAATAAAATAAAAGACAAAGAACTTCCCCCTTTTGTTAAATTTTCTTCTAAAACCAACCTCACCAGGGAAGCCGCCTGCAAAACAAACTGGTCTTGGCATACAACACTGTTGTTTTGGTTTTGAAATGGGGCTCCCATTTAGCCCAGGCTGCCCTATAGCCAGAGTTGACTTTGACTTCTGCCTCTGCTTTCCCAGTACTATAATTACAGGTGCCTGTTGCCACACTGAAGTCTCTTAGTTTCATTGCTGTTGCTCTGAGAAAATACTCTGATGGGGGCTGGAGAGATGGCTCAGGAGTTAATAGCACCTGTTCTGGCAGAAGACCTGAGTTCAATTCTTAGCACCAACACGGCAGCTCACAGCCGTCTATAACTTCAGATTGAGGGGATCTGATGCCCTCTTCTGACCACCTTGGATTCCAGATGTACACATGACGCACATACACAAATGCAAGCTGAAGCGGGCTGTGGTGGTGCACGCCTTTAATCCCAGCACTCGGGAGGCAGAGGCAGGGGGATCATTGTGAGTTTGAGGCCAGCCTGGTCTACAAAGCTGGTCCATGACAGCCAAGGATACACAGAGAAACCCTGTCTTAACCCTGCCCTGCCCCGCCCCCCAAAAAGAGCAACATAGAGGGTAAAGGGATTTATCTCAACTCACAGTCCATCACAGCAGGGAAGTCCCGTAGACGAGAGCTTGAAGCCGCTAGTCACACCCACGGCCAAGAGCAGAGAGAATGCATGCTTGCAAGCTTAGGGCTCAGATGGCTTTTTCTACTCTTTTACAGTCTGGGGGCCCAAACCAAGGAACGGTGCTGCCCAGTTTCAGGCCGGGTCCTTCCACACGGATGGAGGCAATCAAGATAATCCCTCACAGATAAGCTCACAGGCCAGATCAATCTACAGAATATCTGGGCGGAGCCTCTCCCCAGGCCTTGCTAGGTTGTCAAGTTGACAATCCGAAGAAACCTTCACACCTGGTTTTGTGTAGCGCTGTGGATGGAACCCAGTGCTTCCTAAAGTTATTTTCTGTGTGTATTTAACCCTTAGTGGATTCTTTATTTGTTGGAAAATATGCCCTAGTTGCTGCCTTCTTTCCTCTGGAGCAAGTACATGCCAGGCAAACACTCTAGCAGGGGAGCCATATCCCCAACCTGGGACACACATTTCCAGTCAGCATGTGGTGGCATGGCCTCTGACTTGGGCTCAGGGATCTGCCCTCGCTTCGGAAGACCCTCCACATGGTCCTAGTCCCTTTACCTGAGACCCTGTAGAAGTCCTGATAGTGGGGAGAGGTTCCTTATGATGCAAACTCTGGTCCCAACAACACAAGGCTGACGGAGAGAGCTAGTATAGCAGAAATCAATGGAGCAGTCCCTGGTACCAACCTAGAGCCACTCGGGCCAAGACAAGTCAGAAAAACCAGGACGTCAGGACCAGAAAGAAGGAAGGCCCCAACAAGGGACTATTTCAAACTGTCAAACCTATGCAGAAAACATTACAGAAAATATTCCATGTATTGGCTATTGAGATAAACAAGTGGGAACGTAAAACTCCTCAATAGCCACAAGCTGTGTGTACACTCTTTTCTGACCATTTAAATGTGAGAACTGAATGGAAGACGGAAGACAAAGGAAGAGCCAGAGACAGAATGCTAGATAGTGCTAGCCCTTGAGAGGGAGAGACAGGAAGATGGAGACTTTGAGGCCAGCCTGGGCTAAGTAATGAGTTTGAAGTTCAGCCCAGCCTGAACTAATGGACTACCTACAAATGAGACTTTATCTCAAAATAAAATAAAACACCATAAAGTAAACTAAAATAAAAAGAAAGCAAAACAAAAACAAAAACAAAAAAAAGCATGGTGGGGGCTGGGAAGAGATGGAAGTGGGTAAAGCGCTTTCCTTGCAAACATGAGGAGCTGAGTTGGACCCCCCCCATGCCCCCCATTACCCTCCCCCTCCATGTGAGGCCACGTGGTCGGTGTGAGGTTCCACCCACAGACAAGGGAGAACAGCTTGGCTCTGTGACACTGGGAACGGTGAGGTCCCTAAGGACATGTGGCCTGTGTCAGTAAATGACACTTCACAGGTCATTGAAGAGTGAAAATCAATTTTATTTAATACAACACCCCTCCGAGGCCCTGCAGCTGGGCGATGCGGGTTAGGTACGAGATTCCACGGCGAAAGGGAGGCGGCTGCCACCCACCCACTCAAGCCACCTTTGGAAACAGCCTGCAACCTCAGGAGACTGTTTCTTCAGCAGGGAATAAATAAAGAACAATTAGTGAGAAAACTTACACTTTTCCTTTTTTACTATTTAAAAAACAAAACAAAACATTTGCTGTGGCCAACGGTTTCTCCGGTTTAGGCCTTTATCATGGAGAGGAAAGGAAAGATCTAGAAAGGATGTCTGTGTTTGCTCCGGTCTCTAGTTTTGTCATTGCCGGCCTGAGGCTTGTCCTCACGTGGCCATTGCACAGGCACTGCTCCCAATCAGCTGGTCCTCCTTCGTCGGGGAGGCCATACAGGGGCTGAGCCGAACCTGAGCAGCACAGTATTACCTCCAAAGAGCAAGGTCAGCCCAGAAGGAAAAAGAAAAACAGAAAGAAAACAAAACAAAAATACTAAACCCCCTGAGACCTGGCCATTCGCTAAAAGTCACTGACTACAGAACCAAAAAACTGCCTTCTGTGAAGGAAGACATACAAAGAAACACATTGTCTGAGACACAATATATTGACTGAGCTTCGGAATATTCCAGGGTTTCTTCACCTGGAAACCTCCTCTCACTCTTGCAAAACCCAAGGGTGTCCAGCTTGGAAGGGCATTCGGGCTGGCCATTAAAACAGCGCCTCTGCTGCTCTGTATACCCAACATTAGCAAGGCAGGAGGGGCTTAAGATGGGACGCTACTTTCAGTGGGGGCAGGGCCAGTTCATAAATATGTGCACAGGACTCTTGGAATCCGAGGACCGGCTGCTCTTCTTGCGACATGGACGCTCTCCCAGGGATGTGCACCTGCCTCGGCTGTCTTAAGTTCCATCAAGGGAGCCTTCCGTTCTCTGTGGGTCAGAAGACAAGACGAGTTAGGTCACTCCCTCAAACTAGACAGCACCCAGGGGAGAGAGGTGTAAAGTTCAAGCAATGGGTCCTGGCATGCAAGAGGCACTAGGTTGCATCAGCAGCACCACATACAGTCCATGTCTGTAATCCCAGGACTCAGGAGGTGGAGGCAGGAGGATCACATTCAAAATCTAGTTGTAGGCTAGCCTGGGACACATGAGATCTTGACTGAAACAAACAAAAACACCCTAAGCTTAGCTGCCATTGTCTGGAACTTCACCATGTAGGGTAGCTATTGACCCAACCAACCCATCTTCCCTTTTCCCATGCCTGACCTGTAGGGGCCGCTGTCTCCATCCCTGTGTTTTTTGTTGTTCCCTCCCTCTTGACCCCCACAGACAGGCTTTCTCTCTGTGTACCCCTGGCTGTCCTGGAACTCACTCTGCGAGCCAGGCTGGTCTGCCTCTGCCTCCCGAGTGCTGGGATTAAAGGCGTGAGCCACCACCGCCTGGCAGCAGATGGGTCTTTGTGAGTTTAAGGCCATCCTGGTCTACACAGCCTGTATTTCCAGCACTGAGGGGAGCACAGACTGCTACAGCTTTCTGGCTTCCAGCCTAGTGGAGAATACGTACACCTCAGGCGTGGTAGTTTGAGTCATTCGGCCAGCCACCTCCTGGTTCCTGGTTCCTGGACCGCCCCCCCTGTCCCCTTGGCCCCCCCCCTCCTTACCCAGCACCGTTCTCTATGCTGAAGAGGACAGACTGCCCCTAGGATTTCATATTCCACCAATGAGTTTGCTTTTATTTGTGTACATGGACAATGTGTATACATTCAGTTGTGTGCATGTGAACACGTGTGTGTTCTGGTTTCATGTGAAGGTGTTCTTACTTCCACTTTGTTTTATTTTTTATTTTTTTATTTATTTTTCATTTTTTATTTTTTGGTTTTTCAAGACAAGGTTTCTCTGTGTAGCCTTGGCTGTCCTAGACTCGATTTGTAGACCAGGCTGACCTCGAACTCACAACGATCCTCCTGCCTCTGCCTCCTGAGTGCTGGGATTAAAGGCGTGCATTACCACGCCCAGCTGAGATAAGTTCTCTTGTTATATACGGTTGCTAGGTGGCCCAAGAGCTTCTAGGGGGTTCCCCACATCCCATCTCTACAAAGGAATGGCGGGCTACTGATGCACGGCTTTTGCATGGATTGTGGGACTGAATTCACGTCCTCAGCTGGGCATGGTAGCTCATGCCTGTAATCCCATCACTCTGAGAGGCAGAGGCAGGTGGATCTCTGTGAGTTCAAGGCCAGTCTGGTCTACCAAGCAAGTCCAGGACAGCCAGGGCTCCGTGTAACAGAGAAGCTCTGTCTTGAAAAACAACAACAACCCAACCAAACAAAAAACAAACAAACAAACAAACAAACACAAACACACACACACACACACACACACACACACACACACACAAAACCCGAAAAGAATACAGGTCCTCAGGCCTGCCATGCATGAGCCTTTACTGGATGAGCTACCTGCCGCCCTTTATCAATCCCCGATCAACAACATTTCAGGGAGGTGGTTTGGAGGCAGCAAGGGCGACAGACAAGCACTCGTCAGAGAAGTGACTTGAACGACTTTGAAGATTCTGTAAAGTGGAATGAAATTTGCAGAGCAAAAGGGCTGGGAGATGCCGGAGGAGAGAGCTTTTGAGAACAGAGAGCCTCAAAGGACAGGAAACACCAGGGCCCACTGTTCTGAACCCCCTGTGGACACAGACGCCTTGCTGCAAGTAGGACTCATAGAAGTGGGAGCAAAGGAAGATGTAAAGGTTGCCCCGCATCTTGGGGAGCCTCATGGCCAGGCTGGCTGGCTCCCAGAAGGAGAGAGTGTCCATTTTGTTTTGCTGGGGCTCTTAGAACAGGATGCAGATCTGAGAGGCCCAGCTGGACGGCCATGGCTCTGGCTCCTCCCTTGCCAGGATAGAGCTGCAGAAACGGTCCAAGAGAGCTGTATAAGCCGAGAGGGCTGGAGGCTGGCCAGTGCTGGCAGCTGCTGCCGGCCATTACCTCTACTCTCCCAGAGGAGGGAGACGTGATCCTCGTGTCCAGCTTTTCAGCAGGCCCCAGACCAAGCCTCTCCCCAGACGCCTCTGTTCTCCCTCTCTGGAGGCAAACAGCACTCTGGATAATGCTGCAAGACCGAGTCCACAGACAGGAAGGGCTGGGCACCAGCAGGGCCCCAGGAGCTCTGCAGTGAAGGTTATTATCCTCACCGTGAGGACCGGACCTGCCGGGGGTCAGCCACCCACTGTCGGCTGTGGAAGTGCCCTGCCTCTGCTCAGGATGTGGGGCCAGTGACCCCAAAGGCCCTTACGATTCTACCTCCTCCTCCCCAGGTCCCTAATTCCTCCTTCTAGAGAGTACCCAGTGTAAGCACTCCTGGTCTATCGGGGCTGTGCTGGTGCTCTCTCCATCCCTGCAGTATCTGGGTGAGAAGTCCCGGTTTACAGATGTTGGAATGGGGCTGGACAAGATGGCTTGGTGCACAAATCTGAATGTTTACTTGAGTTCTGTCCCTGAAACCCACAGGAGGAGGGACTCTCAAGGTTATCCTGGTTGCATCATGTGCACATCTGCATTCTCACACACACACACACACACACACACACACACACACACACACACACAGTTTTTTAAAACAATGACTGATGAGAAAACAGAATCTTATATACAGACTAAGCAACTAGTTAGGACGATTCACGTTTGAATGTGGGTCTTCTATGCCTATGTCACGCTTTCTTTGGCTTTGGCTGAATCCTAGGCTTTGAGTGTGTTTTCCCTGTGTATGTGGGGTGTGGGGGGCATTTCAGAGCCAAATAAAGGAAATGTCTTACACCCGCTGCTGCCAGAGTGCTTAAGGATAAGATCTTTAAAGAAGATAAGTGGTTTTCCTACCACAGGATTGCAAAGTGTCTCACTTAACCCTTAGGAAAATTCCAGTAGGCAAATGTAATTGTTCATGTCACCACAACCACTACTACCTTCATCATTATCATCACCATCATCACTGCCATCATCATCATCACCAGCATCATTGCCATGGCCACCATCACCACCATCATCATCACCACCATCACCGCCATCATCATCATCATCACCACCATCATTGCCATGGCTACCATCACCACCATCATCACCATCACCGCCATCATCATCACCACCATCATTGCCATGGCCACCATCACCGCCATCATCATCACCATCACCACCATCATTGCCATGGCCACCATCACTGCCATCACCATCATCATCACCACCATCATTGCCATGGCCACCATCACTGCCATCATCATCACCATCACCACCATCATTGCCATGGCTACCATCACCACCACCATCATCACCATCACCATCACCGCCACCAGCAGCAGCAGCAGCAGCAGCAGCGCCATCGCCACCATCACCGCCATCACCAGCATCTTTGCCATGGCCACCATCACCATCATCACTGTCACCACCATCATCACCATCTCCATCACCATCATCACATCTCTACCTTATAGGCCGGGATGCTTAGGTTTGAGGAAGTCACCCTGCAAGAAGCCTGTGGAGCTGGAACCCCATTCTCCAGTAGCCCCCACCCCACTCCTGAGCAGGTCCTATCACACACAGCTCAGCTCCCTGCTGGCCCTGGGAGGAGGGAAGGGAGCCACAGCTGGCACTGTCCTGTTCCCAACCCCTACCCTACCAGTCATGGTTCTTTCCACAATCTGGAGACCTTCACAGGTCCAGATTCAACTTCTTTAAGCACAGGGTGTTCTCTCTCCCGTGTTATCTGTCTGCGTGGGCCACAAACACCGCTTATAAACAAGGCAAAAAAAAAAAAAAAAAAAAAACGGCAGAGGAAAAATGAAGTCAGATTGTGCCATTGAAACGAGTCAAACAATACCAAGTTAGTAGCTAAGTGGCTGCCTCATTGTCCAGATATTTCCTCCAATATGTTTTCAGAAGCAACGGCCATTAAACAAGAGAGGAAAGATCGCCAGGTTTGATTTCAGGAAGGAAGTCCCTCCCATTTCCCTGCTGGGCAACTCAGTTCATTTTCTTCTGACCCACATGGCCGGTTAGTAGGGAAACAAAATCTATTTGCTTCCAGATTCAAAATTCATTTCTCAACGGCTGGGAACCCCTGAGTTCCCGCCAAATGGCTTTATTATTTGGGGGTAGGACTAGCCCAAGTATTTGGAGCACCCTAGGACCAGAGCAGACTTTTGGGGCTGAGGGAAAGCCATTCCCCCACTGGCCTGGAGTTCAGAGGTTTTGTCGAAGAGAGACCTTTTAAGTTGGCTCAGCAGGGTGCTGACTGCTGGCCCGCAGCCCTGACTTGGGTGGCCGCGTGCAGGGATGTGAAAGGCCAAAGAACTGGCTTTTTATCAGGATCCCACACTGCCTGTGGAGCTAGGCTGTTATTCTCAACTCTTGTGGAACAGCCGTGTCACTTCTTCCTCCCCCGATCCCCAGACAGGGTTTCGCTGTGTCATAGAGCCCTGGCTGTCCTGGAACTCAGGCCTAGAGGGGGCTGCGCACCAGGCTGGCCGTGAACTCACAGGGATCCGCACAGGGATCCGCCCGCCTCTGCCTCTGGAGTGCTGGGTTTAAGGGTGTGCACCACCATGCCTGGCTTCAGGTCACTTCTTAACACTGAGGACAGAGCACAGGCCAGGGCTTTTGGAGACTTGACCTCTGTTTCTAGCTCTGGGTGATTTCTGGGCAAGCTGTTTTACCAAGCCAGACGTCCATTTCTTCATCTATGAAGCGGGCTCTCTTGTCCCGACACAAGAGTGCTTTCAGAAGCCTAAACGGGTGAAGGCTAGGAAAAAGATGGCCGGGTCGGTTCACTCCTCTTCTCCTTAAGCGGATAGCCTCCCCCCACACAAAGAATGTCCACACCTTCCTGTCCGTCAAGAGCATAATGAATTTCTGTTTAACAAGAATTCAGGCCCAGCAAAACAAAGGAAGCCAGGGGCCCCCAGTGACGGCTGCAGAAGTCTTGCTGGAAGTTTCTCCCGGACCCCAAAGACTAATTGAGAGGCCCCAGTTCCTCATTTTTGAAGATAATAGCTGCTCTGTTAACCCCAGTGCTGCTGGGTCCCCACAGGCAGGCTGGGAACCGGAAGGCACCGGGTTCCACATGGGTTGCGCTTAAAACCCTCCCCCTCCCTCCTTCCCACCTTTATTGTGTGTGTTCCTGTGTGCGTGTGTGCGCATGTTCCTATGTGCGTGTGTGCATGTAAGTATAGAGGCCAGAGGTCAGCCTCAGACATCATTCCTTAAGGACTGCTCATCTTTTTTTTTTTTCCTTTTCTTTTTTTCCTTCCTTTCTTTCAGCAGGGTGTCTCACTGGCCTCAAGCGTAACAAGGTAGCTAGACTAGTTAGTCAGCAAGCTCCGGGATCTCCCTGTCTCTACCTCCCCAGGACTGGGAGTGTAGGCGAGTGTAGCACCACACCTGAAGTTTTCACGTTGGGGTCTAAGGGTTAAACTCAGATTCTTGTGTAAGTACCAACTGAGCACTCTCCCCAGGCCCTCCTTTCCTCTCTCCATCTCTCTCTCTCTTCTCTTCCTCCTCCTCCTCCCAGCCCTGGCTCTGCCTTTCCTATTAAAAGAGCGCCTGGGAGGATTCCCAGGGTCCCTCTCCCTAAGTAGGCAGAGTTGCAATGGGGGTGAACAGAAAGAGAGAGAACCAGGAGTGGAGCTGCCTTTTAATGCCAGCCCTCGGGAGGCAGAGGCAGGTGGATCGCTGTGAGTCTGAAGCCAGCCTGATCTGCAAAATGAGTCCAGGACAGCCAGGGCTACACACAAAGAAACCCTGTCTCAAAATAATAATAATAATAATAATAATAATAATAATAATAATAATAATAATAATAATAATAAATAAATAAATAAATAATAATAGAGTGGTCCCGGCTTAGACTGCTGGAGGGGACAGGGTTCCTGGCCTCAACAGGCCAGGCCAGGTAGAATGAAGTAGTGTGGAGCCTTAGCGGGAAGCAGACCCTGGGCAAATTGGGAAATAGCTCACTGTTCCTGCAGAACACTTTTGTAAAGCAACAGCAACAAAAACCAGTCATACTCCATAGCCCAGGACATCCTGAAAAAAACGGTTCTGTGGTCTAGGATGGCCTCAGACGTCCACAACGGCCCTCAGTGTGGGGGTTCCTGCCTG
Source organism: Acomys minous (assembly GCF_964271855.1). Lineage (NCBI taxonomy): Eukaryota > Metazoa > Chordata > Mammalia > Rodentia > Muridae > Acomys > Acomys minous. The sequence goes on from NC_140493.1 coordinate 98,714,367, forward strand.
AGCTACCAGGCTGCGGGGAGCCGGGTTTTTTTTTTAACAGGGTGTGTATGAGCTGTGTACTTACAGAATGTCTGTTGTCCTTGAAATCTGCAAAACAAAGACAGCACAGTGGTGAGCCCACAGGGTCCAGTGCTGCCCCACATTGGAACTGCTGCGAGAGCCGAGCAAGGCAGGAGGGAGGGGACACCAGAGCAGAAGGGGCCTCAGACCCTCTGCTGATGGGCCTCTGGTTTCCAGGCAAGCTTCTGGGATCTTCTAGGCTATGCCATAGGCCCTGGAATGTTATTTGACATTTTCCTTTGCTTGCTTTGCTTTTTTTTTTGGTTTTCGAGACAGGGTCTCTCTGTGTACTCTTGGCTGTCCTGGACTCACTTTGTAGACCAGGCTGGCCTGGAACTCACGGCGATCCACCTGCCTCTGCCACCCGAGTGCTGGGATTAAAGGTGTGCGCCACCATACCTTACTTAAAAAAATTTTTTTTAATAAGTAGAGAAAAAAATAGAAAATAACAGGAAATTAGAAAGTTGCAAATCAAAGTGATCTCTGCGTCCACCCTCCACAGACCATTGGCCTCTCCTGCTCCTCCCCCAGCAGTGTTCTGGGCAGACTGTGGGGAGGGTCAAAGAAAGTCATGATGAGAAGGCCCATGATGTCTTCTTCCCTATCCTGTCATGTACATGTGGTTTCAGAAGAACTTTCAAGTAGCTTTTCAAACACAATTGTCCAAGTACCTACATTCACGTGGCTACACAACTGATTACTTACTTGCTTCTTTAAAAAGTTACATTCTAGGGCTGGAGAGATGGCTCAGTGGTTAAGAGCACTGGCTGCCCTTTACAGGGGACCTGGGTTCCATTTCTGGCACGTACATGGTGGCTCACAACCATCTATAAGTTCAGTCTTAAGCACCTTCTTCTGAGCTCCTCAGGCAGCAGGCACACATGTGGTATATAGACATACATACAGACAGGGCATTCATAAGCATAAACTAAATTTAAAAAACAAAGAGAGGTTCTTTCCAGACTTTTGCTATTTAAAAAATAAATAATGTTGCCAATATCCTCTTTGGCAGCCAAGCTAGTCCCATAGTTGCCTCTGTTTTGTCTGCCCATTCCTGGGAACAAGCCTGGAGGAACAGGAGCCATGAGGACAGCTCAGGCTCTTGGCATCCATGGCCAAACCGCCCGAGGGTGGGGCCAGCAATCCCCAGGTGAGGCTCATCTTGACCTGCAAGAAAGCATACTGTGCCTGGCTGCCCGGCCAGGCCAATGGTGTGCACGTGGCCTTTGCCAAAAGGCTGGAAGTGGAGAGAGTGAGAAAGCCAAGGGGAGCGGGAAGCTCTGCACGGAAGGTTAGCGCCATGGCATGTGCTGGTGGCATGAAGGGAGGGGGTGACCTGCCTTTCTGCACAGGACCAGGCCCCACCCACCCAGGAGACAGTGTGGAAGCTGATTCTCCAGACAGCCCACTGAATACATGGTCTTGTGGAAACAGTAGCAATGGGCATCTTATCTGTTCTCTGGGAGAAGGCTCCGTGGGGTGCTGGGCGGCGAGGTGGTGGTGGTGGTGGTGGCTGCTCTTACAGGTGGTAGAGGTCACCCTGAGAAAGCCGAGGACAAGGGTGCATTATATCTGGTAAAGTACTTGCCTAGAATGCATGGAGCCCTGGGTTTGACCCCTCCGGGATCGAATTAAACTGCTGTGGCCGTACAGGCCTGTAACGTCTGGCATTAGGGAGGTGGAGGCAACTCAAGATGTGAGGCAGGAGGATTACCAAGAGTTCCAGACTTTGTCTCAAAAAAACAAATGAAACTCTGCCTTCTTTCCCCAAGTCTACCTGCCCTTGGAACCCCATCTTATAATATTTCATTGTTCCCCATTAGAAGGAACAAGAGTGGTCGTCGTCAGGAGACCCCACTTCTACCCTAGCTGGGCTGAAGGTACTTGGGCTCCTATATATATATAAGTCAGCCCGGGCACAAAGCAGTCATTGTGTCACTGAGGGAGGCCATGACAGCTCCTCCTGGCCCAGGTCTACACACAAGGAGAGACAAGCCCTTTGCTCTGGTCTCTCCCACCATGCCCACGTTCTCTGTGATCAGACACAAACAGGAAATGCTAAAACTCCGTATCTGGGGCGATCCTGATGGGAAGGCAGGTCTGTTCTGACTTGTAGATTTTGTTTCTTTGGTGGGTTGCATCATACAGGGGGCGTGGCATTAAGGTCTTTTTTATTTTTATTTTTTTTCCCCTCCTCATCTTGCATGTTCAGGGAGGAAGTGCCACCCTGGCAGTACCTGCTGGCCTGGCTGGCTTTGGGCCACACAGGATGGGTGGGAGCCGTCTTTCAAGTGCTCGTCTCTCCCTTCAGAGGGGACTTAGCCAGGAGGCCCCCTCCCTTCATCCCCACCCCCTTTTTAAAATGTAGAAACAACATACTTATTTTTTTTTCCTCAGAGTTCTAGAAGCTTCGAAGGCCAAGGTGAAGCCGAGGAGAGGCAGTGCTGGGAGAGTGCTCTACCCTTATCCACCATAGCTTCTTGCCCCAAAGGCCTCTCTCCTCCTTGATTTAAATTGATACAGGGTCTTACCCTGGTCCAGTCTGGCCTCAAACTTGCAGCAATCCTCCTGCCTCAGCCTCTCAAGTGCCATGATGCCCAGATTCAGCTCTTTCCTGATGCGCCTTCTGTGCTGGCTATACTCAGCCCAGTCACTCTTAGAGGGAGTGGTAGAGAATGTGGGAAAGACTAGAGACTTCTGCGCTGCACCCTCCCCACCCCATGCAAACATCCTGGGCTGGGTGGTGCTGCACAGTTGTAATCCCAGGTCTAGGGAGGCTCAGATGGGAGGCCTAGGAGTTGGAGTGTAATTTGAACTGTCTTAGAGACAGAAAGAAAACGGGATGGAGTCGGCTGGAGTGGGGAAGGGAACAGAAAAGACGGTGAAAAGGAAAGACCCCTCAAGTCCGAATTCCAGGCAGAAGGAAAGCAGGAGTGTAGGAAGGCTGAGTGGTTGGCCTGAGTGTGGAGTGGGGGTGCCTGTCTAACTCAGAGCTGGAGCCGAGAGCAAGACTTAGCCAGAGGTATAGGTGGCAAGTGCCCTGGTCAGCTCCCGAGGTGGACACAGGGAAAGCAAGAGCTGGTGTCTGAGGGAGCTCTCCCTGTGGACAGTCAGAGAAGATGGCATCCTCTAAGCCGGGGCTTCTCCGTGTTCCTCGGCTGGGAACTCTCTGGAGAGACGACTGTGCTGTGAGATGTTTGACAGCATCCCTGGCTTCTGCCCACCAGGTTCATCTGGCCTGCTCTCCCTGCACCAAGCTGTAGCACCCAAAAATGTCTGCAGCGAGCTGGGTGTGGTGGCGCACCCCTTTTATCCCAGTACTTAGGAGGCAGAGGGAGGCATATCACTGTGAGTTCGAGGCCAGCCTGGTCTACATAGCGAGTCCAGGACAGCCAGGGCTACACAGCAAAACCCTGGCGCGAGAAAAAAAAAATGTCTGCAGCATTGGGCATGTAACTCAAAGGGAAAGCGTCTAGCTCACATGCCTGAGGCCCTGGGGGCCATCTCCCCAGCACCACAGGCCACCACCACAAAACAACGCCCCCCCCCCCAGACTTCAGGTGTATCACAGATTATCCTGCGTGAAGTCTGAGGTTAATGGAGCCGAGAGTAAGCTTGTCCTAGATAAATGACAGATAGAAATGTACCCAGCCTTGACCTGGCCTATTCTCCCGCACAGCTCACTACTGCTCACTGACACACAAACACATGACTTCTCCCTTCTCTGGTAAAGGCACTTCATTCATAAACCCTAACTAGAGCTGATGACTGAGGCTTGTAAATCCTAACCTCAGGCAAGTAATATAAAAGAAAACATAATGGCTTGGAGAGGCGGCTCAGGGGTTAAGAGCACTGACTGTTCTTGCAGAGGACCCAGGTTCAGGTCTTAGCACCCACATGGCAGCTCCAGTTCCAAGGGATCTGACACCCTCATACCAACGCACATAAAATAAAATTTAATTTAAAAGAATCTTTCAAATTAAATTTTAAAAAATCTTTCAGGTGTCTGTGTCTTTTGCTGATATGGTAGCAGGTTAAATAATAACCACCGTAATAATCTATGGATTAACAGTAAACAATAACAGCCTTTTTATTTTCCACAACTCTCCTATGCCAGGGTCACTCTGTCCATCTGTCTGATGAGACCAGAGCCAAAGCCAGAGGACCCTGCTATGGTGTTCTCCATTACAGCGGCACAAAGAACCATCTAGGATGGACTCTGGCCAACGTGCACTCCAGAGAATGCAGAAAGGCCAAACCTAAGGTCCAGGACTTCCTGCAAATATCTACAGGGTCTTACTGTCAAGGGAGAAGTGAGGGTGAGTTAAGGATTAGAATTGGATTAGTCCTTAAAGTGACTATACCCCACACGTCCAGGTGGGCAGGGCTAGAGTTGCCAAGGCTGAGGAAATGTCTCCATTTCCAAATGCCAGGAACTTGAAACTATTTTAATTAATTATTATTTTAATTAATTAATTGGTTTGGTTTAGTGGTGCTGACTGGCCTGGAGCTTTTTTATAGACTAGGCTAGACTTGCACCTACAGAGATCTGTCTGCCTCTGCCTCCCGAGTACTGGAATTAAAGGGGTGCACCACTGTGCCCAGTTTTTCCTTTTTTCTTTCAAGACAGGATTTCTGTATAGTGGTAGCTATCTGTAGTCCAGGCTGGCTCCCAAACTCAGAGATCAGGCTGCCTCTGCCTCAGGAATGCTGGGAATAAAGGTGTGTGCCACCACTTGCCAGGAATTTATTTATTTTTATTTCATTTACTTACTCAATCTGGGTGATAAGGTGCATGTGCCCCACTGCTAATTTGGGGGCTCAGAGGACAACCCTCAGGGTTCAGTTTCTCCTCCCGCCGTGTGAATCACAGGGATCGAACTCAGATCATCTGGCTTGCTGACACGGGCCTTCACCCACTGCGCCATCTTGCCAGTGCAACCTTGGGACTCCCCAAGTGTTGTGGTTATAAGAGAGATTACAGTAGCTGTTCAGTCCCCTTCATGTGACAGATGGAGCTGAGCTTGGCCAAAGTCACAGACAGGGTTGGAATGGTGGTGACCAAGGGCTGGGGATGGAGTTACTGGTTAAGGAACTGGAGAGATGGAAAGATTCTGGAGATGAGTGGTGGGAACAATGGCTGTCCACAGCGTGAAGGGACTTACAGGACACTAAGTTAGCCACCTGAAAATGGCTAAAATGTATAGTTATAACAATACAAGAAAAGAAGTTAAGCGTAAGGTCAAAAGCCAAGACTGCAAATAGCGCGCCCCTCCCCTGACTTGCAAGCTCCCTCCCAGCTCTTTGTGACCGTGTCCCCCCCTCCCCCCCCAGATCTCTCCAAGGGCCACTTCCCTGGCCTCTTCTTGGAGGCAGTCTCATCCACGCCCTTCTGCTTAGCTGGGGGAGTGGCTTTCCTTTCAATCTCTCAAGGGAAAAGGGGGTTAAGAGCCAAAACTACGCCCTCTGAGCCATTTCCCCAGCCAACACTAGAGAGGCTGGAAGACAACAAGGAGCATGAGAGGGCAGCGTCTGCTAAGACCCAGGCCTAGACCCAGCCAGCTACCCGCTTTGCTTCTATGTGACCCCCTGGGCACACAGAGTGTGTTTCTAGATTTCCTCTCTCAGCTGTCCCTGGCCAATCACTCCAATGATGCTTGGGGAGCCAGGGAGACCCCAGGAGAAGGATGAATGTGACACAAATCACAGCACCCACAGACTGGCTCTCAAAGTGGAGAGTCCCCAGGTCCGCCTAGGCCAACAGCAGACACGCGGGTGGTGAGAAATGCCGATTCTTCAACCTAGTGGGCTCAGACACTCAGGGCTGGAAGCGGATCAGGCGATCTGAGTTTTAATAGACTCTAGCCCATCCCCCCATCTCACAGAGAAGGTGTCTATGCTGGTTAAGGTTGATGTCAACATGGCACAAGCAAGCTAGAGTCATACGGGAAGAGGAACTTTCAGCTGAGAAAATGATTCTGTCAGATTGCCTACAGGGAAGCATTTACTTGAGCAATGATTGAAGTGGGGGGGGGACTCAGCCCACTGTGGGTGGTGTCAACCTTAGGCAGGTGGTCTGGGGTTTTATTTGAAAAACAACAACAACAACAACAAAAACAGACTGAGCAAGCCATGAGGGGAAAGTCAGTAAGCAGCAAGCATGGCTCCGTGGCCTTGGCATCAGCTCCTGCCTCCAGGTTCCTGCCCTGTTTGAGTCCCTGCCTCGATTTCCCTCAGTGACGGACTGTGATGTGGAAGCATAGGCCAAATAATCCGCCCTCCCTCTCTGTGCAGCCTTGGCTGCCCTAGACTCACTTTGTAGACCAGGCTAGCCACGAACTCACAGCGATCCGCCTGCCTCTGCCTCCTGAGTGCTAGGATTAAAGGTGGGCACCACCATGCCTGGCTCTCCTCTTTTTAAATTTAAATTAAAAAAACTTTACATGTATGGGTGTTTTCCCTGCATGTATATCTGTGTGCCATGTGCATCCCTAGCACCTCTGGAGGCCAGAAGAGGGTGTCCGGTTCCCTGGAATTGAAGTTACACCAAGTGGGTGCTGGGAACCGAACCCTTTCCTTTACAAGAGCGACCTGTGTGTTCTTAGCAGCTGAGTGGTCCCTCCAGCTCCTCATTAATCTCTCTCCCTCCATCTTTTTTTTTTTTTTTTTTTTTTGGTTTTCGAGACAGGGTCTCTCTGTGTTAGCCTTGGCCGTCCTGGACTCACTTTATAGACCAGGCTGGCCTCGAACTCACAGCGATCCACCCGCCTCTGCCTCCTGAGTGCTGGGATTAAAGGCGTGCACCACCACGCCTGGCTGTCCCTCCATCTTTTAAAGGCAGGTCTCATGGAGCCAGGCTACTCTTGAGCTTGATATATACACAATGGCGGGCAAGATTTGACTTTCCGGCCTCTGCCTCTCCCGTGTTGGGATTGCAGGCATGTGCTGCCAGGCTCAGCATCTTGTCATTTCTATATAAATGTTTATTGTGGTTAAGCAGTTGTATAAGCCTCCACCCTCTAATCCCCTTTATGAGTCATTTCCTCACTGATATTTCTTCTGCACGTTAAGCAACCCAGTTTGCCTATCCCTTGTTGGTTTGTCTCATTTGCAAGGCCCCAAGCAGAAATCCAGAAGCATAAAGAAAAAGACTATCCTGTCAGCGCCTTCCTTCCAACCAAAGACAGCACAACTCAGTGGTGAGGAACGTGGAGTCTTTGGGCAAGTGTCTTATACCGCCTGTGCGTATGTAGTCTTAAGGGTGGTAGGAGGGAAATGGCCAGACCCTGATATAAGAGTTGGTGCTCTGTCAGGCAGCGGTGGTGCACCTCTTTAATCCCAGTACTCAGGGAGGCAGAACCAGGAGGATTTATGTGTTCCAGGACAGCGTGGTCTACAAAATAACTTCCAGGACAGCCAAGGCTGCACACACACAAAAACAAAAACACCCTGTCTCTTAAAACAAAAGCAAAGCAAAACAAAAACAAGCAAGCAAACAAACAAAAACAAAAACAAAAACAAAATGCCAGGCACAGTGGCCCATGCCTTTAATCCCAGCACTTGGGAAGCAGAGGCAGGTGGATCCCTGTGAGTCTGAGGCCACTGTGGTCTAAAAACTGAGTCCAGGACAGCCAGGGATGCACACAGAGAGATCCTGTCTCAAAAACCAAAAAGGCAAAAAACCGAAACCAAACCAAAACCAAAAGAGAACTGATGCTCTTCTGGGCTTTTCACCTCCTGCCCGCTCCTCAGGCCCCGTCAGTGATTCTAGCGTGGACCCTCCCGTTCCAAGAATCTCGGGCCCCTCACTCACTAGGGTCGGCATTCCGGATCTCACTGTACACCGTCTCTGCGGCTCTCCTTCCCAGAGCTGGAAAAGGGACCAGGCACAGGTCAGTAGCTGCCTCTGAGCCCCAGGCCAGCCCACTGCCGCCACCACAGTCCCCTGGTCCAGGAGCATCACAGAACATGCCGTCTCCCAACTTCAGAAGATCCTGACCTAACCGGAGGCTCCATGAGATGGAGCATGGGCCACTGTGTGAGGATGCTGGCGTCGGAGAGAAACTGAGGCACCAAGGAGGGGAACTCTGAACAGACCCAAAGTCGTCCCTAGCCTAGCAGCCCCATCCTTCTCTCCCTGCCACGGAGACCTTGTATGTGCAGTGTGTGCATACTTTGTGTGAGTGTATGGGCAGCCAAACACCCATCCTGGATCCCAGGAATTATAACTGGACGCTGAGGTCTCTGGGTTGGAGCCTGGCATTCAGCAGCAGCCATACAGATCAGGTGGGGGCAATGGCACTTGCAGATAGAGCCGGCTGGGCTGGCCACCTTTGGTGCCAACATCTAGGCTTATAACAGATTCTAAGTGAAACACACTGGGGCCTGTCCTGGCATTAGTTTTTTTGTTTTGTTTTGTTTTGTTTTTTGTTTTGCATTGTTTTATTGCTTTGTTTGTTTACACCCAGGTACGCTGGTGTTTTTGGAGCTCGGCATGGACTTGAACCCGTAGCCAGGGCCGTAGTTCTCTGGGCTAGAGCCTTTCAGAACAGAAGACACAGCTACCCGTGTATTGCACAGGGGAGTGCACTCAAGGATGTGTCTACACAAGTACTATGTACACTCACACACACACACTGTACATACAGATACAGACACACACTTGTGCACAGTATCTAGACTCATTCACACATGCACGCATACCCATAACCAAGAGATCTTGAGCAAGCAGGACAAGACCTGAACACATGCCCACTTTCTGTCGCCTGCAGGAGAGACCAGGAAGTGTCCTTTCATATGCTGAGATGGCCTGCTACCACCACACGGCCATGTGGGCATCCTCTCCTCATTGCAGATGGAGTGCCGCCACGTGGAGTTGTGTTTTGTTTTGTTTTATGAGACAGGGCTTCTCTATGTAACAGCCTTGGCTGTTCCTGGACTCACTTTGTAGACCAGCCTGGCCTAGAACTCACAGAGATCTGCCTGCCTCTGCCTCTGCCCAGAGTGCTGGGATTAAAGGCGTGCGCCACCGTGCCTGGCTACCACATGGATTCTAACTAAACCAGATACGGTCTCACTGTGCTGTGAGGCCACTCCTACGGTGACCTCTTCCTTTCTCCGGCCCCTGAGCAACTCCCGTTGCTAACCCTGTCCTTTCTCTTACCTCACTGTTCCAAAGCTCTGAACAAACATCACCTCCACAGCCATATGCGTAGAGCCCCTGACCCCAGACACTGGCGTTCTGATTCTCCTCTGTGCCTTGAGCAGTCACATGGGCTCCTGTGACCCCATGCAGTTTGGTGACATCTCTCTAAAGCCTGTTGACTTTCTTTGTTCCCACATCTGTCTGCCTCAGCAAATCCCAAGCTCTACTAGAGGAAAGCCTGAGCTTATGCCCCCTCACTCGCAGGCTTCCCATAGCTGCCGAGGGTCTCCAACACTGTGTGCAGTGATAGAGAAAGTGGTTGAGGTCCCATTCTCACTCCCCACCCCCCTACCCCTCCCCTACCCCCACCCCTCCCCCACCCCCATGCAAGACATCTGCCCAGGAGACCTGAAAAGGGATAGCAGAAGTCCATGCAACTGTCAACATTCTAATTATGGAAGCAGAGAAGGGAACTCCAGGGGTCTCCCAAACTTGCTGTGGGGCCATCTAAACACCCAGAGAGGCTCCCTCAACATGACCGGACACACCTCCTATGTGGCCTGAATTCACTGACAGGGAAAATGTAGATCTGGTCCTGGCTTTCTGCAGCTCTGGGGTTCAGGGAAGGCAGGTGTGCAAAGGGTGTTAACGAGCTGAAGATTTGCCTCAGTGGCACAGCACTCCCTCAGCATGTACAGGACCCTGGGTTCAAGCCTCGGCAGAAACAAACTTAAAGTACCACAAAGCTGGGGAGCTGACTCGGTGGATAAAAAACACTTGCTGTATAAACACAAGAATCTGAGCTGGAATCCCCAGCACTCAAAAAATAAAAAATAAAAAAATCTGGGGCATAGCTGTAGACACCTGTAACCCCAGCAATGTTGCGAGGGGGCGGGGTACAGATGAAAGGAATACTAGGGCTTGCTGGCTGCTAGCCTAGATCCAGGAACAGTGGGAGATTATGTCTCAAAAGAATATGGTGGTGAGTGATAGGGTATGACACCTGACATCCTCTTTGGCCTCTGCATGTGCTCCGGGACATGTGTATCCTACCACAGGTGTGTGTGTGTGTGTGTGTGTGTGTGTGTGTGTGTGTGTGTGTGTGTGCACGTGTACGCGCACATGCACGCACACTGAATATAACACTGAGATAACTGTAGATATTGTCCATGAGAAGCATGGTTTGTTCTTCCTCTGCCCTAGCCCAACATGGAGCTAGGACAGGAAAGGGATGTACGGAGGTCGGGGATTGAGCTGGGCAGCCAAGCTTGGGAGGGGGTGGTCTGGACAGCTTGTAAACTCCGCTGTCCCAAGCATGTAGCGGTGTCCAGAAGACCTCTACGGTTTCCACGGCAACTCTCTAATGCTCCCTGGATCTCAGTGGCTTCAGTTTGTTCCTCCTTCAAGTCAGTCAGGGCAGCAGGGGTGGCTACTATTCAAAGTCTACGGTTGCCCCTGGTTTTTGCCCAGCTCAGTAAGGGGGGAGGGCAGGGTGCAGCAGGTCATGGTCCTTCCTCCTATGTCCCCATAGCAGGGGCTGCCTGCTAATGACTATGCCAGGCCAGCAGGCTGTTTGCCTTAGCTGTCAAAGGCGTTTCCTGATGGGTGTCTATTTTGGTTTCTGTTTTTCTCCATGTTAACCGAGAAAGGAGGTCTCCACGTCATGGGGTTTTCCCAGCAATTAGCCTTAGAGCAAACAGACAGAAACCTGGGATTTGATAAGTTCCTTCCGGCCCTCCTCCGTCCCCAGTGACTGCTGGGTTAGCTTCCAGCCAGGGTTAGAGCTGGTTACGGTCCCCATAGGCCTCCTCCAACTGTGGAGGATGGGAGACCCTCCTTTCTTCATCTGGTAATGCCCTAGTCCCTGCTTGGGAGAAGATAAGGGGCCAGTACCAGTGAGGCCTGAGTTCCTCACCGTCCTTATGCAATAAGGAAGAGGCCGGGACAAGTCAATGCAACTTGCATCCTCTAAAGTTTCACATACCCCCCCTTGCCACCCAAATGACCTTTATTCTAGAATCTTCCCCCACCCCACCCCCCCAGAGCCTTAGCAACTTATGTGACTTGTGCAAGCAGAGAAATGTAACTAAAAGTTTGGCTACCAGGGACAGCAGCAGAGCCTGGTGATGGAGGCCAGAGGCAATTACCACTGCCCCACTCTATTCCAGGAACTGTCACACTTCCTCCATTTAATTCCCCTACACTCTCAAGAAAGCAAAAGAACACCAGATACAAGGACACAATCCCAAGGATGGGAAGTGGAGCTTTTCCCATGGGACATTGATGCTTCCTTCTTTCCTCTTCAACTTCCTTAAACCCCCAGCACCCCACTCCCCACCCCAAGCAAATATTGTGCACAACCCTCAGAATTCTGCCTGCCCAGACCCACGGCTAGACTACTGTAGGAGAGAGGATCGAAGCAGCCTGGTGCCAGAGCCCATGGTGGTAGGGAACTCCAGGGTGTTCTGCACAGACAGAGAGGAGGGATTTGGTGCCCCGTGTCCTTTGCCTGGAGTCCTTTGCCATCACCCTTCACCATCCACTGGTGTGCTCTGAAGAATGTGGAGGTCAAGAACAAAAAACAAAGTGGGATGTTCCATACAAGCTCTGTGGGCCACCTTGTTTCTGGTCATCCGGCCCTCATGCTAACCTTCCCCCTTAGGAAAAAAGAAAGCTGTTTCCTGTGCTGCCAACCCCAAGATGCACAGTGATTAGAGGATATTGCAAGGCCAGGCTGGACCGGCGTCAGCTGGTTCTGAGAACTCTACAGTGTCCCTCTATCACAGCCTACACAGACTGGACACTGCGACCCAGCCCTGTGCTTCCTCCTCTTGGATGCCTGGAGGGCTTCTCAGACATGACCTAGCCACACCAGATCTCACCCTCCAACGCCACAGCCGTCCACGCAGTCACTCCAACAAGAGACATGGGGGCTCTGGCTCCCTCGTCCTGGCCAAGCCCTCCATCGCTGGCATTTCACTTTGCCCCACCTCCACCTACCAACCTCATTTCTTACACGGTGACTGCACACCTGTCTATGCTGCTGTTCTTGCTCTTCTTCAAGCCATTGTCCTTGCTGGTCCTGAATTTGTTTTTTTAATATACATGTCTATGTGTGTGGTGTGTGTGTGTGCGCACGCACGTGTGTGGTACGTGTGTTGTGGGAATCGTGTGTGCATGTATATGCAGGTCTGAGGCTGACAGGGAGAGTCAGTCACCGTCTGCAGTTCTCCACTTTTGTGTTTTCATGGGACTTCTGTGTGTGTGTGTATATGTCTCTTGTGGTTTGCTTTTGTTTGTTTTGTCCCATTCTGGTTTGCTCATCTTATTTTATTGTATTTTATGCTATTCTTTTAGATGCTTGTTTGTTTTCTAATGAGAGAGAGAGAGAGAGAGAGAGAGAGAGTGTGTGTGTATGTGTGTGTGTGTGTGTGTGAAAGGGTATGAATTTGGGGTGGGTAGGGAATTTGGGGACCATCTGGGAAGAGTTGGGAGGGAAGAGGAAAAACCTTGATCAGAATATAGTGTATAATAAACTCTGGTGCCCCATATTTGATGACCTCCCCTTGGAGGGGAGGCCTGGTGGCACTCAAAGAAAGAATAAGCAGGCTACCAAGATGAGACTTGATAGCCTATGACCATACAGTGGGGGAGGAGGTCCCCTTCAGTCATAGACCTAGGGGAGGGGAATAGGGTGAAAGCGGGAGGGAGGGAGGAACGGGAGGATACAAATGATGGGATAACAACTGAGTTGTAATCTGAATAAGTTAATTAACTAAAAAATTAAAAAAAAGAATATAGTGTATAAAAAAGAGATTATCAATTAAAAAATTAGTTCTTCACCATACTCATTGAGGCCAGATGTTGACACAGCTGGTTTAGGGAGCCAGAATGCCCTGGGAAGCCCCGGTCTACTTCTTGGGGAATACTGGAATTCCAGGAGGGCCGTCACCTCCCAGCCAGTACTTGCTTGGGTTCTTGAGATGCCAACTGCAGTCCTCTGGTGGGCTGCCTCCCCAGCCCTTCAGGCTTAGAACCAGCCATTCCCGAGCCTGAAGCCTTCCAAAAAGTTCCCGCCTTCACTCAGAACAGAACTCTAAAATCCCTGGGGTCTCCGTGCTCCAGCCATCACCCTGTCCTAGCTTCACTCCTGCCCTTTTTGTCTCTGCAGCCATGTGAGCCTCCCTTCAGATACTTTTAAGACAGGGTCTCACATAGCCCTGGGTGGCCTTGAACTCTTGACCCTCTTGGGTCACGCACCCAAGCTTTGGGACAGAGTGTAGGTTTGTACCACCACACTCAGATTGCCATAAATGAGCTAGCTCTGACCTGACAAGGATACCTGAGTCTTTCTAACAGCCCCTGCCCTTACGCAGTTGCCTTCCTTACAGCCTTCGGCCCCTGTTTACTCTATGGCTCTCAGAGAGGCCCTCTTGCGTGGCCCAAAAAAGGCCAAAGAAGGAGTATTCTTTCATATCCTCTGGTACCTGGCTCTACCCAGTCACGCTAATAATTATAGTCACCGAATTCATCTGTTCTTTAGCTTTCCCAGCTCCCGCTTAGGCTAGACTTCCACCTGGGAGAAACCAGCCATGCCTTAAGTGTCTTGCACAGTGGCTGGTGCCTTTTATGCCTTCATCGCTATTGGTTACCAAAACGAGCGAAACACTTGTATAAAAGACAAGCCCCCTCCATGTACCCCACCCCTCAGGTCCAGTCAGGACACGGATGCCACAGGTCCCATTTAGCTAAACACATTAAGAACACACCTTTGGGTACAGTTCTGACCAGAGACCATGGGAAAGAGGCCAGTGGCGCAGGACAGGGCGTGCCCCCTAATTGGAAAGTTTCACGCACCTAAATGCTGGTGTGGTACTTTGAACCACGTTCGGTAAGGGAAGGAAGAAAAGCTCCAGAACTCCTCCTAAATCACTGAGTAAGAGGTGGCCTCAGGACGCCATCACCATGTGGCTCCAGCTAACGATTGGCAGGCCCAGCCTGGAAAGCTGCCCGGGCCGGCTTGGCTGAGAACCCAGCACATAGCCTTAGCCTCGGCGCAAAGGGAGACAGATGGCAACGGTCCCAAGGAGCTTCCTCCAAGGGCCGGAAGTCTTGGGATGGCTAGTTCCCTGAAGCACACAGGAACCCCAGAGTGGGCTAAGGGGAATGAAGGTTAGGAGATGTGTATTGTTTTCTCATGCCCAAAACTGTCAACAGCATTTGCCGTGCCGCGCCTACTGTGCATCAGTCTCCCAAGACTGAAGCAGATGGAAACTTATAGGCAGCTTTGCCCTTGAGTGAGCCACAGAGCCAAGAAAAAAAAAGCTAAGGCACAGACCCAATGCCACAGTGAAAGAAGGACTCTATACTGTCTCCAAACATCCCTCTAAAGAGGAGAGTCCTCTGTGATGGGTGACCTTCGTGCTGACATGAATGGATTTAGAGTCACCCCAGGAGTTTTGCTTCTAGCCAACTAGGTTAATCAAGGTTAAGAGGAGCCACCCTAAATGTGGGTGGCTCACTGTCACGGGCCGCAGTCCCAGGCTGCACGAAAAAGACAAATCTATCTAGCTGAGTTGCAGCATGTGTTAAGTGGACACAATGTAAGAACCCATCCTAGTCGCTTCCGTCACTTTCCCTGCCAGGAAGAACTGCATCCCGTCCAATGGCAAATTAGCAAAGTAAACTCTTCCTCCCTTAAATTGGTCCTGTCAGGCATTTGGTCACAGCAACAAAGCAAGGAGCATATACATTGCTCGTTGTTGTTGTATGTGTGGTGGTGGTAAGGGCTCCCTGAAAATGCGAGTGCAGTACCTGAAGAGACCAGAAGAGGGCACTGGACTCCCCTGGAGCTGGAGTTACATTAGGTGCTGGGAACCAAACTCAGGGTCCCTGGGAGAACACTGTATGTTCTTAACAGCTGAGCCATCTCTCCGGCCCCACATTCATGGTTTTAAACACGAGTTTGACTGGCACACCTTTGGTCCACACAGTTCTAGGAACAGGGTACATTTGGGCAGAGGCTGACCTCTGAAAGAAGGCCTGGACATCCGGAGAGGAATGGGGAGAGCTGCTCCCAAAGACTCCTCCAGAGGAGAGTGCAGAAGAGGGCTCAGCTCTTAGTTCCTGCCCGGCTCCCAGGGAGTGCTGAGGGCGCAATGACAATTTTATAGCTCCAGACTTAGGTGCAGCTAGTAGGCACGCAGACCACCTCCCTTCTGAGAGACAGTCTGTACACGACACTCCTACGGGCCTATCCACATCTAAATCCAGAGCGTAAGCCACCAGCCCATTTGATGAGGGCTGCTTACCTTGGTGAGGGTCACGGGAGGACACTTCCACCTCTGTGTATTCCACCTCCGGGCTCTGAGGGTCTGTTTAAAGGAATCACAGCACCTTGAGCTTAGACAGCACTTCCTCCTCTGCAGAGCTTCAGTCCAGTAAACCTACAGCGGTCCGGGCAGCAGACCCTGAGGCCTCTCTGACTCCTGTCACCTGAATGTGGGCAGACCCTCCGCCAGGGTCCAGTTTGTACAGGGTGGGAAGACTTCAGCAGGTTCACAGGCACCGGAAACCAGCCAAGGATGGGCCCCAGCAGTTAACTCCCACCCAGTCTCAAGGCGATGGAAACGCGTTTGAGTGCTGTGTGTAGGCATAAGACCAGACTCACCCTCCCCCCGTCCCAGGCATTGGGATAATGAAATCTCCAGGCTCTGTGGACACCCCCAGGAAATGACTTTGTTTTCAGCTCAGGCTATTGCTGCTGCTGCTGCTGCTGCTGCTGCTGCTGCTGCTGCTGCTGCTGCTCCTGCTGCTGTTTGGGTCAGATACCCAAGGAGAGCCGAAGACAGTGTCAGAGCCTCTGGGACTAGAGTGACATTTGACTGGGAGCCGCTCGGTGTGTGGGGACTGAAGCTGGGTCCTCTGACAAGAGCAGCCAGTGCTCTTAACCACTGAGCACCTCTCCTGCCTTTAATTGTGGCTGTCTCTTGAGACAGGGTCACATGTATCCCAAGGCAGCCTGGAACTTGCTAGGTAGCCGAGGCTGGCTTTGAATGCCTGGTCTTCCTGCCTCAGCCTCCTGAGTGCTGGGATTAAAGGCCTGTGCCACCACAGCCTGGTTTAACTGCTCATTTCTACATGGATTAGGAGACATTACCACTCAGAACACTGGCTAGCATCTTTGAATGAAAACACTTTACTATCAGGCAGATAAAGACAGAGCCGCTAAGAGAGGTGAGTAATTATCCAGCTGCCTCAGAGTTTAAGCTCTCTTTTTCTGTGAATTTTATTTCTCTCTCTCTCTCTGTTGTTTTTTTTTTTTAAGATTTATTTATTATTTACACAGCATTCTGCCCACACGCGTGCCTGCCCACCACAAGAAGACACCAGATCTCATTACAGATGGTTGTGAGCCACCATGTGGGTGCTGGGAATTGAACTCGGGACCTTCGGAAGAGCAGCCAGTGCTCTAACCTCTGAGCCATCTCTCCAGCCTCCCCGCCCCTCTTTATTTTTATTTATTTATTTTTTTGGTTTTTTGAGACAGGGTTTCTCTGTGTTAGCCTTGGCTGTCCTGGATTCACTTTGTAGACCAGGCTGGCCTCGAACTCACAGTGATCCACCTGCCTCTGCCTCCCGAGTGCTGGAGGCCCAGCTAGTCTCCATTTTTCATTCCAAAGAAATGAAGCACAGAAGGCTAACAACAGACAAGGTCCTGCTCTCCTCTTCTGTTTGGTTTTTTATTAGCTTATCTTCCAACTGCTTGAAGCCAGAGTTTCCTCTTCCACCTCAACCCCACCTACATTGAGTTGGTAAAAATCTTCGTAATTAAATGAAGCGTTGGCCTTACCGTAATAATGGTTGGGTTCCACACTGGGCTCAGAAACCTTCTGATTGTTGGAGTTCAGAAGTGGAGCTGCTGGCCTTCACAGGTAAATTAGGAAAGAGAGAGAGAGAGAAATATATATTAACAACTTTCCCTGTATCCCCAAACCAACAAAATCAAATAAAAATCATGAGAAAGCAAGAAGAAATATGACCACTATACACTTGTAATCACAGTACTGGGGAGGCTGGGGCAGGAGAACAGCTGGGAGTTTGAGACTAGCCAAGGCTACATAGCAAGACACAAAAGGCTAGTCATGGGAGGACATGCCTATAAGGAATTTAAGGCCAGCCTGGGGCTCTGTGAGACTATGTTTCAAAACAAAAACAAAAGGTTAAGGATGTAAAAACATTTTTTGTTACTTTTAGGTGTGTGTGTGTGTTGTTCACATGTACATAATGTATAGTGTATGGGCGCCTGCAGAGGTTGAGTTATCTCTCTAGCCTGGTTAAAAAAAAATTTTTTTTTTCTTTTAAAAAGGCTCAGAGGTTAAGAGCACTGGCTGCTCTTCCAGAGGTCCTGAGTTCAATTCCCAGCAACCACATGGTGGCTCACGGCCATCTATAAGATCTGGTCCCTTCTTCCTGCATGCAGGTTTATATTCAGGAAAAAAGCGGTATACTTAATAAACACTAAATAATTCTTTTTTCAAAAAACAAAAAGGCCAACTCTATTATTCTAAGTGTGTAATATAGTCGGCAATCTTCCAACTATATTCCGACAGAGACAGACAGAAACACACATACACACACACACCACACACACACACACACACACACACACACACACACACACACACGAACCTAGGCTCTTATTCTTTATGAGTTTGCCAAGAATCTCCAACAACCTCCTAACAAGCAGTCTGGGCTTGCAGACAAATCCACCCTGCACACAAAGCAACTGTCCCCTCTTACAAAGACACTGACCTGGACATCTCCACGGGTTTCTGTTTGGCTTTGAAAAAGAAAGAACATCCAGGTCAGTGTAAGTATGCAGGACAGTAACAGTGTCTCCCTTGACTCCCCTAAAACCTGAATACCCACAAAAATGAAGGAGAAAAGAGGAACTGGGCTGTATCTCAGTTGGTAGAGCCAAGCATGCACAAAGCCGTGGACTTATACCCTGGCCCTCCATAGGTGGGGGCATAGGATCAGAAGTTCAAGGTCTCCGGGCAGTGGCGGTGCACGCCTTTAATCTCAGCACTCGGGAGGCAGATCTCTGTGAGTTCAAAGCCAGCATGGTCTACAGAGTGAGCTACAGGACAGCCAGGGCAACACAGAGAAACCGTGTCTTGAAACCCTCTTCCTCCCAAAAAAAAAAAAAGTTCAAGGTCATCCTTAGCTCAGCTGAGGCCAGTCTGGGTGGGTAGGGAAAGAGAGAGAGAGAGAGAGTGTGCCAGATGTAATCATATATATTCATAGTGAGAGGAAAGGAAGGGAAAGCAGGGTCCCCTAGATGTTGTGGCTTGCTTGTTTTCATGCTGCCATGGGCCAGGCACTTGAGCATGCTGAGCAAATGTTCCCAAAATGCTATCATCACTGAGCTCCACCCCCACGCCCTTTTCTTGGCTGTACAGCTAGAGACTATGTAATTTTCTCGTGTGTGTGTGTGTATGTGTGTGTGTGTGTGTGTGCGTGTGTGTGTGTGTGTGTGTGTGTGTGTGTGTGTGGCTTCTTCTGACCACACCTGGTGTACTGTCACCCAGACCCCCCCACCCCAACATGTTCATAAGCAGCAAAAGTTTCACTCCCACCAAAGCCAGAACCTTGCGTTTTCAAGGTGACATCCCAGGGCGGAGAACGCACGGCTGCCCTCTGGCCTCCTCCGGGAAGTGTCATAGTCCTCCGGGCAGGACAACCTGTGGATAGGTGCTCACCTTTGGCTTTCCTCAGGAAGTAGCATTTGGCCGCAACTACCAAGACAGCAATGACCACGCCAATGACTGCCAACGCGATGAGCCCTCTCTTCCAGAGAGCAAGAAAGACTGGAAGTGGGAAAGACAGAAAAGGAAGCACATGTTTTTCTCCTGCCAGCAAGAAATAACAGTAGATTCGAGCGGCAACTCACACCCACTCCCGCAGTCCCTGTAAATGGCAGCTATAGCTTTGGCGGCTGCCTGAGAGGGCTCCTGCACTCAGCCGGGGGGCAGAGATGGTGACTTTTTCCAGAAGTCATGGTCAGCCACGGTCTTCAAGGAGGTGTCAAGCCAATTGTGCCATGGTGTTGTTCGCTCCATTTGCTTCCATCCTCCTCCGTCTCTACAGAACTCTCCAAATCAAACACACAGCTAGGCTCCTATAAACATGTCTGTGTTTGGACACAGGTGGTTCGAGAATGGATATTTAAACCACAGTATGAGTCAACTGGTGTCTCTCTGTCACATACTTGGAATTGGGAGTGGATAAAATATTTTCAGTTCTTTATATATAAAAGCATCTCCTTTTCCACTCAAGGTAGTCTGAGTGGGTTTCTGTCAATTGTAGGTAATCAGACACTGCCCCCCCCTCTCTCTTTCCATTTTTTTGAGATAGGGTTTCTCTGCGTAGCCTTGGCTGTCCTAGACTCATTTCATAGACCAGGCTGGCCTCAAACTCACAGAAGATCCATCTGCCTCTGCCTCCCGGGTGCTGGGATTACAGATGTGTGCCACCACACCCGGCTAGACACTGGTCTCTTAGCTCACTCAAATGAGCCAGTCTCCACTTCTCTCCCTTTTATAAAGGACAACGCGTGTGCTTTCTGCCCCTTGGCAGCCTCATACGGTACTTGAGGCCTGGACTCACCTCTGACCGTTAGAATCTTGCTTCGGGCACTGGTCCTGGCAAGGTTGGCTCTGTTGGAGGCTGT
Organism: Acomys minous; assembly: GCF_964271855.1. Lineage (NCBI taxonomy): Eukaryota > Metazoa > Chordata > Mammalia > Rodentia > Muridae > Acomys > Acomys minous. The sequence continues at coordinate 98,734,307 of NC_140493.1, forward strand.
GCAATGATACTGTCCCTCCTGCTCCTTGGTGGTTTGTGTCTTGTGCCAAAATGCTTCGGTGTCATTCTTGGTGACTTCGTGGAAGGGTCTGTCCTCCCCTTCTTTATAAAACTTAAACGTAATTGGGCCAGTCCCCTCTTTCACAGAGCACCGAAGCACCATTTCAGCCCCAGACTCCACCTCGCTACTTGACAAGATGGAGATTGTAACTTCGTCCACGGGGGCTGGAAAGCAGGCAATGCATTAGCGGCTGAAGTAGGAAAGGGCAGAGGCAAGTATGGGGCGCACACTGGTTATCCCAGCACTTGGGAGAGGCGTGCAGAAGGATCTCATGTTCCAGGCCAGCATGCAACATAGAGATGCAGACAGACACCAGTCACAAGAAGCCCAAGAGGGAGAGAAAGGGAGTTGAACAGAGAAGGAACACAGAATGGCCACTTCTCTTTGTCAGCTTTTTTCCCCCTAGGCTAAAGACTTGAGTCTGCTTCTATTCACCTCCACCTCCACCTCCACCTGATTGTACCAAGAGGACAGCAGCAGACACCTCCTGCCCTCATTCACTGGAAAAACACAAGACACTAGGGACATGCCCTGCCCTCCCACCTTGAGCATGACTGGCCACTCCTTGGAGTTATGGGCACGTGTGCTCATGTGCATGTGTGTGTGTGCATAGGTGTGTGTGTGTGTGTGTATGTGTGTGTGTGTGTGTGTGTGTGTTTGAATGATTTCTCTCTGCCTTTCTGCTTACAAAGATGTGTGTGGCACACGGACTGGAGAGATGGCTCAGTGGTTAGGAGCACTGGCTGCTCTTCCAGAGGACCTGATACAGGTTCAATTCCCAGCCCCTACACGGCAGCTCACAACTGTCTGTAATTCTGGGTCCAGGGAATCTGGCATCCTCACACAGATATACATGAAGGAAAAACACCAAATGCACATAAAAATAAACAAACATTTAAAAAAGATGTGTGGTACTTAGCCTGGTTTCCTCCCTTTTCCCCTTTCACAGCCCCGTTTCCTTGCTACCCCTCAAGTTTACCTGCCATCCTTCTGCTTTTGTTATTGATGTTGATTATTGCTATTTTTTAGACAGGGGTTCTCTGTGTAGCCTTGGCTGTGCTGGACTCTCTTTGTAGACCAGGCTGGCCTCAAACTCACAGTGATCCACGTGCCTCTCCCTCCCCGAGTGCTGGGTTTACAAGCATGCACCATTGTGCCTGGCTTTTCTGTTCTATTTAATTTGTTCATTTATGTATTTAAGACAAGGTCTCACTAGGTAGCTCTGGCTGGCCTTGAACTCACAGAGATCCGCCTACCTCTACCTCCTAACCACTGGGATTAAAGGCTGCACCACCATGCTCTGCCCTTGTTTTGTTTTGCTTTGAGACACAGTCTCATGTAGCTGGCCATGAACTTCAGATCTTCCTATGTCGGTCCCCAAAATGCTGAGATTACAGGTTTGTACCACCATCCATGGATACCCAGCTGCTTTTGAAACTGCACTGCTATCTCCAGTTTCAAAGAAACTAGAAAAGTCCCTTGATCCTCAAGACCATGGTCCTAAAGAGTAAATCAACAGAGGAGGTCACTCATTCTTAATCCACTTTTCTAGTCTTGGCCTCCTGCAGGCAGACCTGGCTTCATGTGCTGTGCTGTCTCTGAAGCTGATTTGTGTCCCTTGCCCACTGTTTTCTCCATCACTACTTATTTTGACAGTGAAATATGGGCTTTCTGGAAAGTTGGCCCTCAGTCTTCCAACTCCACTCTTTAAAAAAAAAATTTTTTTTATTTATTTATTCTGTGTGCACGCTACACGGTGTATGTGACTTGTGAGAGAACCCTTTGTGGGACTCTGTCCTTCCATGAAGTGCAGCCCAGGAGATTGAATTTAAGTCATTAGGCTGGCCAGGCACCTCCACCTGCTGGGCCATCTTGCCAGCCCCTCCATTTCCACTGTTAGGGACTTCACCTTCACACTCAGCTTTTATTTCTGAGCAGTGAAACCTAAACAGAAGTTTCCTGTCCAGACAGCTTCCCGGAACCTCACAGTTCCCCTCCCACCTGGAAGCTCAGGGAGTCAAATTCGCTGCACCCCACTGTGCCCCCTTTCCTCAGCAACATTCTTAACCATTCAAATCCTGGTCCCGTTCATCATCGCAGCCCACCCTGCCTACTAGTGACAAACGGACTGGCCAGCAGACAGACGTGAGTCACCAGCCTGAGCACAAAGGGTGGTGAGATCCCCCCCACCCCCCAGACAGGGTTTCTTTGTGTCACTCTGTAGACCAGGCTGGCCTCGAACTCACAGCGATCCGCCTGCCTCTGCCTCCAGAGTGCTGGGGTTAAAGGCGTGCACCACCACCATGCCTGGCTGCATTTGCTTTTTAACATCTGGAATCTGAAGTCTCCATTTCCTAACAACAGCCTGAATACACAGCCACCAGGTTCATCTTCCCAAACCTGCTCTTATTCCCTCTCTTGTCCACTGAGGCGTGGGTCTTATGTAACCCAAGCTGGCCTTGATCTCATTACGTAGCTAAGGACAACCTCAAACTCCTGATCCGCCTGCCTCTGCCTGCTAAGTGCTGGGATTCCAGGCTTATTTCACCTCTTCCACTGGATCCCCCTATCCCGTGGCCAACTTTTGCCCACACTAGCACATGCTCACAGTATGCATTTATAAACTGCATGTTTAGGATTTGTTTTTATTTTATGTCCATTAGCGTCTTGTCTGCATGCGTGTCTGTGTGAGGGTGTCAGGTCCCCTGCAACTGGAGTTACAGACAGTTCTGAGTTGCCACGTGGGTGCTAGAAATTGAACCTAGTTCCCTCTGAAAGAGTAGCCAGTGCTCTTAACCACAGAGCCACCTCTGAAACTCCTGTAAACTACATGTTGATGACACAGAGTAGTTTGAACGAAAGCTGAGGAAGGACAGAGAAGGCTGCCTGGGAGTCTCACAACAGGATTCAGAGCAGCACAAGCAGAGGCCCTGCAAAGGCCACCAAAGGCAAAAGGCAGATGCTTGAGGAGAAAACATCCACGCCGAAGACCACGGGGAGAATCCCAGGCCAATGTCAGCAGCATCCATGAGCCCACGGTCTGCAGCTCTGCCTGCCGCAGGTTTCATGTATGAGCCAGACCCTCCACCAAGGTCAATAGCAGAAAAGAGCTCTAGCCTACCGTTCTTAGGGGTGGCTCCCCCTTCACCTGAAAAGATCCCCAAACCAAAGACGCGCAAATACTCAATACCAATAGTTCCTTAGGTCTAGCTACCTTCTCTCTTCAGGGCATTCAAGTGTGACTGGGATTATAACGGCCCCAGCAAGAGCTCCCGGTTAGTTCCCAGACCCGCGTGCTGGGGCTTGGTCCTGCCTTGATACATATCAGCTGTGGGATGCACAGGTTCTGCCTTTGTCATCTCCCTGATCCCTGATTGGCTCCGGACCTTCCAGCCCACTAAAGCCCCACTCAATAATTCTCACAGCACGGCTGCTTACCTATCACCTTGACCTTCAGGATCTCGCTGTACAACTCAGCGTGGGAATGGCAGTTATCCACCATGCACTGGTACCCCACGTCGCTGGTGGGTTTATCCATGAATGCCGCCGGGTCGTTGGAGTTCATCATGAGAGTCCGGAAGACCCCTGCTGCTTTTAGAAGGTGGTAAGTGACTGGTGTGGTTCCATTTACCGACTGGCAGCTGATGCTTATGGCATGTCCCTTTATGACCTCAGACTTGGCATCATGAAAAATCCTGGGCTTCGATAGCATTGCTAGATCAACAGAGAAAGACAATCCAAATAAAAGCAGAAACAATAACCCAGCTTGGGACCTTCTCTCTGAAAATCCGGGGCTTGGCTCTCTCTGTAGAGATCCTGATTTTAAATGCCGGTCGGCCTGCCTGCCTTATCCATCTTTACCGGGCTCCTGTAAGGCTGCTGGGCAATGCTTGTCTATCTGTGTACTCATTTGGTATCAAGGGAGAAAATGAACTGTTGTCGAGAGATGGGCATGTCGCTCAGTGGCAGAGCACTTACTTGCCTAGCAGGTGAGAAGTCTTGAGTTCAATTTCCAGCACTAAGAAAGTGGAAGCAGAAAGAACTTTGAGTGTTAGGCCAGCTGGCACTACCTAGTGAGACCCAGTGTCAAAAGAGTAAAAAAAAAAAAAGAAAAGAAAAGAAAAGAAAAAAGGTTTTTTGAAACAAGGTTTCTTTGTGCTGCCTTAGGTGTCCTAGACTCACTCTGTAGACCAGGCTGGCCTCGAACTCACAGAGATCCGCCTGCCTCTGCCTCCCTGAGTGCTGGGCTTACAGGAGCATGCCACCATGCCCGGCTTTTTTTTAAAAAACAGGGTTTCACCATATAGACCTGGATGTCCTGGAACTTGCTCTATAGATCATGGTTGGCCTCGAACTCACAGAGATCTGCCTGCCTCTGCTTTTCAAGTCTTAACTCCCCTAGGATTAAAGATGTGTGCCACCATCATCTGGCTTTAAAAAAAAAAAATCTAATTTCTTTTTTTTTCTAATCTAATTTCTATAAGCAAAATAATTGTCTAATATCCGGGTGTGGTGGAGCATTACCTCCAATTCCACCCCCCGGGGAGGGCAGGCAGGCAAGATCACAAGTTTGAGGCTAGCTTAGGCTACGTAGTATGACCCTGTTCTGCCTCAAAATAATAAAGGAAAGAAGAAGTGGGAGAGAATAAGAAGGAAGGAAGAAGTAGCAGAAGGAGGAAGAGGATGGGAGAGGTGTGGTGGCGCGCAGCTGCCTGGAGCTCCACCATCCTGGTGTCGTGGCTTGGACATGACGCAGATGCAGTGAACTGAACCCAGGTCCTCAGCAAGAATAACAAGTGCAGATAACTGCCACTGAGCGATCTCTCTAGACCCCTTGTGTGTGTGTGTTTCTCGAGACAGGATCCTACCGTGTAAGGCAGGCTGGTCTTGAGTTTGCAACAATCTGCCTGCCTGGAGTTCTCGGCCTGCCTGAATCCGGCCAGCTTTTGAGGCTGCACTGGGGACAGCTGGCCATCCACTCCCGTGCTCCTACTCAACCATTGGGTACGCGAGCACTGGGAACAATACTCACCGCACACCTTGATGTGTACCAAGTTGCTCCTCTTGACTACTTTGCCGACGCCTGCGGTGCAGATGTACTTCCCGCTGTCCCTCTCCTCAGCAAACTTGCTGAAATTCTGATACTGTGTCAAGACTGTCTCTTCCTTCTGGATGGTGAATTTGGCTGAAGGCGTGCCCGGGACAGCGCAGTACAGGCTCAGAATTTGTCCTTGGTCCAGACGACTGGAGGAAACTTCCAGCTTCGGCTTGGGAAACAGCTCTGAAGAAAGGAGGCAGATGTGTCCGGGTACCATTTCAATCCTCTGCCTGGAGATGCTCCAACCCCTCCCAGGCCTTCTCCCTCAGCATCCCTACCTGTTATGTTGACCATGACACTGCTTGCCTTGGAGATGCGGTTAGACTCTACTTTGCAGGTGTAAAGGCCACTGTTCTCCACCATGGCCATGACGGAGTAGACAGCCTCGCCGCCCTGTCTAGAGGTGGCCACGATTGCCTTGTCCTTTTGGATTATAATTTCTGGAAATTCCTGGACCAAGTGTGTCACTTGAACTGTGCACTTAACGCGGAGCTGGTCTCCTTCTATGATCATTCCAGAAGGCTGGATTTGAAACTTGGGAGTAGAAAAGGACTCTATAAAAAAAGAAAAGAAAAAAAAAAGACGACAAGCCGGTTGGACTTAAGTTCAAACTTGGGCACTTCCTACTCTACTTGGGTGGGAGGAATTCTCTTTGTGTGTGTGTGTGGGGGGGGAATGCTCAGAATACATATGTGTGAAGGCCGGAAGTCCACCTCAGATACCGTGTCTCAGACACTGCTTTATCTTTTGTTTTATTTCTTTTTTTAAAAAATGTATATGGAGCTGGGTGTGGTGGTGCACAACTTTAATCCCAGCACTCTAGGAGGCAGAGGCAGAAGTTTGAGGCCAGCCTGGACTACAAAGCAAGTTCCAGGATAGCCAGGGCTACACAGAGAAACCCCGTCTCTAGAAAATAAAAACAAAAGCCAAACAAAGGTATATGTCTGTGAACTACATGCAGGTTTACTGCCCATGAAGACTGTTAGAGGGTATTAGAAGCCTGGAACTGGCATTACAGATGGTTGTGAGCCATCATGTAGGTGCTGGGAATCCAAGCCATGCCCTCTGGAAGAGCAGTCAATGTGCTTAACCACTGAGCCGTCCCTCCAGCCCCAACTGCTTTGTTTTTTGTTTGTTTGTTTGTTTGTTTGTTTGTTGTTGTTTTTGAGACAGACTCCATCATTGGCTTGGGGCTGGATAACAAGGCTGAGGCTGACTAGCGAGTGAATATTAGCAATCTGTCTGTCTCAGGTTCCCTAGGGCTAGGATTACAAGCGGCTTTACATGGGTTTGGGGCGCTTAACTCCCTGAGCTATCTCCCTAACCCTTTTCTGTTCTTTTGGCTCCTCTTCCTCATAGCCCCTCCCCCAATGGAGGAGTTCTTCCAAATACCAGTCAAAGTTCTACCGCTTAGCCGTGTCTCTAGCTCTCTCTCTCTCTCTCTCTCTCTCTCTCTCTCTCTCTCTCTCTCGTTCTCTCTCTCTCTCTCTCTCTCTCTCTCAAAACATTTATTTATTTTTATTTTATGTGCATTGGTGTTTTGCCTGCATGTGTGTCTGTATGAGGGTATCAGATCTTGGAGTTACAGATAGGTGTGAGCTACCATGTGGGTGCTAGGATTTGAACCCAGGACCTCTGGAAGAGCAGTCAGTGCTTTTAACCACTGAGCCATCTCTCCAGCCCCTTTAGCTCTCTCTTTTGTTTTTTTATTTTGAGAGACGATATCACTAAATTACCCAAAGTGGCCTTGAACTTGTTGTATAGCTGAGGCCAGCCTCGGCCTTTCAATCTTCCTGCCTCAGCCCCCTGAGTAGATGGAATCACACGCCCGTGTATCAGTCCTCTTCCTGCTTATTTCTCTTCCTTAATAGTGTTTACTTATTTCTTTGGCTTTTGGAATAGAGTCTCTTAGCTGAGGGTTAGTCTCGAACTCCTGATTTTCCTGACCATACCTTCCCAGGGCTGGGATTATAGTCTGTGTTACCCAGCTTTTAGCTCTGAGAGCAGCCACCCCAAAAGGGAAGCACAGCTTCTCTGGTTCTGAACTCCTTTTTGCTACACACGACCTCACAAAGAACAGTAAGTAAGGAGAAGCTGACCCTGCACGGTGACGTAGTCGCTCCTGGTGTATTCCGAGGTCTGCATTTGGATGCCGGACAGGATGCCAGCCTGACAGCGGAACACTACCACGTGGTCTTGCTCCTCGATGGGGAACTCAGTTAGCACAAAATTCTGGTTTGAAGTTTTGTCTTTCCGCAGCTTGACAACCGTTGTGTCCAGCTCTACCTTCTCAATTTTAAAATGTATCGGTGGCTTTTCCTCCCGGACAGAACAATTGACTGTCACAACTCCACCTTCTGTTACCTCCTTTTTGTCCAGTGTCACTGTGGGGTTGGGTACACCTTTGGAGATAAGAAAAGGGCAGTTAGGAGCAGTTCCTCACAACGGTCCATCTCCCTCACCCATCACGGTGGCTTAATCCCAGAGATTCAGCCCTACCCACCGCAGGGAACGCTGGGCATTTGTGTGTCTGCCATTGTACTTTCAACTTTAAAAATATAACTTTAAAAATATAATACGATTGACGTTCTCTCTCTCTCTCTCTCTCTCTCTCTCCCTTTGTCTCTCTCTCTCTCTCTCTCTCTCTCTCTCTCTCTCTCTCTCTCTTCTTTCTTTTTCAGACAGGGTTTCTCTGTGTAACAGCCTTGGCTGTCCTGGAACTCTCTTTGTAGACCAGGCTGGCCTCGAACTCACACCTGCCTCTGCCTCCCAAGTACTGGGATTAAAGGCGTGCACCACCACCACCCATCTGAAAATAGGACAAATTTAATCTCTCTTGAGATTTCATAGCCCTAAAGAGCAGAGAGACGTGTGGGAAACAGCCATGTGTTCATAACAACTATGACACAGCCTGGTAAGTGTTTCGTTAGGTGACGTCATACTAGGAATTGAGTAAACTGGCCCAGACTGAGATGGCATAATATCAGTAGGTGATACATCTCATGGGTCCACTATTGCTCATGGTTGACTGAAGCACTGTACCACATACAGCTGAGTGTGTGGTCCACTGGTAGGCTAGAAGCCTTGCTTTAAGCACTCTGTTATTTTCATTTCACTAGCGACAGCTCCAGAGCTTAATGTTTTTTATTGCATTTTATTTATTTATTTATTTATTTATTTATTTATTTTTTGATGTTGTGTGTGGTCCCAAGAGGGCTACGGTATGTGTGTAGAGGTCATGGGACGCGAAGGGGGTCAGTTCTCTCCTTCCCCCAGGTGGGTCGAGGGTACTGAACTCAGCTCATCTGGCTTGACAGCAGTAACTTTAGCCCTCTGAGCCACCTCTGTGGCCCCCCATTCTGATGTTTAGAATGGCTTGTGGCCTTGCCCAGATGGTGACCCAGAGAGAGAGATTGCAGTCCACTGGGGTTTTGTTGTTGTTGTTGTTGTTGTTGTTGTTGTTGTTGTTGTTGTTTGGTTTGGTTTAGTTTTGGTTTTTCCAGAGTTTCTATATGTAACAGGCCTGGTTATCCTAGACCAGGCCAACCTTGAAACTCACAGAGATTTATCTCAGTGCTGAGATGAAAGGTGTGTGCCACCAACACTCACAGTGGCACGGCCTGTGGTCTGTCACTGAGGATAGAGGGGCATTAAACACCGCAAGGACTGGCGCCCTGGGAGAAATCAAGTGTGTTAAGAAAGTGCTAGAAGAAACTCAGGAGCTGGGTCTGGGGACATACGCCTGTAGCCCCAGTGCACAGGAGACTGAGGCAGGAGCACTGTTCCTAGATCTTAGTTTGAATCCAGCCCAGGCTGTGCGGAAACCGTGTTTCAGAGAGAGGGTGGAGAGAGTAAAGCAAGCCACTGAGTAGAGTTCTGAAGGAAAAAAAGGGGGAAACGTAGTCTGTGACATAAGGAGGATTGGGAAGGGTAAGGTGGAGGATGGGATGGGGTGAAGGGTGTGGGCGTGAGGAAGGAGTGAGAAATGCTCTGACACAGAAAAGTTTTTTTTTAAAAGCCTGCACTTTCAGGTTGGGAGAATGCCCAGCAGTGACGGAGAGGTTAACCAGTGTGACCATTCCTTCTCAGCTACTGTCCGTGCTCGCCCACGGTCAAACCCCAGGACTCACCATTCACTGACACCTCGTATTCAGGAGTGGTTTTCTCCTTGTTGTTCAGGACCACGGTGCATTTGTACATCCCTGAGTGGAAAACCCGAGCCTGGGGAATGAAGAAGCTCTCCGTGTGCTCCCTGGAGGAGACGTTGTACACCAGAGCGTCGTCCTTATAGAACAGCATCAGGTGCTGAGGCCTGATGCTCGAGGTGGTGCTGACATCCACCAGGCACTGCAGGGTCAGGTTTTGCCCGTTCGACACCTTCCAGGACGGCACGCTTTCCATGTGGACGCTGTTGATGGTGAAAGCTGAAGGTAAAGTAGGAGGAAGGACAACGCTGTTACCTCAGAAACAGCGTCATCCAGAGGTCAACACGGGACACACACACACACACACACACACACACACACACACACACACACACAAGTACACACTAGTTGGCATAATAAACAGTGATTCTCTATCCTAAAGTCAGACATGCCTAGGATTGCTCCACCCACTCCCAGACCTAATGGAACCAGAAGATTTCTAGTTGTCCCACTCTCTCCCATTCCCTTACCTCCCCATCTTCCTCTGCACGCCCCCCCAGCCCCCACCACTTCCTCTGTTCCCTCTCCTTTCCTTTTGTATTTTTTTTTTTTTAAGGAAAAAAATTTTTTTGTTGTTTTTTTGTTTTGTTTTTCGAGACAGGGTTTCTCTGTGTAGCCTTGGCTGTCCTAGACTCACCTTGTAGACTGGGGCTGGCCTCAAACTCACAAAGATCTGCCTGCCTTTGCCTCCCGAGTGCTGGGCTTAAAGGCGTGTGCCACCATTGCCCGGCAAGGAAAAGTCTTTTTTTTTTTTTTTTTCTAAAGATTCTGCCCACACGTGTGACCACAAGAAGGCACAAAATCTCATTACAGGTGGTTGTGAGTCACCATGTGGTTGCTGGGAATTGAACTCGGGACCTTCAGAAGAACAACAGATGGTGCTCTTAACCTCTGAGCCATCTCTCCAGCCCTTATTTATTTATTTTTGAGACAAGGTTTCTCTGTATAAGAGGCCTGGCTGTCCTGGGACTCACTTTGTAGACCAGGCTGGCTTGAACTCGCAGAGATCCTCCTGCCTCTGCCTCCTGGGTGCCACTCTTTCTTCCTTCTTTTATCTCATTTAATCCCCTAACATTTAAAATGCTTTCTATAGTAACTGTTTTTTAAGACCCTGTGGGGAAATATAGACCACATTATACAAAATGAATGTGCAGTATTGGTCAGGTGTGGGGCTAACATCTGTAAATCCCAGCATTTGAAAGACTGAGGCAGGAGGATTACTATGAGCTCAAGGCCAGGCCAAGTCTCAGAGTGAGACTGTGTCTCAAGTTAAAATAAATAAGTAAATGAGAGAGAGGGAGGGAAAGAGGGGAGAGAGAGGAGAGAGAGAGAGAGAGAGAGAGAGAGAGAGAGAGAGAGAGAGAACGCACTATAGGATTATAGCAAGTTCAAGGCCAGCCTAAATTACATAGTCAATCTCAGGCAAGCCAGTGAAATTCTAAAATCTCAAAGGAAGGAAGGGCTCGGCGTGGTGGCACACACCTTTAATCCCAGCACTCAAGAGGCAGAGGCAGAAGCAGGTGGACCTCTGTGAGTTCAAGGCCAGCCTGGTCTACAAAGTGAGTCCAGGATAGCCAGGGCTACACAGAGAAACCCTGTCTCAAAAAACAGAAACAAAAAAAAAAGTCAGTACCAGAAATATAGTATGTAAAAACTATAAAATTCCCTATGCTGTGGCTGGAAGGTGATTGTCATTTAGTGGGCTCAGAGGTGTCACCAGATGAGGAAGATTTTAAACCACTTTTTTTGTTGTTGTTTTTGTTTTTGTTTTCCGAGACAAGGTTTCACTCTGTAGCCTTGGCTATCTTAGACTCCCTTTGTAGACCAGGATGGCCTCAAACTCACAGTGACCTGCCTGCCTCTGCCTGCCTCTGCCTCCCTAGTGCTGGGATTAAGGGCATGTGCCACCATGCCTGGCTTACTTTTTTATTTTGGCAGAGCTTTATGTAGCTTAGAATGTCTGCTGGTTCTTTATACAGCTGAGAATAACTGAACTTCTGGTCCTCCTGTCTCCGCCCCCAAGCCAGTGGTCCTCAATCTTCCTAACGCTGTGACTTTTATACTTCATGTTGTGGCCACCCCCGACTGTAATGGAAGTTTTGATTTCCTTTTTTTTAAGAACCTCAGTTATATTAGGTAAATTTGTTTTTGTTTTAATCCCAAATGTGGGATACGGGGCTGCTTTTAGCTTGTCCACAGCCTCGCACGGGCTAGAAGAGGGGTGTGGTCTTTGTCAGCTACAGATAGTTTAATTCTGAAGACACTGAGAGGGTATAAACATCAGAGTACTGAGAGAGAAAAAAGGCTTCTGAGAAAGAAGCAGTCTGCTGCTCCCCGTGCTGTTGCTGGCGCATCCTGCTGTGTTTGCCGTTGCTGGTTCCCTGGACTGCTGGCTATCCTGAGACTGAGGTTGCTGTTGCCCCCAGAGAACCTGATGGCCCTAAGCAGCCAGGAGCAGTAAAGAGATCTCCATCCCTTCTCCTCACTAACCTCTCTCTCCTACCTAAGGTTGGGGTGTTGAATGGTAGTAGAGTGAGCCGGGTGTGGTGGCGCACACCTTTAATCCAGCACTTGGGAGGCAGAGGCAGGTGGATGTCTGTGAGTTCTAGACTAGCCTGGTCTACAGAGTGAGTTCAATAACAGCCAGGACTACAAGAGAAACCTTGTCTCAAAAAACCAGAAAAAAAAAAAGTAAAGAAAGAAAGAAAAAGAAAGACATTAGGGTGGGTAAGGAAGGGAGGTAGAGGCATAAGGAAAGCAAATCCAATAGTTTCAAAAGGTGCTACACCCAACCATAAAATGATTTTCATTGCTTCTTCATAAGTGTAATTTTGCTACTGCTATAAATCATAATTTAAGTATCTGATACGCAGGATATCCGATATGCAACCCCCAAAGGGGTCTTGACCCACAAGTTGAGAACCCCTGTCCTAAGTGCTAAGATTAATGTGTGTGTCACTAGGCTAGGTTTACGGAGACTAGATGAGGCCAAAACATCATTCCACATAAAATAGATAAACCTTGAAAAAAATCTAGAGCCAATTAAAAAAAAAAAAAGATCATTTAAAGCTGAGTATTGTGGCTGGCTCACATCTGTAATCCTACCCTAGGAAACTGAGGCAGGAGGTTTCCTATGAGTTCAAAGCATACATGCATACATAAGAAAATTAAAACATAGCCAAGCACAGTGGCACACACCTGTAATCCCAGCACTCAAGGAAGCAGAGACAGGAGGATCTCTGTGAGTTCGAAGCCAACCTGGTCTACAAAGCGAGTCTAGGACAGGCCAAGGCTACACAGAGAAACCCTGTCTCAAAAACAAACAAACAAACAAACAAACAAACGAAAAAACCAAAAAATAAAATGAAAGAAAGAAAACAACAATAACAACAAAAAGTTCAGTTCTTGCCATAGTCACACATGTCCATTATTGTACGATAATCTAAATCTCCTCCTTGTCAGACCAAGAAAGATCTTCACAAATCAGTATTTTGGACCACCTTGCTCTAAAACACACAGTCACGAACTGTACCAGAGTGACTGAGAGAAGGCATCTGGGCTGAATTTTATCCCAGAACCAGGTTCACATATTAAATCCTAACCTCCAGTCCTGCAGAACGTAACTCTACATGGACCTCGGGCCCTGTACTAAGGACGTTAAATTAAATTAAACTGAGGCCAGTAGTGTGAACTCTAATTCACTAGATCTGTGTTCTTGTCTTATGAACATGGGTCCCATGTGAGGACGTGGCGGGGGGTGGGTTGCTTTGAATTTAAGACAAGTCTACTAGATCCTATGTTTAAAAAAGGAAAGAAAGAAAAGACATAGAGAGGGCAGTCATCCGGGATCAGGAGAGACCTCAGAAGCCAGACTTTGATCCCGGATGCCTAGCCTTCCGAGAAGCAATACGTTTCTCTTTACGTCACCCAGTCTGTGGTATGTGCTGCGTCAGATGGAGTTTAGGCATGGCGCCTCGAGGCCGTTAGTACAGCTCTCGGGAGACTGAAACAAGATTATTACTGTGGGCTCGAGGGCTTGAGCTACACAGAAAAACCCTGCCTTCCCGGGCACGTAGTTGATAGAACCCTGGCCTGGCTTGCGTCATGAAGCTCTGGGTACAATCCCCAGCACTACATTATCAAAAAGAAAAGCGCCAGTGAGATGGCCTGGTGACCTGAGTTTAACTCCTGGGCCCCACCCGGTGGAGGGAGAGAACCATACTGCACCAAGTTCTCCCCTGATCTTCATGTCTTCATATGTGCAGAGTGGCTGTCCTCCTCCAGATTAATTGTTTTTTTAATTTAAAGAAGAAACTAAAACCCTGTTTCACAACACACACACACACACACACACACACACACACACACACACACACACACACACACACACACGCCCCACATACCATTAATGCCTGCACTCAGTTGACCAGTCTACTCTACAAGGCAAGTTCCATGCCATCCAGGGCTACACAGTAAGACCCTGTCTAAAACAAACAACCCCCAAACAAACAAATGCAAAATTCTCAAGACAACTCCTTCTCAGGAAATGAGCAGCCGTAGGCCTCCCCTGCTGTGAACAGGGCCGTCAGTTATCCCCAAGCTGTTGCTTTTTTCAGCTCTGGGCCCCACTCAGCCCAGCCTGGCCTCCCCCTCCAGAGCGGAAGATGGCCCGGAATCTTCGATCCTCCTGCCTCCACCTCCCAAATGGTGCTAGCTGACAGGCAGGGGTCACACTTGGTTCTGAGACACTGAAGAGTGAGCCCAGAACTTCAAAGCTGCCAGGCAAGCACTGCACCGCTGGAGAGCCAGCATCGCTCTCAGCACAGGAAAAACAACTGGGACACCGTAGCTGGATTCTATCCATACAGAATAAATGGGAGTTTTAAAGACTTGTTTCTTCTCTGTTTCTAGACATTTATTTCACACAGAACGATTTATAACATCATAATATCCAAACTGCCTAGCATGTATAAGGTCCTAGGTTCGATCCCCGGGACTGCCAGAAATAAATAAACTAACGAGTTCTTTAGGTTATCAGGTCTGTTCATACTGATGTATGGTCTCCATCCCGTTATTGGCTACTATATAGACAGTTTCCTGAACCAGCCGCCCTTAGCTAGTTAGGGCTGAGAGTTTATTATCATTTTCAACATCATTATTATTTGGTTGTTTGAGACAGGGTTTTTCCGTGCATTCCTGGCTGTCTTGGAACTCACTCTGTAGACTAGGCTGGCTTCCAACTCAGAGATCTGCCTCACGAGTACTGGGAATAAAGATGCATGCTACTATACCCAGCCATTCAGAAGTTAGCTTTTTTGTTTTTGTTTTTGTTTTTTTTTTTTCCGAGACAAGGTTTCACTGTGTAGCCTTGGCTGTCTTGGACTCACTTTGTAGACCAGGCTGGCCTCGAATCACAGCGATAATCCATCTGCGTCTGCCTCCCGAGTGCTGGGAGAGTTTTTGTTTGTTTGTTTAACTCCCGTTGGCTTTCTGCTTCTATATGTTGAAATGAGAATGCTGACACATCTGCACTCCTTGGTATTTTTTTTTTTTCCTTTGTGTTGGGAAATCAAAGCTAGTATTTTTTGAATGACAGGCAAGCATTCCATCACCGAGCCACACTTTGCCCAGCCCCACGCCCCTACCTCCATATTTTTATCTTGGACAGTGGCTGTGGTGCTAAAGCAGCCTGGACCGACAGATAGTTCCTTCTTTCCTTCTTCACACCATTCGTGGCAAAGTACCACAGGACAGGGGTCTCTCTAGGTCAGGTCCTGTCCCCAGAGCTGAATGGCTCAGAACACACACACATACACACACACACACACACACACACACACACACAGAGAGAGAGAGAGAGAGAGAGAGAGAAAGAGTCTGTCTCTCTTTGTCTCTGTCCCTCTCCCATTCCCCTGTCTTTGTCTCTCTTGCTGTCTCTGTCTCTGTCTCTCTCTCTTTCACACACACACACACACACAAATAATAGATGCAAAAAATTAAGTTTAAACAAAACATTACTGTTGTCTCTTCCTTCTTTTAAAAACTTTTTATCGTGTATGTGAGTGTATGTCTGTGTATTTGTTTATGTACATTAAGGCAGTGTCCAAGGAAGTTAGAAAGGGGTGTCAGGTGCCCTGGAGCTGGAGTTACAGGCCATTGTAAGCTGCCCAACATGGGGGCTGGTATTCAGACTTTCATTGCAAAAGCAGTAAGAGCTCTGAAGCATCGAGCCATCCCGGCTCCCTGCCCTCATCTTCTTCTAAGAGAGGATCCAACCAGGCCAGTAAACCACTGAAGTTGCCAGAAATGCCTCCCCTCAGAGAAGGAATGCCTCCCTTCCCAGAATCTGTTCCATCTAAAGACGAGCTAGGGCAGGGAAGGCTTAAGTAAGTATCCCCTTTATGAGACAAGGAACTTTTCCTTCTTAGAAAATAATACTCGGGCTTGGGAGATGGCTTAGAAGTTAAGAGCACCACTTGCTCTGCCAAAGGTCCTGAGTTCAATTCCCAGCAACCACATGGTGGCTCACAACCATCTGTAATTCAGTCAGCAGGCACACATACATTCAGAACTTTGTATACATAATAAATAAATAAATAAAAAGTTTTTTAAGAAGAGAAAGAAAATAAATCTTGCAGGGCGTGGTGGCATATGCCTTTAATCCCAGCACTTGGGAGGCAGAGGCGGGTGGATCTCTGTGAGTTTAAGGCCAGCTTGGTCTACAGAGTGAATTCCAGTATAGCCAGGGCTATTACACAGAGAAACCCTGTCTCAAAATCACCAAAAAAAAAAAAAAAGAAAGAAAAAAGAAAAAAGAAAAAAAAAGAAAAAAAAGCACTTGGGAGGCAGAGGCAGAGACAGATGAATGGCTGTGAGTTCGAGGCCAGCCTGGTCTACAAAGCAAGTCCAGGACAGCCAAGGCTACACAGAGAAACCCTTTCTCAGAAAACAGCAACTCACCATGTAGCCCTGGCTGTCTTGGCACTAAGTAGGTAGATCAGGCTGGCCTTGAACTCACAGAGCTCCACCCGTCTCTGCCTCTGCTGGAGTTAAGGTATGTGCCACCACGCTTGGCTACTGAGGCTTTTGTAGTGAGGCCGCGTGGGATGTCATCACGGGTGAGTTCTCTCTAACACACATCCACTAGCGTAACACTCACCTGGTTCATTGCAAGGAAATTTATATTCCCATCCTGCCAGGGGGAATATTACAGGATGGGAGAGGGGAAAACATTGCAGAAAGCTTGAGGAGCCAGGTGACGGGGGCACACCTCTAATCCTAGCACCCAGGAAGCAGAGGCAGTACTACCAAGCACAGTGAAACCCTGCCTTGGGTTGGGGTGTGGCTGGGGGGGGGAGGGGGGAGTCAGGGGAGACCAGAGAAGGGGCTCAATGATTAAGAGCACTTGTTCTCCCAGAATTAGGGTTCCCTGCACCCACATCTCACAACCCATCTGTAGGTTCTAGACGATCCAGTGTTCTCTACTTGGAAGCCAAGTGCCTGTACATATGAAAAAATTTAAATAATAATAAAAATAGGGCTGTTGAGATAGCCCAGCAAACAAAGGTGTTTATTGCCATGTCTGTTGACTGAGGGAGCTTGGGGAGCCCTAGGACTCACACGGTAGGAAAGAATCAACTCCTGATAGTTTTTCTCTGACCTGTACAAGTACATCATGGGAGGCACACACAAGCACAGGCACACAGGCAGGCACAAACACATGTGTGTGCGCACACACACACAATAAATAAATAAACAAATAAATAGTGCATTAAAAATTAAAAATAAGAAGCTAGATGTGGTGGCGCACAGCTTTAATCCCAGCACTCGGTGAAGCAGAGGCAGGTGGATCGCTGTGAGTTTGAGGCCAGCCTGGTCTACAAAGTGGGTCTAGGACAGCCAAGACTTCATAGAGAAAACCTGTCTTAAAAAAAAAAAAAGAAAGAAAGAAAGACACAGAAAACAAAACAAAACAAAATAAAAAATAAAAGAAAATTTCCAAAATGATTCTCCCTCTGAGAACATGAACACACACACTGTTCACTACCACCAGGGCAGCCCCCCTGCCCTAGCCAGCCTTTAAAGTCACCCTTGGCCCTGCTTGTCACATCTCCCATTATCCAGGGTTATTTATATGACATATATCTATACGTGTGGAGCCAGATGCTCCTTCTCCCATCAGTTACAGACACGGACAGCTTCAAGCTCTCCCCTCCAGGACAGCTGCCTGGGCCGAGCCAACTGCACATCTCCTGGGAGCAGCTTAATGGAGGGAATGTCTCACCGGATGCACCGGGAGGCAGAGGCAGGTGGATCGCTGTGAGTTTATTTATTTATTTATTTATTTATTTTTGGTTTTTCAAGACAGGGTTTCTCTGTGTAACAGATCCAGCTCTCCTGGAACTCTCTCTATAAACCAGGCTAGCCTCGAACTCACAGAGATCCTCCTGCCCCTGCCTCCCCAGTGCTGGGATTAAAAGCATATGCCACCACGCCCAGCCTGTCTCAATCTCCTAAGTCCTTAGGGCTTAGTCATGAAAACAAACAAACAAACAAACAAACAAAATAAAATCAAGCAAAGAAAAAAAATAGCACCCCCCAGCCATCTTGAGAATTCTTCATGTCTATAAGACAGAAAGTCTACTCTTCTCTGTAAGTAAATATCCCGAGCAGGAGCACAGGAGCACAGAGGTCTTGCCAGCACAGAGGTGCGTAACTCATGGCTTGGGGGACTTGGGCTCTGGGAAGTGGTGTACATAGTGTTGGCGGTGTCCCACAGACTTCCTGTTATGCACAACTGACTTTTCTGGAAGGCTTTCCACTACCTCAACTCTCCTCATTAAACCTCAAACGGTTCAAAACTGTTATAAAGAACAGAGCACAGAACAGCCTAAAGAGATCTGAGAGAAGGCTGATGGGAAAAACCCTGAGTAACAAAGTCTTCACAGTGGGGCTGGAGAGATGGCTCAGTGGTTAAGAGCACTGTCTGCTCTTCCAAAGGACCTGGGTTCAATTCCCAGCACCCATATGGCAGCTCACAACTGCCTGTAACTTCAGATCTGATACATGCTGGCCAAACACCAATGCACATAGAGTAAAAGTAAATAACTTTTTTTTTTTGAGGCAGAGTTTCTCTGTGCAGCCTTGGCTGACCTGGACTCTTTTTATAGACAAGGCTGGCCTCAAACTCACAGCGATCCACCTGCCTTGCCTCCCCAGTGCTGGGATTAAAGGCACGTGCCACCATGCCTGGCGCAATAATTTTTTTTTTTAAGCCTTCACGGCACTGATAAGTCACAATGCCACACCAGGAGGCAGTGGTGGCACCTCACACCTTTAGTCTCAGAACTCTCAGGTAGGAGGCAGAGGCAGATGGCTCTCTGAGTTCGAGGCCAGCCTGGTCTACAGAGTGAGTTCTAGGATGGCAGAGCTACACAAAGAAACCCCATCTGGAGGGAAGAAAAACAAAAAGACACAATGCCAAACACTAAAATGATGGGGCCTTCTTCCTGAATCAAGGCCTCCTTGGCAAGATGAGCCACCCGCCATCAGCTAGCCACCTGGCTCTCAACCTGGAAATGACTCAGAGTTGGGGGAGCTCCCCCCCCCCAACTACCCACTATTGTCAAGAAAATTACAAAGCTCCTGGGAGCATGGAGTTCCTGAGGAGCTTCCATGTTTGCAGAGAACATACTGCCCCGTCTGCCCGAGGACTCTCAAACATGGTCACTTCACGTTCCTAGCCACGTGACATTTATGCTACACCTGTGCCAGGTCACTGGGCTTTCAGGGAAAATAAGAAATTACCCCTGCTAGCCAGGCATGATGGTGTACGCCTTTAATCCCAGCACTCAGGAGGTGGAGGAAGGTGGATTGCTGTGAGTTCGAGGCCAGCCTGGTCTACAAGGCAAGTCCAGGACAGCCAAGGCTACACAGAGAAACCCTGTCTCAAAAAACAAACCAAAAAAAAAGGAAGTAGAAAGAAAGAAAAAGAAAAGAAATTACCCCTGCTGTCTGCGTAACTACGCGCACGTGAGCACACGCACACATGCACACACTCAGGCTGGTAGAGACCCTAGTGGCTATAGTCCAGTCTTATCTAATGCAGAGAGGAAGAGCTTGCCCAGGAAGAGGGCAAAGACAGTGTGCAGGACGTGCCCCGGGACTGAGTCAGCTGGCCAAAGGCAGGCTGCGGTCGCTCAGAACATCATGTGTCAGGACACAGGGGCGCGAGAAACCTGTGGCATGGCCAGTTCTGAGAGGGAAGCAGGAAAGAGGGGTCATGTCGGTCAGGATGGTGATGCCAGAATGAACTGGAGTTCGAGAAAAATCTCCGGGGCCTCTGACTCCACGTCAGTGAGCACCCTGCGGCGGTTCAGATGAAAGTGGCTGAGGTAGCCGGGTGGTGGTGGCACACGCCTTTAATCCCAGCACCCGGGAGGCAGAGGCAAGTCCTTAATCCTAGCACGCAGAGGCACTGTGGTCTTCAGAGCAAGGTCCAGAATAGCCAGATCTGCACAGAGAAACCCTGCCTCAAAAGTAAGTTCGTATGAATAAATAAATGAAAATTTTTTTAAAAAATTAAATTTTAGATTACATTTTAGCACAATTTTTCAATGCTTAATTTGACTGACTACAGACTGAAAATGGAAGACAGGTTCCTGGCTACGAGAATGCCAAGGAAAGGAGAAAAGAAAAGACAAAGCCTTGGTACTGAGAGGAAATCTGAAGGCCTGGCACAGGAATAAACTGTAGGCCCAGGATTGAAGGCCGAGGCTCAGGGGAGAGGAATGGAGCCGTAGGAGGCTGAGGAGAGAATATGGCTGAGGAGAAGCTAACGGGGAAGCTCCAGAGACAGGAGAGGGGGTGGGCAGTCAGTCTCCCCAGGGAGCGAGCAAGGAGGGCTTCCTAGGAAGAAAAAAAGAAAAACAAAACAAAACAAAAAACCAGAAGGAAATCCTAAGTCAGAGAAGACAGATCCGGGTACGATCTTTAGTCAAGGGCAGCAAAAGTTCCGGGATGGAAAAGACTTGGCGTCAGGTGGTCTTTGGTGACTCCTTAGAGAGGAGAGACTCCAGGCAGGGAGGTCGCGACCTGAGGAAGCTGAGGGGGGGACTGGCCATTCTAAAGTAGCTTCCAGTTTCCAACAGGAATGGACACAAGTAGGGGTGGGTAGTTTAATATATGATTTTTTTTTTCTTTCATTCTTTTTTTTTTTTTTTTTTAAGAGCCACCAATTGGGTTTGTCTATGCGGAGAAAGGAACTGGGAAATCAAATGGAGATTCTCAACGTGGGCGTGGGGGCGCTGGTGAGGTGGCCCCAGTGGTTGAGAGCAGTGTCTGATCCTCAAAGCGGGAGAAAAGACAGGAATAAATGTAGCCATGAGGTCCCTATGATGAGGAATTGATGGGCTCCGGCCCAGGTGGCCCAGCGGGGACCCTGGAGGGGAGCCAGGAGGATGGGTGGGGAGGGAGATTAGCCAGCTGCCAGAGCCAGGCGGGAAGTCCAGGGAGTTCCCTCCAAGCCCTCTGTTTTCTAGATGAAGAAGTCATCTCCTATAATAAGGGAGGCAGGCTGCAGTGTGGGGAGAGGTAGAGATGGTCTGGGGGCCTGAGCGAGGAAGGAAAGGGGTCCACGTTTGGCCAGGACCTGACTGACTCGCAGAGCGGGGGCCACTTGGAATAAACAGAGTGGGTGGACTGGCTTGCTTAACCCTAGTGTTGAGCTGGCGCAGCTGGGTCTCAGTTGTCTGGATCGTAAAACAGATCTGAGGGGGTCAGCAGGCAGGCAGGACCTAAGTGGAGCTGAGGCAAGAAGGAAACGGTTCTCTAAACAAGGCCAAGAGGCCCTTCCCATCTCAACTCACAGGCTGTGCTTCTTTTGTTCTACTCACAGGGGCTGGGACAGGGACAGCGTGGCAGCCCTGTCCCTTGAGCAAGGTGCAAACCAGGTTTACTTGGTTTTTTTGCTTAGTTTGATTTTGGTTTCATTTGGTCCTACACCCCGCCCCCGGCTGCCCCCCACCACTAGACATGGGTTCTCTGTGTAGCCTTGGCTGTCCTGGACTCACTTTGTAGGCCAGGCTGGCCTCGAACTCACAGCGATCCGCCTGCCTCTGCCTCCCGAGTGCTGGGATTAAAGGCGTGGGCCACCACCGCCCGCTGTTACCTCTGACTTAGTTCTGGAGCTTTGCCATCTGTTGAGCTGTATTGCAGCCCCTGGGCAGGCCCTCCTCTGAGGTGCTCTAACTGCTGCCCTTCCTATATTGCCCCTTTTGTCAGCTCAAAGAGAAACCTGTACCCTAAACCCCTAAAAGCAGTCCAAGTGACCTCTGAAGGGAGATCCAATTCCACCCAACCCATCCCTCTTTTTGTCGCTCCGGACATTATTTTCTGAACCAGAACAGCAGCTGGACTGAAGCCTTTTCTTTCTTTCTTTCTTTCTTTCTTCCCTTCTTCTTCTTCTTCTTCTTCTTCTTCTTCTTCTTCTTCTTCTTCTTCTTCTTCTTCTTCTTCTTCTTCTTCTTCTTCTTCTTCTTCTTCTTTTGGTGAGACACAGTCCTGGACTGTCCTGGGCTCGCTTTGTAGACCAGGCTGGCCTCAAACTCACAGTGATCCACCTGCCTCCACCTCCCAAGTGCTGACATTAAAGGCGTGCGCCACCACCACCCTGGCTGAAGCCTTTTCTATGCCAATTAACCTGTCTCCTCGACAGCTCTCAAACACCTTAGAGGAATTCCAGATAGGAGCTCCCTTCTATGAGGTGGTCCATGACTAGCTCTGACTCCCACTAAGGGTGGGCTTTGTTCCCTCCTCCAAGAATGATGCTGCGATGCTGCGTCTCACCAACAAATCCCAAGTGGTCACAAGCCTCCCCCCCCCCCCCATGTATTGGCTTTTAGTTCCCACCCTCTCTGGCTCCTCCGCTGATGACTCCTTATCCTCACACTCACATTTCACCTGTCTTGTAAGTGTTTTACCCTCTGAATTTCCCCCTATACCAAAACAAGCAACTCCTCCACCCCCATGGCTCTCACCCTTACGACAAGGGCTCTAATAGGTAGAACACAGCCAAATGACCAATCAGATTAAGGAAGCCTGATCTTGGTACAACAAGCCGTAATCACTCTACAAAATCAAATAGATTTCCTGGCTGCAGTGATCCTCCAAAACAGCAGAGGACTAGACTTAATAATGGCTAAAAAAGGGAGCATTTGTGCCTTCTTAGGGGAAAAGGCTGTTTTTACGCAAACAAGCATGGCCTAGTACAGAAAAATGCTAAACAATTCTTAGACTCAAACAGAGACAGGGTAGACAATATTTCCTGAACTGCTTGGGGGGCCACTGATCTCCCCACTCCTTGGCAGACCCAACCATGATGGTTGTACTAGCCTTGCCCTTTGGTCTCTGCCTTTTCAGCTGTCTCACCAAGCTCTCACTTTGTTCTTCCAACAAAGACTGCACGCTTTCACCTCCCAAAGGACCACTCAATTCTTCATGGCTAAAAGCTGCCAGCTCCTATGCCACCTGGAAGGGGCCTGGGCATGCTCCTTCCACCTCTGAGACCCCACCACAGCTAGAAAATCTCTCCCTGCCATGCAGCTACAACTACAATGCAATTACAACTCTTTCCCCTTCTTCTTTTTTTGGGGGGTGGGGTGGGGTTCAAGACAGGGTTTCTCTGTGTAGCTTTGGCTGTCTTAGACTCACTTTGTAGACCAGGCTGGAATGGAACTCACAGCGATCTGCCTGCCTCTGCCTCCTGAGTGTTGGAAATAAAGGTGTGTGCCACCACGCCCGGCCTCCTCCACTTCTTCCTCCTCCTCATTATTATTATTATTATTATTATTATTATTATTATTATTATTTTCCTTCTCCTCCTCCCCCTTTTTCTTCCTCTTCCTCCTTCTCCTTTTCTTCTTCTTCTTCTTCTTCTTCTTCTTCTTCTTCTTCTTCTTCTTCTTCTTCTTCTTTTGTTTTGTTGGTCTGCCTCTGGAGTGCTAGGATTAAAGGTGTGTGCTACCACTGCTGGGCCCCTTTTTCTTTTTATCCTTTCAGATTTGCTGTATATTGTATAATAGCCTGGGGTGATGAGGAATTGAGTCAGGCTGAACTGGGCATTAGCCCCTAGCCAGAAAGAATGGTGCAAACCCAGCCTAACCTTATTCAGCTCCACCCGAAGAAACAGTGTGCCTGGGTACCAAAAAGAACCCACCCTGCTCCCAGCCCAAGCACCAAAAAGAGGTGTAACTTTCTGGTAACCACACACACAGGTCTCCCAGCCCCTCAAACAAAGTGCTCAACCTTCACCCCCTCAGAAAGATTGAGCTCCCTCACTGATCTAAAAACAGCACCTTCAGCCTGTTGTCTGTTTCTCTGGCTCGTTTTTTCTTTTCTTTTCTTTTCTTTTTTTTTTGGAGGGGGAGAAGTTGAGACAGGATTTCTCTGTGTAGCCTCCGTTGTCCTGGCCTCACTCTGTACACCAGGCTGGCCTCGAACTCACAAAGAATTGCCTGCCTCTGCCTCCCAAGTGCTGGGATTAAAGGCGTGCTCTGCCATGTGAAGCAGAGAAAGAGATGGGAGAATAGTGGGTGCTGTGGAAGACAAGCCATGGGGGTCTTGAGACGCAAGAACCGTCTAGGGCCGGCAGGGCAGACTCCAGACAGGAGATAGGAGAGAGCTGGGCTATAGCTCGGCCAGTAGAGCGCTTGCTTACAACGCTGGCGTTTGATCCCCAGCACTGCGGAAAGCTGGTGTGATGTGTGCCTATGATCTTAGCCCTTGGGATGAAAGCAGGAGGACCAGAAAGTCAATGTCATCCTGAGCCACAGAGTGAGTATGGGTACAAGACACCCTGTTTGTGAAAGAGGGGCAGAGAGGTAGGAGGGCATGGATGAGGTGGAAAGTGACTAGGACAGACATTTAAGTTATAAATGTGTGCTATGGGTGAACATCTTTGCCCTTCACTAATCCCCATGGACAGGGCAAGTGAGCCTTCTCCTTTACGCCAATCTCAACCTCACCCTACTCCACGTCACAGGGTCTGTGGACTGTTTCTGTTTTTATAGCAAGGGGGCAAGGGTCCAAGAAACAAAGCAACACACTGGCCTTTGACATCAGGGGAGGTGACACACTACTGTAATCCCAGCACTAGGGAGGCTGAGGCAAGAGGATTTGAAAGTTCAAAGGCAGCCTGGGCTCCAAAGTGAGTTCGAGACTACCTTAGGATACAGTGGGGAGATTTCTATCGCAAACCAGACCAAGCAAAGCAGAGCAAAACACAGACTCCAGACAGATGTCTGGGTTTCCGGTAGCGGAGATTATAGTGCTGACAAGCCCTGACTTTCTAGGCTGAGGCATGGCTTTCTGAGGCTCGCTGATTCCGTCCCTAAGTGGGGAAGGCTTGATGATAGATAACACATAGTCGGCCTCCGTGCATGTACATCGTCGCCAAGGCAGTAGAATGTCTAAGGAAAGTGGCTGATAGGCCATCAGCCGTCCCCACCCTGGGGCCACAGCTCCATCACTGGCTCAAGTCAGCCCAGGCACTCTCTATAGCTAAAAAGAACTGTAGGTCAGCCTGCAACAGCAGCATCCTTAGTTTTCACACACTGAAGTGACTCCTAACTGTCTGAGTACGTAATCTGTGAGCAGAACCGCAGCCCCTGGGCTGGGTTGAGCCCCTTCCTTTAGAGTCCCAGACCAAGCAAGACAAACCCTTCATCTGAAATTTCCTAAGTTCTCAATTGATGGTGGGTGTGATTTAAAGGCAGACAGAGCCCTTCCCCACATGTGGGCACAGAAGATCTCACTAGAAACGGAGCTAGGCGGGTGGGAAGGGAGACCTGGCCTCTCCTTGTATTTAATCTCTTAGAAGGGAGTCCAAGCCAGGCGTTGGTGGTGCACACCTTTAATCCCAGCACTCAGGAGGCAAGAGGCAGACGGATCGCTGTGAGTTCGAGGCCTGCCTGGTCTACAAGAGTCCAGTACGGCCAAGATAACATAGAGAAACTTTGTCTTGAAAAACAAAACAAAACAAAAAAAAGAAGAAAGGGAGTCCTGACCCCCATGTACAGTCCGTCCCTTCAGCCTTCGTGAGTCTCTCAAGGCAACAGTGTCTCATATGTAAATTTTAAAAGTTGAAAGAAAAAAAATTTTCCTTTAGCCTTTTGTTTTGTGTCTGCCTCCCAAGTGCTGGGATTATAGATACCAAACCGAACCGAATAAGCAGAGTTGGAAAGTAAACAATTGGACACGCAGTATGATGTAAAAGCAAACAGTTTATGACAGAAAGACCACAAACAAATGATGAGCCCTGTCTTTTGTTTTGTTTTTAAATCATCTCCCCAGTTCCAACAAACAGAAACCCACCAAGGTCTAAGAATGAGACTGTTTCTGGAATGTTCTTCTACTGTGCTGTTTCTAAAACACAGTCCTTGAGCTTTGACTCAGAACAAGTTCTTGTTCTAAATGCCTCTATTTCTTTTCTTTTTTTTTTCCTTTTTTTTTTTTTTTTTTTTTTTTGGTTTTTTTGGAAACAGGGTCTCTCTGTGTATCTCTGGCTGTCCTTCTAAATGCCCCTTACCAAAAAAAAAAAAAAAAAAAAAAAAAAAAGTAAGCCAAGACAGAATCCACTTTAGTTTTCCTTTGGAATATTTTCCCTCAGTTGTTAATAAATACCAACCCTTAAGCAGTCCACCATGAGTTAAGACTCTCAGAACAGACACAAAGAAGAAAGTCACATAAAAACACCAGGACTTACAGTTTTCCTGAGCCTGAAGGCTTGCATCTGAAAGAGATAGAGAAAATAAAAAAAAAAAAATTTAAAAATCTGTTGATTTAACTAACTTCAAGTCTCCTGAAACTGAAGGGAGAAGTAGGTTATAAACTCACAGAGCAGCAGTGTGAGCAGCGCGGCCAGGTGCATCTTGCTGACTGAGGCGCACCTCAGCTGCATCCTGAGAGGAGGGCAGGCTCTTGTAGACTGAGGCACGCAGTCAGTTCTGCCTTCCAGTCATGCTCAGGAGAGGAATTCTTTTCCTCGTCACAGACCAGAAGCTGATTGTGTGAAAAGCAGAAACAGCTCTGACAACTTCTCCAGGCACCCAGAGAAAGAGAGAGAGAGAGAGAGAGAGAGAGAGAGAACAGCCCTGGTGCTTGTCAGGTAATGGCGGCCATAGCTGGAAACCAAGGACAATAAGGTCTGGGCTGGCCCTGATATCTCCTCAGGAAATGACTGGCATCCGGAGAGACCACGGAATCTAGTGGCTTTGTCTGGAAGAAAAGAAAACAACAACAACAAAAAAAAACCAGAAATGACATTTGCCTCAAAGTTCTTGAGTCTTGCCTCATCTGGGTTTGGGGACTCCTTCCCCTGACAGGGTGAGGTTTTTTCCGTTTTGTTTTGTTTTGTTTTTAATTTCCCTCCCTTCGGCTTCCACCCAAAAGTGCTTTTGTGGGATACCCAGTAAGGCCTGCCTGCCTTTCCTATGTGCCCCCTAAGGGGGCTGTGTCCACACAGCATAAATCTGGGCCTCCTGTCCTTCCCTGGCTAGCTTTTCTAACAACGTGCAGTATTTGTGAGGAACACTGCTACCCGGACATCGGAGCTGGTGATTCAGTGGAAACGGGGACTTTCTTTAGCCTCTGCAGCGGGCTGTGGTCACTGACTTACCCCCTGTGGCCATCTATACGTGTATGTATGTGCATGTAATCCACACTAGACCATAGGGAGTTTTCATTGCCCTCCAACTCCCAACTTGTGTGTGTGTGTGGGGGGGGGGGTTGGGAGGAGTGAGCCTGGGTTTCTCTGGGTAGCCTTGGCTGTCCTGGATTCACTTTGTAGACCAGGCTGGTCTCACTTTGTAGACCAGGCTGGACTCGAACTCACAAGAGAATCTGCCCACAACCTGTAGGAATTCTCTCCTTCTACCCTGTGGGTCTCGGGATCAAAACTCAGATGACACTTAGATTATCAGGCTTGAGCAGCAGGCACCTTTACCCACTGAATTGTTCCGCCCCCTTTTAAATATTATGTATCTTCATGAATATGTATGCTGGGGGGGTGTCTGTGTGCCTGGAGGTCAGAAGGGGGAATCAGGTCCTTCAGAGCTGTTGGGATTTGAACTCCAGTCCTCCAAGATTGCTCAGTTCACACTTCTCCCGCTCCCTCCGCCCTCCTTCCCTACTTTTTCTTTGGCTGTCATGGGGATTGAACTCAGGATTTCAGGAATGCCAAGCACCTGGTCTACTGTTGAGCTAACATGCCCTATTCCCTGTCTTCATTCTTTCCTTCCTTACTCTGAGGCAGGGGATTGCTCAATTGCCCGCCTGTCAGCGACAAGCGACTGAGATTACAGGTTGTTTGCAGCTGCCTTGCCTAGGGGATTTTCTAGACTGTAATTGGTTTCTTTCACTTTGATGTTTGAAACTTTGTAACATGCTTTGGATGCCCACCCCCCGACCATGTGGCGCACCATCTATTGTAATCCAGCACCACCTGGGGAGGCAGAGGTAGGCAGAGCTCTCAGAGAGAGTTCAAGGCCAGCCTGGTCTACGAAGCCAGCTAAGCTAGCTAAGACTACCCAGAGAATCCCTGTCTTGAAAAAATTAAATTAAATTTAATTAATTAAAAAAAAACTCTCTGGGAAAAGGTAGAGCCTAGGTCCACTTTACCCAGGCCTTGTTTTAACTCTATTTTAGAATCACACCTCATCCTCCCCTGCTCTAAGCTTTAGTTGCTAACGTATAAAGTTCCCAGAATGCATAGCAAAACTTTCCCATTGCTGTGTACCTGCTGAAGCATCCTTTCCCCTCTTTTTTTGCTGACCAATTGTTACTTACTTTTCCTAACTTATTTCAGACATGAATTTCTTTAGAAATTTCCCCACTCTTTCTCAGGCTGAGATGACTTCCTCATGCCCTCTCACATCCCTGGACTTCCTCCTGTCAGACCCTTCGGACAGCCATGTGGCAATGGCCTCTCCTCCTCAAGTGGACTGATACTTCCTTGATGGCAGGGGATGCAATTGGTACTTAGTAGATCAAGAAGCATTAGTCAGGGTCTGGAGAGATAGCTCAGAGGTTAAGAAGCACTGGCTTTTCAAGAGAACCTACCTAAATTCGTTTTGAATAAATCTTGGGGCTGAGTGGTACCAGTTGGTGATTCTGCTTGTTCCATCTACGAGATGCCCTGGGTTCAGTCTCCATCGCGGAGAAATAGTCTTGAATAAGAGAACACCCTGGGAGCAACCGCCTGTTCTATATTTTTTTCCAAGACAGGGTCTCTCTGTGTAGCCTTGGCTGTCCTGGACTCACTTTGTAGACCAGGCTGGACTGGAGCTCACAGCTATCCGCCTGCCTCTGCCACCACGCCTGGCTCTATTTTCAAAGCAATACAAAATCAGGCATTCTACTTGACAAAATGTTAATTTAAAGTCTACAACTGACACATTACTATCTCTTATTTCTAGAAGGAAGTGGTTTGACCCAATACTAAGAAACCATTCTCTGATGAATCAATGGGTGTAAGCAGTGCCACAGGAAGTCTAGGTTTACTGTGTCCATTCTTGAAAGAAAAAAATGCAACTTCATAGATACTTTGTTGAATCTGGAGACCGCATTGGGTGATGTTATCATGTGGTTAATATTGTGTCTCTCAATATATGAGAAATGGCACGTCTTATTTATATCATAATTTCCTTTAGAAATATTCGTGGTTATAATTTGGAAATCTTTTCTACCTTTCACTAAATATTGTAGACATTTTGTTTTTTGAATATGTTTATACATGATATTTCTTTTTTAATTTCAGTTTCAGGTTTTCATAGCTGATGTAAAAAAATAACAGTTGGGTTTTTTTTTTATTGATCTTGGAGCCTAAAACTGATGAATATATTCACCCATTTTTGTTACTTATTTTTTCTTTGTGGAGCCCTAGCTGTCCTAGACTCCCTCTGTAGACCAGGCTGGCCTTGAACTCACAGAGATCCGCTTGCCTCTTAGTTACTTATTTTCTACATATAAGATGATGTCACATGAAAATACACTTCTTATACTTAAAAAAAAAAAAAAAAGCTGGGCACCGTGGCACATGCCTTTAATCCCAGCACTTGGAGGCAGAGGCAGGCAGATTGCTGTGAGTTCCAGGCCAGCCTGGTCTACACAGCCCAGGACACAGAGAAAAACAACAACAACAACAACAACAAAACCACAACTGGCTGCTCTTCCAAAGGTCTTGAGTTCAATTCCCAGCAACCACATGGTGGCTCATAACCATCTATAATGAGATCTGGTGCCCTCTTCTGTCTTGCAAGCACACATGCAGGTAGAATAAATAATAAAATAATAAATAAATCTCAAAAAAAAAAAAAAGAATTAAAAATCTCCAACCGTCCACATTTTCTTTAAAAAAAAAAAAAAAAGCATTACTCAACTGAATGGTGGTGGCGCACGCCTGTAATCCCAGCACTCCGGAGGCAGAAACAGGTGGATCACTGTGAGTTCGAGGCCAGCCTGGTCTACAAAGTGAGTCCAGGACAGCCAGGGGTACACAGAGAAACCCTGTCTCAAAAAAAACACTAACTAGCCAAACAAACAAACAAATAAAAACAAAAAGAAAAAGAAAAAGAAGAACACAAAACAATACCAACAGCCTCCTGGCTTGGCAGCGCGGGCAGGTAATCCTAACTACTTGGGAGGCTGGGACTAGCCTAGATTAGTGAGAGTGAACTCAAAACCTAGCCTGGAAAATTAAGTGAAAACTTATGCCAAAATAAAAATCAAGCCAGGTGTGGTAGCACCCACTTTTAATCCTAGCACTCGGGGAGGCAGAGGCAGGAGGATTACTGTGAGTCCATGCCAGCCTGGTCTACAAAGCCAAGGCTAACAGAAAAACCCTGTCTCTAAAAACAAAACTAATTTAAAAAATTTTTAAGTTAAAAAAAATAAAATAAAAAAGGAAGCTAGAGAGATGTCTCGGGGGTTAAAAGCACTTGCTACAAGCTGGGTGTGGTGGCGCCCGCCTTTAATCCCACCACTCTGGAGGCAGAGGCAGGCAGATTGTTGTAAGTTCGAGGCTAGCCTGGTCTACAAATCAATTCTAGGACAGCCAAGGCTACACAGGGAAACCCTGTCTTGGGCCGGGAGGTGGTGGCGCACACCTTTAATCCCAGCACTCGGGAAGCAGAGGCAGATGGATTGCTGTGAGTTCAAGGCCAGCCTAGTCTACAAAGCAAGTTCAGGACAGCCAAGGCGAAGAAGAAGAAGAAGAAGAAGAAGACAAAACAATACCAACAGGCTTGGCAGCACGGGCAGGTAGTCCTAACTACTTGGGAGACTGGGGCTAGCCTCCCAAGTTTTTGAGGAAAGGTATCATTCTGCAGCTCAGGCTGGTATCAAACTCATAGAGATCACCTGCCCCTGAGTGCTGGTTTGTTTTGTTTTGTTTTGTTTTGTTTTGTTTCAAGACAGGGTTTCTCTGTGTGGCACTGGCTGTCCTGGACTAGACCAGGGTGGCCTCGAACTCACAGCGATCTGCCTGCCTCTGTCTCCCGAGTACTGGGATTAAAGGTGTGCAATGTGGAGGATTTGCGTGTGTGTGTGTGTGTGTGTGTGTGTGTGTGTGTGTGTGTGTGTGTGTGTGTTGTTTGTTTTTTTAAAGACAGGGGCTCATGTATTTCAGGCTGGCCTCGCACTGGTCATATAACTAAGGATGACTTTGAACTCCGGATCTTTCTACTCCTACCTCCAAAGGGCTGGGATCACAACTATGCATTAGCATACCCACCATTCCTTCCTTTTTAAATTTAATTTAGTTTTCGAGACAGGGTTTCTATGTGTAGCCTCGGCTATCCTAGACTCACTTTGTAGACCAGGCTGGCCTCGAACTCACAGAGATCTGCCTGCCTCTGTTTCCTCTGCCTCCTATGCTGGGATTAAAGATGTGCGCCACCACGCCAGGCTTCTTCCCTTCTTTTTTAAGTATTTATATAGTTTTATATTACATGTACTGCTTTGCCTTATGCCTGAAGAAGCCAGAAGAAGATATTGGTCTTCCTAGACCAGAATTAGGATAGTTGTGAGCCGGGGAACCGTTGGGAGCTGAGAATCAAATCTGGGTCCTTAGCCAGAGCAGCAAATACTGTTAACCACTGAGCCTCTCTAGACCTCCACAGTACCATTAATAACTCTATGGCATTTCCTCTGGTAACATCCCACAGGATAGGAATCCAGTTTGAGGGCCACTGAGGGCCACCCTCAGCTTCCCACAGAGAGGGGTCATGATCTGTGTTGTAGATGGAGCAATCAAAGGCCGGAAGGTGATTCTGACTGGCTCCTTATTCCTGCCTTATAAAAGCTGACTAGTTTGAAACTGAACATCCTGTGTTGATGTCAACCTCCTCAGGGCCTCTCAGGGGCGAAGTCTGTCTCCAGAACCTCTTGCACAGACCTTCCCAGGCCTGAGGTGATCTGTTTCCCAATAACATTTCTCTCTCAAATCAGACAGCACAGGTTGAGGTTGGAGACTTGGATGGGCCAGGATGCTTCTCCATGACAGGCCTGGGAGCCAGAGGGCCAGGGAGGAAGCCAAGGCACATGAAGTGGCTCTGGGCTGGGTGCCTGGAAAAGGGACAAATGGCTGCCCTGCCCTCCAGAGCTTTGTGGGAGGTTGGTTCATAGTAGCTTACAGATTGAGTTCCTGATGGGAGGCCAAAAATAGGAAGGCCCCATGTAAGAGATATGACAGGTTCATTCGCATTCTGTCTCGGCCCCCCCCCATCTCCCTCCACTCACCTCCCACAACCCCCCACCTCCACCTCCATGTTAGGTATTGCTACCTGCTTCTGTCTCTAGGTCAGTGCCTCTGCCCTGCTTTTGCCTATTCACTTAACTTTTGTTGCTGTTTATTTTATTTTATTTTTTTTTTTTTTTTATTTTTTTTTTTTTGTTTTTGTTTTGTTTTTCGAGACAGGGTTTCTCTGTGGAGCCTTGGCCATCCTGGACTCACTTTGTAGACCAGTCTGGCCTCGAACTCACAGCGATCTGCCTGCCTCTGCCTCCTGAGTGCTAGGATTAAAGGCGTGCGCCACCACGCCCGGCCTTTTATTTTATTATTTGTTTTGTTTTGTTTTGTTTTGTTTTTTGAGACAGGGTCTCTTTGTGTAGCCTTGGCTGTCCTGGACTCCCTTTGTAGACCAGGCTGGCCTTGAATTCACAGTGACCGGCCTGCCTCTGCCTCCCGAGTGCTGGGATTAAAGGCGTGCGCCACCACGCCCAGCCGTTGCTATTTATTTTAGACAGGGTTTCCTAGAGTCCCCACTAACCTCTAGGCAGCATTCCCAGCCTTCCTGCCTGCACTTCCAGCATTTTTATGCCTGGCTCCTCGTGATGTTTTCTCCCTTCTGGCCTTGAGTCATCCTAAAAGTTAATCTCAGCAACATCAGAACTCTCATCCAGGTCATCAGTAAACTATTCAAAGAAAAAATAGAGAGACATTCTTACCTCCATCTACTTGTCTCAGGCTAACCCGAAACAAAATTCTTTTGTCCTGCCAGGCTTTTATTTATTTATTTTTTCAGTTTTTCGAGACAGGGTTTCTCTGTGTAGCCTTGGCTGTCCTGGCTGCCAGAGTTTTAAAGGCAAATGCCCCCAGCACTTGGGAGGCAGAGGCGGGCAGATCCCTGTGAATTCGAGGCCAGCCTGGTCTACAAAGCGAGTCCAGGACAGCCAAGGCTCCACAGAGAAACCCTGTCTCAAAAAACCAAAAAATAAAACAAAACAAAAGCAGTGCCTGGTGTGGACCAGGCTGGCCTCAAACTCCCTCTGTAGAGGAGGATGATCTTGAAGACTTGATCTTCCTGCCTCTGCTTCCCAAGAGATGAGAGTACATGGCTGAGACACCATGCACTGTTTACAGGATGTCTTAGATGGAACTAGGGCCTTTGCCCACGTTAGGGAAGTACTTTATTAACTGAGCCACAGCGCCAGTCCCTTAGTCAAAATCCTCTTTACACATACCCTCACTGTGGCATGACACATGACATCACTTCCCACACAATTTCCAGAAGGATAACAGGGTTCCTCCAGAGGGTATGTTACATATTGCACGCACGCATTCGTGTGCACATGCATGTAAGCTTGTGTGTGTGTGTGTGTGTGTGTGTGTGTGTGTGTGTGTGTGTGTGTGGTGTCTGTGCCTGTGGTGTATGCACACAGGTACACTCACCTGTGCAGGCATGTGTGGATGCCAGAGCCTGACTGTGGGATGTCTTCCTCCACCTTATGTGTTGGGACATGGTTTTTCACTGAACCTGAAGCTTGTCATTTTCCCTGCATTGTCTGCCTGGTGGACGTTGTCTGGCTGGTGGACATTGTCTGTCTGGTGGACTCCCAGGATCTGCCTGTCTCTGCCTCCCAAGACCTGGGGTTAGAGATAGGTGGCACCACACCAGCTTTTATGTAAGTGCTGAGAACTTGAACTCAGCGAGCAGTTTACCTAACCATCGAGCGAGCCATCTCCCAGCCTGAGTCTTGATGCAGTAGATGAAGGCTGCTCTTGCTACCATAGCAACCACAAAACCGAGATGCTATTAACAGTCAAAGCAACTCAGTTGTGCTTTTTGCCCTCTCTCTCCTCTCTCTCCTCTCTCTCTCTCTCTCTCTCTCTCTCTCTCTCTCTCTCTCTCTCTCTGACAAAAGGAAATTTAGTAAAATAAAAGGAAGCTTCTAATTGGTTTATCACAAGCTTAGGGAACAGTCTACCGTGCCAGGAACAGCTCGGGAGAAAATGGCTGTGGTTATCTGGAGGTCAGCAGGAGAGCCTTGGGTACAAACCATAATAAGTCTGGTTGAAGGGACGGGCAGTCACTAGCTTATCACCGGGTTTTGATCCAGACGTTTAAGTTGGCTGCCGTGCAAATGCTAAATCTACCCCAAGACAAGCTGACAAAATAGCCACGCTCCCCTCAAGCCCTCTATGCACCAGGAAGCTGAAACAGCACCGGTCTAGCATTAGGGATGGGGAGGGAGCTCGCTGACAAGACACTTGCATAGGAGATACAGGGGCCTGGGTCCCCTCCCAGGAGGAGAGGAAGGAAGGGGGGGGGGGGGCAGGAGCGAAAGAAAGGAAGGAACAATGAAACAAAGAAAACAAATTGAACCTTTAGCCTAAGCCCAGAGTCTCTTCAAGGTTCTGGCTTTGAAACCCTGTGGTCTGGGGGAGGGGGGCCTGAGAAAGCTAAAGAGCTCCCCTTCCCAGCAGGCAGGACCCAGCAGCAGCTTGTCCATAGGGACTACAAAACCCCAGCCCGAGAGTGGTGGTGCACTCCATTAATCCCAGCACTCGAGAGGCAGAGGCAGGCAGATGTCTGTGAGTTCAAGTCCAGCCTGGTCCACAAAGTGAGTCCAGGACAGCCAAGGCTAACAGAGAGACCCTGTCTCAGAAAAACAAACAAACAAAACCCCAACGCTGTGACTTCTACCTGATGGAGGGACAGGAGGATCAGAAGTGAAGGATATCCTCTACTACATAGCACTTTTGAGGCCAGCCTGACACAGGAGACACCCCCCCCTTTGCCCTCCCCCACCTTTCCACCCTCCCACAGCAGTAATTAGTATCTTACTAAAGACCTAGGAGGAGGCAGCAGCCATTTCTAAAACCTGAGCTGGTGGACTCTAGTGAGAACTGGGAAAAGAAGAAAGCAGAATCCACAAGGCCAGGGGCACATAGCAGTGGCTGGCTTCATGCTGCACCCTCTACATTAGCCCCATTTTTGCAAACTAGTTCTGCGAATTTAATTGGAAAAAAAAGGTTCATTAAAATACCAAGAAACATGTTAGGCTGGCCTGGGATACATGACCATACCCTGTCTCAAAAATAAAATAAAATAAAATAAAATCAGGCCTAGGAGTGTGGCTCAGTTGACAGAGTATGTGCCTAGCAAGCACAAAGCCCTAAGTTCCATGCCTGGGTCTGTATAAGCTGGGCATAGTTGCTCTAACCTGTGACATCAGCATTCAGCTTGTCACAAAAACAAGAGGGCCTGAGTTTGATTCCCAGCACCCATATAAAAAAAAAAAATGGAGCAGAAGCAAGCAGGGTGTGGCGGCGCACACCTTTAATGCCAGCACTTGGGAGGCAGAGGCAGGCAGATCACTGTGAGTTCGAGGCCAGCCTGGTCTACAAAGTAAGTCCAGGACAGCCAAGGCTACACAGAGAAACCCTGTCTCAAAAAACAATAACAACAGCAGCAACAACAACAACAACAAAAACCCAACCCAAGCCAAAACAAAACAAAACAAATCCGCTCAGAAATGCTCCTGCCTTAGCTTTCTAAGTGCTGGGATTGCAAGCATGTACCTCCACACCAATTTATGGAAGACTTTCACTGGCCTGACCACCCACCCAGTGTGCACAAGGCCCTGGGTTTGATTTCTAGCACCAGAAAGTGGGGGGGGGGGGGGGGGACACAGATCTTATAGCTTTCTTGGCAAAAGTGACTCACTCCTCCTCACATCCCTGCCCTCCTGATGACCTTTAGCAAAAGCTGCACTGCTCTCTCATGATTGACTACGGCTTGGCCCTTAAGTCAACTCAAACAGCAACTGCCCCTGCCTCTGCTGCTGCCTAGGGTGCCCAGCATAGACCACATTCTTGTAATTCCTCTCACAGGTTCAGGAAGTCCAGCGGGCCAGATGGACACCTTGCCATAGCCTTCCCCGGGCCCCGGGCCCTTCCACCTCCCTCTATGGCCTTTTTACAGGATCACTTTAGTTCTGAGCCTGAAGCCATTCTTAGAGCAGTCTAGATGCTCCATGTAAGGAAGGCGGAGGTCTCAGAGCCTGTGTGCACAAGGCATTTCCTGGTCTTTTGTGTCAGGTATGACGTGGGGGCTACAAACAGGCAGGGGAGATAGCTTTTTAAGTGTCTCTATAAATAACTCACATTACACATCTGCGTGCCACATAGCATCTGAAGATGAATTCTTCCTCCAGCTCCTGAGCGTGGAAAGGAGCCAAGCTCCTAGACCCAAGTCTTCCTCATGCCCCAGCTCACTGCACAGAAGATATTCTTTGAGGCTTTGAATGCATGGTGGCGCATTCCTTTAATCCCGGCAGAGGCAGAGGCAGAGGCAGAGGCAAGTGGATCACTGTGAGTTCGAGGCCAGCCTGGTCTACAAAGTGAGTCTAGGATAGCCAGGGCTAGACAGAGAAACCCTATCTAAAAAAAAAAAAATACAAAAAACAAAAGAAAAAGAAAGAAAAAAAGAAAGAAAAAAAGAAAGAAAGAAAAGAAAGATGCTCTTTGCAAGGCTAGCATGGATAAGAAAAGTCATCAAGGCCGGCTGTGGTGGCGCATGCCTTTAATTCCAGTACTCGGGAAGCAGAGGCAGGTGGATTGCTGTGAGTCCTCCTCGTGTGGAATGATTTGGACTCCAGTAGGCAAAGACATTTCAACGTCTTTCATGGAAAACCTGAATCACCAGATGAATTAGTTTGTTAGGCTGTCACCTGGCCAATCATATATGCATATGCGTTATTTTGTTTGTTTGTTTTGTTTTGTTTTTGAGACAGGGGTCTCAGTCTGTAGCCCAGGCTGGCCCAAAACTCTCTGTGTAGTTCGAGATAGCCTCAAATGTATGCTAATCCTCCTGCTTCAGTCTAGCCATATACATACTGCTTCCTGTACATACACATGCTCACCAGAAGAGGGCACCAGATCTCACTATAGATGGTTGTGAGCCACCATGTGGTTGCTGGGAACTGAACTCAGGACCTTTAGAAGAGCAGCCAGTGCTCTTAACCTCTGAGCCATCTCTCCAGCCCCGTCCACCCTTCCACCCCCATGACTTGACTTTTAAGAATTATCCTTTAACACAAGACTACTATGGACCTGTTTTTTCACACATAATAACTATTGCCCAGCTATAGCCCAGGCTGGCCGCAGACATGTATTTTTCTGCCTCTTCTTCCAGCATGTTGGTTTACAGGCGTGGACCACTCTGCTTGCCTCAAGTACTAGTATCATCATTGTTTTCTTTCTTCTTTCCCTCCTTCCCTCCCTCTCCTTTCTCCCTGCTGAGTCTACAGCTGTCTCCTCTCGCAGATAGCGACAGGCACCCTGAGATACTGTCTGCGTATCCCTAGTAACACATGTCCTAGGGCCAGGATCTCTCATCCAGGAAGTGAGCTACTAGCAGAGAGAGTATTAGTGCCACACCCTGCTCCCCCCCTCCCCCAGGTTTCCTGTCTCCTGCCGGGGAATCAGAGAGCCTGGCTGCAGGCTTATGCCCTGAAACCTCCCTTATCTTGAGAAAGATGAGCCTCCCCACTTCTGCAAAGCTGTTGCCTCTCTGCCCTTGATGTTAGTAACCTTCTAATTAATCCCGTAGTCCCCTGAAATCCATCTCAGGTGCCTCTTGAGCCACCCGAACCACCCTCCCCTCTCCAAAACCTGACTTCTTGAAACTCTCAATCCCCTTGCCTCGGCCTCGCGCCTGCTGGGATTACAGGTGTGCCGCCACACCCACACGTGGTCACCCTCATTTTTTTTTTCCCCACAAGAGAAAGGAGCAGTAGAGACCAGTGCATTTGCCGGAGGAGCACCCACAGACGGTGGTCATGCATGGTGAAGTTAGTTGGAACTTCTGCTGACTGACCCCCCAGCCCTGAGTCCTCTCTGGGCCTGGAGAAGAAAGGCGTTTCAGACATCTTGAAGTGCCACACAGTAGAAGAACAAGGACTGGCCGAGAACACAGCTGAGAAGGGGGTCAAAGTCTGAAAATGGCAGAGCACACCGAATGTGAAACATCTAGTTCCCGAGGTCACTAGGATGTAATCCTTCACTCTTTTCTATACAACTGTCTCGCTGCTTCCTGTTTCTTCACGGTTGCATTACCTGATTAAACACAATCAAAATAAATAGATACATAAAGGTTTCTTTAAAAAAAAAAGGGCGGCCAAGTTGGAGCTTGAGAATATGCACAGGAAATGGGCTTGTGGACAGCAGTGCAAGTCATGTGACTCAGGACCAAGCCAGGAGCCACATAAACACTGCTAAAACGGGTGGAAAAACTGTGCCCGGTCTCAGGGAGGGAGGGATCCAGGGCGGGTATGCTCAGTGCCTATTTAATTAGAGCTCTTTAAAAACAGGCCAGTTGATGGGGCTGGCAAGACAGCTCAGAGGGTAAAGGCATTTGCTGCCAAGACAAGAAACCTGAGCTCAACATCTGGGACCCACATGATGGACAAAAGAAATTCAAACAAGGTGTCCTCAGACCCCATACGTCCATACACACACACGCACACGCACACGCACACAAAATTAAGACTTTTTAAACATTTAAAAAGTGGACCAGCCGGGCGGTGGTGGCATATGCCTTTAATCCCAGCACTCAGGAGGCAGAGGCAGGCGGATCGCTGTAAATTCAAGGCCAGCCTGGTCTACAAAGTTAGTCCAGGAAAGCCAAGGCTACACAGAGAAACCTTGTCTTAAACCGCCCCCCCCCCCAAAAAAGGACCAGTTGGGGCTGGAGAGATGGCTCAGAGGTTAAGAGCACTGGCTATTCTTGCAGAGGCCCTGAGTTCAATTCCCAGCAATCACATGATGGCTCACAACCATCTATAATTGGATCTGGTGCCTTCTTCTGGTGTGCAGGCAAAACATTGTATCTGTAATAAATAAACAAACCTTTAGGGGGAAAAAAATGGACCAGTCACAGCTGGATATGGTGGCACACACCTTTAATCCCAGCACTCAGGAGGCAGAGGCAGGTGGATCCATGTGAATTCAAGGCCAGCCTGGTCTACAGTGTAAGTCTAGGTCAGCCAAGGGTACACAGAGAAAACCTGCCGCAAAAGGAAAAGAAAAAAGAAAAAAAGAAAAAAAAAAAAGACCAGCTGAGATAGTTGAGAGGGTCAGGTGTGCTGGTGTATGCCTTTAACCCCAGTACTCTGGAGGTAGAGGCAGGGGCACCTCTGTGAGTTTGAGGCTAGCCTGATCTAATAGCAAATTCCAGAACAGCCAGGGCTATATAGAAAGCTTGTGTTAGGGAGAAAGAGAGAAATGGCTGGGAGAGCACAGGCAAAGACACAACCTTGGTGCTCTGAATTCAATCCTGGAACCCTGCCCAAGGGTGGGGAGGAGAAAAGACTCCACAGAGTTGTCTTCTGACCTCCACTGTCTGAGGCACATGTAGCCACATGTGTGCTTGCACGCACACACACACACACACACACACACACACACACACACACACACCACACTGTACATGAATTGTCACAGCAAATGGATTTTCAATGTCATATTTCTGGAGAAACTAGACGCACTTCAGTGGATGAATGACTAAAGAAACAGCAGTAAGTCCAGACTATATGACAGTATTCTATGACAAAAGGGACCAAGTTTAGACACACACACAACTTGGGTGAATTTCCAAGAATTATGACAAAATTAAATAAATAAAAGGCCAGGCGTGGTGGTGCACGCCTGTAATCCCAGCACTCGGGAGGCAGAGGCAGGTGGATCTCTGTGAGTTCGAGGCCAGCCTGGTCTACAAAGTAAGTCCAGGACAGCCAAGGCTACATAGAGAAACCCTGTCTCAAAAAAACCAAAAAAAAAAAAAAAAAAAAAAAAAAAAAGAAACTCCAAGAGTTCCCAAATTGGAAACTCTTTGAGGGCTAAAACAATGCCACAGTATGGAGTCCACAATGCAAAGCTTTGTTCCCTGTGTGTAAAATTGTGTTTGGGTTATGTACATAAGGTAGGAAGTGAATGAATGACATTTGTACTTAGACTTGAGTCCCATCTTGACACTATCTCATCCGTGTATATCGTATGTGAAATAGTATTCAAAAATCTGTAAAATAAATTTTGGTGCTGGATTATACAAGACCCATAATGGCAGCAGATGTTAGGACTGTGCACCAGGAAGAAGTGGGGTGACCACCCAGGACTGTGCACCAGGAAGAAGTGGGGTGACCACCCAGGACTGTGCACAGGAAGAAGTGGGGTGACCACCCAGGACTCTGCACAGGAAGAAGTGGGGTGACCACCCAGGACTCTGCACAGGAAGAAGTGGGGTGACCACCCAGGACTGTGCACAGGAGGAAGTGGGGTGACCACCTAGGACTGTGCACAGGAAGAAGTGGGGTGACCACCCAGGACTGTGCACCAGGAAGAAGTGGGGTGACCACCCAGGACTGTGCACAGGAAGAAGTGGGGTGACCACCCAGGACTCTGCACAGGAAGAAGTGGGGTGACCACCCAGGACTCTGCACAGGAAGAAGTGGGGTGACCACCCAGGACTGTGCACAGGAAGAAGTGGGGTGACCACCCAGGACTCTGCACAGGAAGAAGTGGGGTGACCACCCAGGACTCTGCACAGGAGGAAGTGGGGTGACCACCCAGGACTGTGCACAGGAGGAAGTGGGGTGACCACCCAGGACTGTGCACCAGGAAGAAGTGGGGTGACCACCCAGGACTGTGCACAGGAAGAAGTGGGGTGACCACCCAGGACTGTGCACAGGAAGAAGTGGGTGACCACCCAGGACTGTGCACAGGAGGAAGTGGGGTGACCTCCCAGGACTGTGCACAGAACGAAGCAGGCATAGAAAGCCCATAATTTTACGTTTGGCACCCAGTGTGGGACTTGAAGCCATAACCCTGAGATTAAGAGGCTTATGCTCTACCAGCCGAGCCAGATCTGTGAATCAAACCCACATGAACATGTAAGATTCCAGGTGGCCTGAACTCAGAAACAAGTTAAGAACTACAGGCTGAAGTTAAAAAATTCTCCCCTGGCTTCCATCTCCACGTTGCCCTCGGGATTTACCACCCCCATCTCACCCCACCCTACATGGACTTTACTACCTGACTGTTAGCCTGTCATTAACCATAGTGCTGAGTTCTGCTTCTGTAAAGGGTATTTAAACCCTCCGCTTTTACAGAATGGTGTCTTCCCTCTCCTCGGAGCTTGGTAGATCCCCGGCGCGTTGGCTCAATATAAATCCTTGGCTTTTGCATCGACTCTGGACTCTGGCTCTCAATCGGGCTTCCAGGAATAGACTCTGGTGTTCGGAGTCTAGCAAATACCCTGGCTGTGTTTGGGCAGGCTGGCCTTGAGTTTATGTTATCTTCCCCTTCCTGCCTCTGCAAGCACGTGCTACCACGACGGCCTATATAGTTTCAAAAAAAACATTACTGTTGAGGAAACAGCACAAAGTGTCTGTCCCCCTGCAAAGCAACAGGAATATTTTATTGTCTCAATTTAAGATATCTTGTGTTCAAAGGGGAGGGAGGCAGTCCCCTGTCCTTGGAGGATATAAGTGCTGAGCCCAATGTGGTTGGGGTATCACAGCATCTGGGGAACCCCAGTGCCTTCAGCTCCGCAGGGCTTTGTGAGGCCCTTCATGCTGTGGATGGTAGTGTGGAAGTCCCCTGTGCCTGACAGTCCCTAAGCACCCAGAGAAGCTTCCTCTGGGCCAGGAGAGGTGGGCTGAGCTGTGCCAAAGGCCTTCCTGAGTTGCTCTCCGCTTCCAAAGCACTAGCGCTGTCTCAATACTCCTTAGGTTTTCGAAGAAAGACCTTACAGCCTTGAGGTTGACCAGGTCTTGGTAACTGATGTGAGTGCCAGTGTCTGCCAAGTCTGGCCGTGGGTTGAAGTCTGGTAGGGAGGAGGCTGCCTTCCCTGTCTCTGGGATCCTCCTGGTACCTGCCTGGTGCCCTCTTGTCCCAAATCTAGCATAGGTATGTGATGAACTCCTCTGCAGCTTTAAATGGAGAACAGATTCCCCCAAACCGGTAGTGCCTACAGCGAGCCTTTGACCACACAAAAGGCCTTGACATTTCAGTTTTCGGCTACCTGCAGGGCCCCTGACTCCAGAGGCCTCTGAAGGAAGGAGAAGGCTGGACCACTGAGGCCGCATTGTTCTGCCTCTGCATTGTTATGGCCCTCGCCGACCCGACCCAGAAGGTCCCCCGAGCCCAGGGGAATCCAGCCTGATTGTTTTTCCCAAGCCCGGGCCCTTCAGGTGTGAGTGGCAGTGCTTGAGCCACGTAGGTTTCTGTGGCATTTCTGCAGCAGCGGGAAAGAGGAAGGAACTGTGACCTGCGACGCTGCAGCATCAACAATGCTTCCACAGCAGCAGCGGCAGGGAGAGAGGAAGAGAGCTCCGTTTCCATAGTGATAAATCACCGGGAAGGGTGAAGCTTCAGGATTTTCCCCTTCTCTGGGTTCCCTGCAAACCCACTCCAGGCGCCAGAGTGGTTAGAGGCCTGGGCTGAGAAGCCTGTGACTGCATCTTCAGAAAGCACAAAAGTCGGGGGGTTTGGGGGGCGGGGCACGGGAACGGGACCCGGTTTTTGGTTTTTGGAGACAGGGTTTCTGTGTGTATCCATGACTGTCCTGGACTCATTTTGCAAACAGGCTGGCCTCGAACTCACAGATCCGCCTGACTTTGCCCTCCTGAATGCT
Organism: Acomys minous; assembly: GCF_964271855.1. NCBI lineage: Eukaryota > Metazoa > Chordata > Mammalia > Rodentia > Muridae > Acomys > Acomys minous. The sequence continues at coordinate 98,777,143 of NC_140493.1, forward strand.
GGGATTACAGGCAGGCACCACTGAGGGAACCTGGTTTTGACTGGACCACATAATGAGTTCCAGTCCAGGCAAGACTGCAGATCGAGAGAGACCTTGTCTCAAAACAACAACAAAAAGCAGGTGGGGTGGCTCAGTGGATAAAGAGTGTCTGCACCTAAGCCTGACAACCTGAGTTCGATTCCTGATACCCCACATGGTGAAAGGTGAGCTCCAACGCCAGCATGTTCACTATGTCCTGCATGGCGCTACATAGACAGACAGGCAGATATGTACGCATGTACACACACAAATACGTGTTTTGGGGTTTTTGTTTGTTTTGTTTTGTTTTCCCCCTCAGACAGGGTCTCACTATGTAGCTCTGGCTGTTCTGAGACTCACTGTGCAGACCACAATGGCCTCAAACTCACAGAGATCGCCAGTGACGGGATTAAAGGTGTGTACCAGTGCAGCTTGGTTTTTTATTATTATTATTATTATTTTTTTTTTTTTTTTTTTTGGTTTTTCTTTCTTTCTTTGGGTGTTTTTTGGGAGGTGTTTTTTTTTTTTTCAAGGCAGGGTTTCTCTGTGTACCCTTGGCTGTCCTGGACTCCCTTTGTAGACCAGGCTGGCCTCGAACTCAAAACAATCCGCCAGCCTCTGCCTCCCAAGTGATGGGATTAAAGGCGTGTGCCACCACGCGCCCGGTTTTTAAAGCAGAAGTCAGGGACCTGAGAAATGCTTCAGCTGGTAGAGGTGTAAACCTGGTAACCTGCATTCCACCCCAGAATCCAACTAAAGGTGGAAATTGAGAACCAACTCCACAAAGTTTCCCTCTGACCTCCACATGCACCCTGGTGAGCATGCCCACACACATACTGCATGTCTCACGCACTTGCGGGATAAAAAAAATTTACAAAGTAAAAGGCAAGAGTCAGCTGTGTGTAAGTTGGTACACGCGCGTAATCCTACTACTCAGGAGACTGAGGCAGGAGGATTGTAGCAAATGCGAGACCCGCTTAGTCTACTTTGCTCTAGGCCAGCCTGAGCTACCGGAATGAGATTCTGTCAAAAACCAAACAAACGGCAGCAAAGAAGCAAGAGTTGGGGCTGGAATGATGGTGCAACATTTAGAAACACTTGCGGCTCTCCCAGAGGGCCTGGGTTTGTGACTCCACAGGGTACCTGGCATGCACGTGCTCTACAGACATACATCAGACAGGCTGCCACACGAGTTTAGTAAGTAGGTGAATACTAAGTGAGCAGGCACCATCCCAGGTCTAGATGCCCTGACTCTGCTCTGACTCTTTTGTTTGTTTTTTTGTTGTTTTTCGAGACAAGGTTTCTCTGTGTAGCCTTGGCTGTCCTGGACTTGCTTTGTAACCCAGGCTGGCCTCGAACTCACAAAGATCCACCTGCCTCTGCCTCCCGAGTGCTGGGATTAAAGGCGTGCGCCACCACGCCCAGCTGATGCTCTGACTCCGTGGCCCCTACTCTTGGCCCCCAAGCACAATGCAAGGTACATTATTTCTAATATTTCCTATAGTTATGTCCCTCCATGACTGGCCCAGGCAACAAAGACTGACATTTTGTCAGTGTAGCATACAGTGGGCTCAGATGTCCCTTCTGAATGTCCGACATCCCCTCCCCGCCTGTCCTGCCTGGAACTGGAAGAGGTCCCATCTTCAGTGCTAGGCCAACAGGCTCCCAGCCTTGCCACAGCTACGGAGCAACAAGAAACTGAAACAACCCAGAGGCCAACAGGCAAACCCCACCACAGACAACTTCCTCTCTGGTCTTACTTGAATAATGAAATCAAATTCTACATGCCAATGATTTAGCATCCACTTAAAAATAGTTATCTCCCAGCCTGATGTACAGAGTGAGTTCCAGGGCAGCCAAAGATACAGAGAAAAAACCCTGACTAACAAAACAAACAAACAAACAAAAATCCAGCACTCGGGAGGCAGAGGCAGAGGCAGGCGAATCTCTGATGTATACAGCATGAGACAGAGGAACCTGTCTCCAGAAAAAGTAAGAAAGGAAGGAAGGAAAAACAATCAAACAAAAAACAATAATTAAATAAATAAATAAATAAATATATGTTAGTATATGAACAAACAAAAATAAATAAGCAAACCCTTAGGTTTGAGGATCAGTGGCCAATGGGGAGGAGGGGACTTCTGGAGTGATGGGAATTTTCTGAAATTGCACTGCAAGCTGATTATATTTACAAAACATAGAATCCTCAGACACTGAATGAAAATAGAGCTTAAACCAAGCACGGTGGCACACACCTTTAATCCCAGCAGAGGCAGGCAGATTGCTGTGAGTTTGTGCTACAGAGTGAGTCCAGGACAGCCAGGGCTACACAGAGAAATTGTGTCTCGAAAAACCAAAAAAAAACAAAAACAAAAAAAACAAACAAACAAACAAAAAAAAAACCCCAAAACCAAAACCAAACCAAACCAAAACAAAAAAGTTAATGGAGCCAGCTGTTGACACAGGCCTATAACCAAGCTACTTGAGTGGCTGACACAGGAGGACCGCCATTTTGAGGTCAATGAGATACAGAGTTCAAACCATGTTTCAAAATCAAAAGTGAAATGGGGGCCTGGGGTGTAGCTCAGTGGTACAGGGCTTGCCTGGCATTCTTGAGGCCCTAGGTTCAATCTTCAGTCCCAGGGGACTGGGGACAGGACATATTTTTGCAAGCGTACCCCAGAATAGGGAACTCAGGCAGGGAGAACTGGCTTGGGGGTTAAGAGCCCTTGCTGTTCTATTGGTTCCTGGCACCTACAAGTGGAGCCTGCTACTCCAGTTCCAGGGGACCCAGTGCCCTCTTCTGGCCTTCACAGCCACTTGCATGCATGTGGTGCACTTAACACACACACACACACACACACACACACACACACACACACACACACCGTGTTCAGCCATCTTGCCAAAGCCTGCACCTTAAGGCTTCCATTTCTCCAGCAGTCTGTCATTTACCAGAAACCAGCTGACCCTGTCTCGGTTCAACAGTTAGACTAAAGATAAAATTAAGATGGAGCCACCCTGTTGTGATTTATTGTGGGGGACAGTCATCCTAAGACCCCCGAGCTCATAGTAAGAGCTACTCCTTTCTTGCCATAAACTAGCTTTTCCACTAAGACTACTGGTAACATCAGATTAAAGGCCAGCTGCCCACAAACAGCAGTTCCGGGAACTTTTTCCTGACTCACCAGATCTTTTATAACTTCCCTCTTCCTCTGGGATTTCTCCTCCTTCTGTGATTATAGCAGCTGTAAAGGTGGACATCTGCTGGAGCATTACAGAGTTAGGTATCCACAGCAACCCTCGCTTACGCAAATACCCACGCACCCTCATCCCCGTGCCTATAAAAACCCTGTGAAATTTTTCAATAAATGAAGCTTGGTCAGAATCCAGACTTGCCCTCATTTCTTCGTGTCCCCTGTCCCCTGACTTGTCTGCCCCCTCCACAGGTACCCATTGAAGACCCCGCAGGCCGAAACACACACACACACACACACACACACACACACACACACACACACCACTAAAACAAAGAAACAAACCTTTTCTTATTTTTAATAGAAAAATACAAGTCAGGCACGGTGGTGGTCTATACCGTTAGGCCCTTTATTTATTTATTTTTTAAAGAGTTTTATTTATTTATTGTGTTTACAATGTTCTGCCTGCATGTCTGCCTGCGGGCCAGAAGAGGGCACCAGATCTCATTACAGATGGTTGTGAGCCATCATGTGGTCCCTGGGAATTGAACTCAGGACCTTTGGAAAAGCAGGCAGTGCTTTTAACCTCTGAGCCATCTCTCCAGCCCTGTTGGGCCCTTTAATCCTTTAATCTCTGTGAGTTCAAGGCCAGCCTAGTCTACAGAGTTCCAGGACAGCCAGAGCTACACAGGAAAAATGCTGTTTTATAAAACAAGTAAAAGAAAAAGAACAAAAGAAAAAGAAAACTACAGCTAGGCTTGGTGGTGCAGGCCCTAATCCTAGGCAGAGGCAAGTAGATCTTTGTGGGTTCAAGGCCAGCCTGGCTTACATAGTCCTTCCAAAGTCTATGTAGCTGGTCTTGAACTCTGGATCTTCCCATATCTATCCCCCAAATGCTGGAGTCATAGTCGTATATCACTTTGCCAATCACATTTTGGGTAAAACCTTCTAATAATGAGGTTGATGACATAAAGATCACAGAGGAGTTGCTGATGGAGAGGGAAAAGCAACACCTCTGCCTGCTCCAAATTCTAGATGATTCAAAGTTAGCTGACAGCACTCCCACCTGAGATGACACTAGGAGAATGAGAGAAAGGAACTGCTCTAAGTGGCAGTCTGTGTGTGTGTGTTCTGGGTACTGTTCAGCCCAGGTCTAAATGGCTTTATCCCTCCCCCACACACACACACACACTCCCTCCACCACAAGTGACTCAAAAGAAATATAAGATACTGGGTATGGTGGTGCAGGCCTTTAATCTCAGCACCCGGGAGGCAGAGGCAGGTGGATCACTGTGAGTTCGAGGTCAGCATGGTCTACAAAAGCAAGTCCAAGATAGCCAGGACTGTTAAACAGAGAAACTCTGTCTCAAGAAGAAGAAGAAGAAGAAGAAGAAGAAGAAGAAGAAGAAGAAGAAGAAGAAGAAGAAGAAGAAGAAGAAGAAGAAGAAGAAGAAGAAGAAGAGAAAAGAAAGAACTATAAGACAATAAAAGACAAATGTGGGTGGCTGTGGTTCCTGTCCCAAATTGTTTAAATTACAGAAATTTGACAATGGCACCATCTAGTGGAAGATTAGAAAAATTAGCCACACAGCCCTCCCCAAGTCTTAAACATTTCTCACAGCTATAATTGGTGCTCCAGGCTGTTTGGGAGCCTGAGGCAGAAGGACAGAAAAATAAGTACTCCTTTGTATAGATTGTGAACTCAAGGCCAGCCTTGGCAATTTAGCAAGACAGTGAATGTCTCAAAACAAAAATATCTAGTATTGTGAGGCCCTAGGTTCTCAAATTATACACAAACTCAAACACACACTGGCTTCCTTCACTTTTTGGGGTCTTTGGCTTTCCTGGAGTAATTTTTGTTGTGATTATTTTTATCTTATCTTGTCTTATCTTATCTGGGCTCTCACATAACCCAGGGTAGCTGAAGCAGGTCTTGAACTCCTGATCCTTCTGCCTCCATTTCCAACTGCAAAAACTGGGGGTGGGAGTGGGGGGTTGTTGAGGGGGTTGTACGTGGCACTCTGTTGATTCATTTTTCTTTAATTCTTTGAGCTAGGATCTTGGGTAGCCCAGGCTGGCCTCAAACTCACTATGAAACTGAAGATGACCCTGAATTTCTGAGCCTCTTGAGCATGCACTGTCACACCTAGCTTATACAATGGTAGCGACTGAACCCAGGCAGGGCTTCGCGCATGCTAGGCAAGCACTCTGCCAACTGAGATGCCTCTCTCTTCTTAGAGCCTGACTTTTTGCCCTGTAGTATAGTCTTATCTCATTCACGTTGTAGCCCTGGCTGGCCTCAAATTTACAGTCTGTGCCACATCGGACTCTTTTTTTAAAAAGTGATTTTAAAATATCTCACCGAGCTTAGGTTTCCTTTTGTTTGTTTTGTCTTGTCTTGTTTATCGGAACAAGGTTACTCTGTGTAGACTTGACTGTCCTGGAATGTGCTCTGTAGACCAGGCTAGCCTCGAACTCACAGCGATCCCTCTGCCTCTGCCTCCTGAGTGCTGGGATTACAGGTGTGCACCACCTCACCCAGCTGAACATGGGTTTCTCTAGGAAGTTATTCAAATAGCCATTTTGTTTGTTTGTTTGTTTTTTGAGCAGGGTTTCTCTGTGTAGCCTTGGCTGTCCTGGACTTGCTTTGTAGACCAAGCTGGCCTCAAACTCACAGAGATCCACCTGCTTCTGCTAAGATTAAAAATACTCTCATTTTCTCTCCCTTCCTCCCCCCCCCCTCCTTCCCTTCCTCCAGTGCCTCATATAGCCCAGGCTGACTCAAACTCATTGTGCAGTCAAGGATGACTTTGAACCTCCCATCCTCCTTCCTCAGCCAGGTGTAGTGCGCACACCTTTAATCCCAGCACTCAGGAGGCAGAGGCAGGTGGATCGCTGTGAGTTCGAGGCCAGCCTGGTCTACAAAGCAAGTCTAGGACAGTCAAGGCTACGCAGAGAAACCTTGTCTCGGAAAAAAAAAAAAACCAAAAAAAAAAAAAAAAACAAAGCAGCCTCCTGCCTCCATCTCCTGAGTGCAGAGACTGTAAGCGTATACCCCCATGACTGCAGTGCTAGACATCAACCTTGGGGTTCTGCATATGCTAGGCAAGCACTTTGCCAATTGGGCTATGTCTCCAGTGCCTAGACAGGATTTCTCTGTATAGCCCTTGGCTGTCCTCTACTTGCTGTGTAGACCAGGTCAGCCTTTAACTCAAAGGGATCCGCCTGCCTCTGCCTCTCAAGTGCTGGGATTAAAAGTGTGCACCACCATCACCCGGCTTGAGTGTGTCTGGACTCTTTAATTTGCTGTTGGGAGCCACTGTCCAAGGCCACTTGGTCCAGGTTGGGTAGAGGACAGGTGACCTTATCCCGAGGAGCCTGGGAAGTCCACCCACATCCCCACCAAATCCTGGGGCCAATGATGGAATAGGGAGGGGTGGGGCAGGAGCCAAAGCCAGCTCCTGTATTATGCTATGACCCAAACCCAGGGTCTCCAACACCAAATAGAGCTGAACTCAGCAGAAACCCCTATCTTTGCTTAAATCTTGCCTCAGCCTGTCTAACTTGTTGGTCTCTGCCTTGGTCACTCCTTCAATAAATGACATCCTCGATATATTGCTGGGCCAGTCATGGTGGCACACGCCTTTAGTCCCAGCGCTTGGGAGACAAAACAAGCAGATCTCTGTGAATTCCAGGCCAGCCTGGTCTACAAAGGGCGTCTAGGCCAGCTAAGGCTACATAGAGAAACCTTGTCTCCAAAAAAAAAAAGAAAAGAAAAAAGAAAGAAAGAAAAGAAAAAGGAAAAAGAAAAAGAAAAAGAAAGAAAGAATACGTTGCAAGCTAAGCTGCTTGGGAGCCTGACCTCAGACAGTTGGCAGTGAACTCTGTGGATGTGAGGTCTCCATCCTCTGATGACATAATCAAAGATATGAATCACACATCTCTGAAAGTGTTTTCCTGATAAGTTTTTTCTTTCTTTCTTTCTTTCTTTTTATTTTATTTTTTTTTTTTGGTTTTTCGAGATAAGGTTTCTCTGTGTAGCCCTGGCTGTCCTGGAGTCACTTTGTGGACCAGGCTGGCCTTGAACTCACAGCGATCCACCTGCCTCTGCCTCCCAAGTGCTGGAAGGATTACAGGCATGCGCCACCACACCCGGCTTCTTTTTTTTTTTTTTCTCAAAAATTTTTATTTCATGTGTATTGATGTTTTGTCTACATGTATGTTTATGCATCATGTGCATGCAGAGCCTATGGAGGCCAGAAGAGGGTGTCATATTTCCTGAAGCTGGAGTTACAAACAGTTGTGAGAGAGCCACCTGGGTGCTGGAAACTGAACCAGAGTCTCTGTGAAAGAGCAGCAAGTGCTCTTAGCTGCTGAGCCATCTCTCTAGCCCCCTATTTTAAATTGTGTTATATGTTGAGCTACATTTATTTCTTTAAGCTGGGCAGTGGTAGCACATGCCTTTAATACCAGCAGGCAGAGCGCTAGGCGTGGTGGCACACGCCTTCACAGAGATCCACCTGCCTCTGCTTCCTCAGTGCTGAGATTAAAGGCGTGTGCCACCACCGCCCGGCTGGAACTTGTCTTTTTCAAAGTGAGACTTCACCACGGATTTATCATGTCATCACTGACAAGCATCTGCCTTTTTGTGGGGCCTGGCTGAAGCACCCTAGCAACATTTGTCAACTGTTATGGGCAGTATTTTCCATGGTGCCATCTGCGGTTTCTGTGTGCTATCACCAGTCAGCAAACTTCCTCTAGTTTTCAAACTTAACAATACCCAGAAATGGTATCTTTCCCCACCAAGTCCTAGGCCTAAGACAGAGGTCAATACGTGAGAAAGAGCCAAAGTTGAAATTTTATCAGGCATAGTAGCTCACACCTGGGGCACTCTGGAAGCCCAGGTAGGGGATCTCTGTGAGTTCAAGACCAGCCTTGTCTACATAGCAGGTTCTAAGCCAGCCGTAGCCACATAGTGAGACCCTGTCTCAAAACAAAACAAACAAGTAACAACAACAACAACACAGAGCTAGAGAGACAGCTTAGGGGTTAAGAACACGGGCTGCTCTTCCAGAAGTTTGGTTCCTAGCACTCAATGACAGCTTAGTACTATCTGGAACTCTAGTCCCGGGACCTAGTGTCTTCAGGCAACAGGCATACGCAGACAAACACACAGGTGGAACACCCATACACAGAAAATAATAAAAAAATTAAAATAAAATAAATTTAAAAATGATGCTTTCAAACCTCAGACGCCCTTTAGACTCCAAATGGAGACCATCCCATAAAAACCAACCTCATAGCTGGGCCAGTCTGGTCTACAAATTAAGTCCAGGATAGCCAGGGCTACACAGAAAAACCCTGTTTTTTGTTTTGTTTTGTTTTGTTTTCTTTTCTTTTCTTTTGTTTTTCGAGACAGGGTTTCTCTGTGTAGCCTTGGCTGTCCTAGACTCGATTTGTAGACCAGGCTGGCCTCGAACTCACAGTGATCTGCCTGCCTCTGCCTCCCCAGTGCTGGGATTAAAGTCATAAGCCACCAACGCCCAGCAAAACCTTGTTTCAAAAAAGCAAAAGAGGAGGAGGAAGAAGAAGAAGAAGAAGAAGAAGAAGAAGAAGAAGAAGAAGAAGAAGAAGAAGAAGAAGAAGAAGAAGAAGAAGAAAACGAAGAAGAAGAAGAGGAGGAGGAGGAAGAAGAGGGCTGGAGAGATGGCTCAGAGGCTAAGAGAACTGACTGCTCTTCCAGAGGTCCTGAGTTCAATTCCCAGCTACCACATGGTGGCTCACAACCATCTATAATGAGATCTGGTGCCCTCTTCTGGCATGCAGGAGTACAAGCAGGCAGAACACTGTATACATAGTAAATAAATAAATAAATCCTTTTTTAAAAAAGGAAGAAGAATCAAACTCATAGGGCTCTTTACTCAGTCTTTTTCTTTCTTTTTTTTTTTTAATTTAAAGATTTATTGATTGTCTATCTGGGTTTTTTTTGTTTGTTTGTTTTTGTTTTTTGTTTGAGACAGGGTTTCTCTGTGTAGCCTTGACTGCCTTGGACTCACTTTGTAGACCAGGCTGGCCTCGAACTCACAGAGATCCGCCTGCCTCTGCCTCCCAAGTGCTGGGATTAAAGGCGTGCGCCACCGCCGCCGCTGCCACCCGTCTGTCTGGTTTGGAGATGGGATCTTGCTATGTAACTCAGGCTGGCCAGGAGCTAGGCCACCCTGAACTTCTGTCTTCCTGCCTCATCTTTCTAGCGCTGAAATTATAGGCCGTTGCCTCTCCACGTTCCCACCTCCCTTCTTCCCTTCCTCTCCTTTTTGTCAGTCAGTCTCGTGTAGCCCAGGCTGCCTCAGACCTAATATTTAGCCGAGTCTGGTCATGAACTCTTGACCCTCTCTCCTCTGCCTCTGGAACTCTGGGGTTACAGGCGTGCTACTGCAGCCAGCTCACACTCTCCTGCCTCAGTGAGAGAGACAGTCATCGCAGGCCAGGCCAAGCATCCCTAATATGAAAAATCCAGCATCTGAAATGCTCACAGACCCATAACTTCTTCGGTGCCTACCCAACAAGGGAGAAACTCCATCCCGTCTCTCATTCAGGGTTTGTTATCAAAAGGCAGGCACCAGGCCAGCAAGGTGGACTCAGCTGGCAGTGTCTGCTGCTAAGCCCAGTACCAGGAACTGGATCCCCTCAGAACCCACGTGGTAGAAAGGAGAACTGAATCTTACAAGTTATCCTCTGACCTCCACATGCATAAAGTGGCATAAGCACCCGCTGCTCCCACGACCACATACACACAAATAAATTACAACGTAGAGCCAGGCGTGGTGGCGCACACCTTTAATCCCAGCACTCGGGAGGCAGAGGCGGGTGAATTGCAGTGAGTTCCAGGCCAGCCTGGTCTACAAAGTGAGTCCAGGAGAGCCAAGGTTCCACAGAGAAACCCTGTCTCGAAAAACATTTTAAAAATGAAATTAAATAAAAAAAGAAAATGCCACGCAGAACAAGCCCACCAGTCATTCTGATGGAGGGAGATATTTCTTCAGCTGAGGTTCCCTTCTCCGAGGTGACTCTCATTTGTGTCAAGTTAACTAAAAAAAAAAAAAAAAAAAAAAAAAAAAAAAAATCCAGTCAAACCATTTCCCACGCACACCAGGACTTCCCTGGTAGGACACTAACATAGCATGTGTGCACCACCTGGCTCCCAGGATGCTCCACGCTGGCCCTAGTGTTATACACCATGTCTTCTACTGATCCTCTGCGTGTGGTGTAAAGATTGTAAAAAGCATCAAAATGGTCCTCGGTTTTCCCTGATGTGGTGGCGCATGCCTTTAATCTCAGCACTCAGGAGGCAAAGGCAGGCAGGTCGCTGTGAGTTCCAGGCCAGCCTGGTCTACAAAGCGAGTCAAGGACAGCCAAGGTTAAAAGAAATATGCTGGGGAAAGAAACAAGGGTGGCAGTTGGGTGAGTCTTACAGGGCAGTGTGGCATGACTTAACTCCTGAGGTGATCTGAGGAGCTGAAAGCAAGGTTGCTGAGGTTCTGGTCTGACCCCACCAACCTGAGATTAGTGAACAAAAGGACCGCTCTGAATCCCTCTTCGGATCCCCTTCAGGCAGCTAATATATAAAACATACACTAGAGCCAACCCAGCCTTCGCCCTCAGACTCTGGCCTGTCCCCAAGCTGTGAATTACCAATACATATGCAAACATCCAAACTCTGAAAAAAAATCTGAAATCCAAAACACTTCCGCTCCCAAGGGTTTGCGATGTGGGGTGTTCAGTCTATATTCAAAACTCCGGGATGGGGGCTGGGGAGAAAACTCGGTGGCTAAAGGGCCTTTGGCTTTCTCAGAAGACCCCAGTTCAGTTCCCAGCGCCCATAGCAGGTGGCTTACTGCTAAGAGTAACTCTAGACCCTGAGGATCCACCATCCGCTTGTGACCTCCAAGGGCACCTACGTGCACATGTCAAACAAATCAACAAAATAAGTAAAGTAAATCTTAAACACAAACAAACAAGGACCACCATCTTCATCAGAGAGCCGGGACCTGAGAGGTATCTCGGAACACTGGCCTTTTGTGACCTGTGGGTAGAAGATAATAAACTCTCCCTAAAGACAATTCAGTGGTTAAGAGCACTGGCTGCTCTCGCGGAGAACAGGGTTCAATTCCCAGCACCCACATGGCAGCTCTCACGGCCATGTGTAACTCCAGTTCCAGAGGATCCGACTTCCTCTTCCAGCTCCAGCAAGCACCACACAGGCACACAACGCATATATATACATGCAGGGCAAAATCGATCATACACATAAATAAATAAAAATAAATATATAAAATAAAAAAAATAAAAGATTTGTGACGCTGTAGGGGAGGAGCTGAAATGCACTCCCCGGGGCAAAGACGACAAGTAGGAAAGGGACCACTGCCATGCCTATCAGAGACTCTCCTGATTGTGCCCTGTCTGTTTCCGCCATCTCCCACGCTCAAAGCCCAGGTTTTCTCTTAGGAAAGGAGGTGCTGCTGTCTATAAGGCTATGTGTTGCTCATGGACTGGTAAAGGCCATGGGTAGATCTTTCCAGGAAGGGCTACTGCTGCTTGTAATTTGTATTAATTAATTAATTAATTATTAATTAGACCACCAAGAAGCATCTTTAATAATGTAACTAGCTTAGGTAGCAAACTACAGCCACGCTGGCGCTGGAGAGGTAGCTCAGAATAAGACTGGCCACTGCTGTTGCAGAGGACCTGAGTTCAGTTCCTAGCGCCCACATCACAACCGCCTGTAACGTCAGTTCCTGGGGATCAGTTCTGACCCCAATGGGCATACACACGCACATATAGTGTTGGAGCCTGTGGCTCACCTCATAGGCACCTTGGGGTGGGTGTTAATCCTACTGGGCGAGAATGAGACCATTAGTACAAATTTTGAGCCAAACTTGAAGCAAGCAATGCTGGCCAGAACAGTGAACGCAGGCCAGGTCCATCCTCAGGATTCCCCCGGGGTATGTCACCAAATGCCGTTAGTCAGAGGCTTATAAAGGCAAAAACCCACAGGCTACACATACTTGCCACCTCTGTTCTGATGTGCTTCCTGCCTACATACCTCCAGCCTAGCTGTGACCAAGCACATCCTGTGCTGTTGAGGCAATCAAGCTTGTTTAAAGAAGCGAAAACCTGGGGCTTGGTATCTTATGTCAACAACAGCCCCCAGCATTCCAGGAACTTCCTCATTAGAGGCATTTTTTAATTTTTGTTTTAAAGATCTCTCATCACTATCATTTAAATTTAAAACATCACTCTAGCCATCACAGTGTGAGAGACGTGAGAGGGAGAGAGAGACAGAGAGAGGAGGGGGGGCACTGGATGGAGACCTTGCGGTCAGAGCAGCTGCTCGGCGCCTGTTCCGGGAACTTGAAGGGCCGTTAAACCAACTGGTCACGAGTCATGTAAACTTATCTAAATCCTCTCACTTCCTGTGCGTGGTTGGGAAGAAAAGTCTTAGAAGCCACACCTCACTCTGGAGTAGAACCCCTAAGATGGGTGATGGTGGCTCTCCCATGGGACCCTCTCTCATCTCATTCAAGCGAATCAGGAACTGGCTGGCCAAACTGTTACTCTGGGCTATTTTTCTTTCTGCCACAAGTAAGCCTGCTTCAGTATTTTAGGAACTGACTGTTAGGCTGGGCGAGGTGGCTCACGCCTTTAATCCAAGCACTTGGGAGGCAAAGGCAGGTGGAGTGTGAGGCCAGCCTAGTCTACATAGAAAGAGCTTGGCTTGGTGTGATGGTGCACACCTGTAATCCCAGCACTTGGGAGACAGAGGCAGGTGGATCTCTGTGAGTTTGAGGCCAGCCTGGTTTACAAAGGGAGTTCAGGCCATCCCTGTCTAAAAAAAAAAAAAAAAAAAAAAAAAGACCCTCAAGACATCCTATGGAAAATTAGCTTTTTTCTAACTTTCCCTTTTCTCTTTCAGTTCAAAATGCTGCAGTGGATTGTAAGAGGGTGGAAATAAACGGTAAGTTTCACTTCCTGAAAGCATGCTCCTCAAAATGGTCAGAGAACTGGCTTTGAACTCAGGCATTCACTCATGAGGATTTTTGTGTTTCTAGATCAGCAGCCAAGAGCAAAGCCTTTTGGTTATTTTCTAGTTTAGAGAGGCAGTTACCTGTAGCTTCTTTTTCCACCTGAAACTTGTCAGCAAAGTCTTAAGACTGTGTGACAGCTGGGTGTGGTGGTGCACGCCTTTAATCTCAGCACTTGGGAGGCAGAGGCAGGTGGATCGTTCGGGGCCAGCCTGGTCTACACAGTGAGTCCAGGACAGTCAAGGCTACACAGAGAAACCCTGCCTTGAAAAACAAAACAAAACAAAAGGGCTGGAGAGATGGCTCAGAGGTTAAGAACACTTGTCTGTTCTTCCAAAAATCCTGAGTTCAATTCCCAGTAACCACATGGTGGCACACAACCATCTATAATGAGATCTGGTACCCTCTTCTGGTGTGCAGGCCCACATGTGGACAAAATACTGTATAAATAATAAATAAGTAAATCTCTTTGTGGCGGGCATGGTGGCGCATGCCTTTAATTCCAGCACTCAGGAGGCAGAGGCAGACTGATCGCTACGAGTTCGAGGCCAGCCTGGTCTACAAAATGAGTCCAGGACAGCCAAGGAAGGCTACACAGAGAAACCCTGTCTTGAAAAACAAATACAAAAACAAACAAAAAAAGCAAAAGAAAGAGAAAAAAAAAGTGTTATTGGGTACCCATCCCAACCCCGGCCTGTCTTCTCTCCACTTCCAGAAGCAGCCAGTATCAGTAACTGGGTTGCTTGGTTGGGTTTTTTTCTTTTCTTTTCTTTTCATGGATTGTTGGTGATAAGACCTTGCTCCATAGCCACACACTATGTAGCCTAGGCTGATGTTGAACTCACAGGAATACTCCCGCATCTGTCTCTTAAGTGCTGAGTGTGGTTGAGCACAGACTGTGGAAGCCTGGATAGACTTGTTTGCATCTGTCTACGATGTCAGAATTTATTGAATAACAATTAATTCACAAGCTATGTTAGTTCTGTTGGCTGTAATTTTCCAAGTAGCCCTGATTTCCCTCCATAGCTGGCAGTTAGCAAACACGGGTTCTTTTTTTTTTAAATATGTATTTATTTTCTGTATATGAGTGCTCTATCTGCATATATACCTGCATGACAGAAGAGGGCATCAGATCCTGGTATAGATGGTTGTGAGCCACCATATGGTTGCTGGGGATTGAACTCAGGACCTCTGGAAGAGCAGACAGTGCTCTTAACTGCTGAGCCATCTCTCCAGCCACCCCCGCTCCAAGCATGGGTTCTTTTATTCTAATTTTAAATTTAGTATTAACTCTCAGATCACACATTAAACATCTTACAGTAAATACATACATGTGCATGTGCGTATACAGGTTACAGACTGGCTTCTGAAGCTACAGCAGACAGAGTTCAAAGAATTCTAAGAGGTCTTACTGAAGGCAGAGTCTCGTGTAGCCCAGGCTGGCCTAGAACTCACTACGTAGCAGAGAATGACCTTGAACTCTCAATCCTTCTGCCTCCATCTCCCAAGTGCTGAAATTACAGCTGTGACTACAACAAGAGAAAGGCTGCCCTGGGGACTCTGGGGGCATCCAAGCCGTAGAGCAGAAGAGGACTTGCCACAGGATCTGGATTTGTGGAGGGTGATTTAATGGAAGATTCAAAGCTGCAAGTCTGCCCCTGCTTTATAGGAAGTGGAATGCACGGTGAGACAATTTGGCGGTTTTTACCTGAAGAGCAATACAAACAGCAAGTTGAATCCCCCATCAAAGCTAAACAGACACATGGAGGCAGCTGTTGGCTAAAGGAGTCTGTGTCTGGGGAAAAGCAAACAAGACTGGAACACGGGTGTGCTCACAGGTGGCCTCTGGCACCCCTGAAGATCAAAGGAAAGACTGGGCGTGGGCAACAGAGTTTTCCTAAGGTGTTTGTTTCTGTCTTGAGAAAAAAGGTGTCTTTGTTTCTTTTTCTCACAGCTGTGACCTAACGTCCAACAAGAAGCCACAGAATGGACAAGGGTCAACCTCGGCTGAGAGTTTGAGGGGAGATATGGCCCATGGTGGCCAGGACCTGAGGCAGCTGGTCACTGAGCAGCCACAGTCAGGAGGCAGGGAGAGCTGATGGTTCATGCTTGGCTCAGTGTCTCTCTGGGTTCTTTGTACTCAGCCTGGGAACCCAGACTTCTAATGGGTGGGTCTTTCCACCCCAGTTAACCCAATCTAGAAAGTTCTTCACCAACATGCCCAGAGGGAATCTCCTGGAAGTTTCCAGGCCCTGTTGCCTTGACAACATTAACTGACACACTGGGTCTCATCTAGTCTAGTCCGGCTTTGAACTCTGTGCAGCTAAGGCTAGCCTTGAACTCCCAGTTCTTCCTGCCTTCATCTCCCTAGAGCTGAAATTACAGGCATCATGCCTCAGGTTGGAACCCGGGACTTTGTGCACGCCAGGCAAGCACTCTGCCACCCAAACGGCAGCTCCAGGACCGGTCGAATGATTTTTTTTTTTTTGGTTTTTTTTTGAGACAGGGTCTCTCTGTGTAGCCTTGGCTGCCCTGGACTCGCTTTGTAGACCAGGCTGGCCTCGAACTCACAGCGATCCGCCTGCCACTGCCTCCCAAGTGCTGGGATTAAAGGGGTGCGCCACCACGCCCGGCCGGTCAAATGATTTTAACTAAGACTGCTATGTCATTTTGTTTTTCCAGAATTGCCTTCTCCAAGTCTGAACGTGAGTATGACTGTGGTCAGCACGGGCCAGAGTGTATCTCTGATGTGTTCCTGTAAGAACACATCAGTGGACGTCACATATTCGCTATTTTTGGGTATAAGACACCTAGAGAGCAGGAGAAGCAGGGGAGCTGCGACATTTCACCTGAAGATCTCCAGTGCCAACGAAACGGGTCCCTACAAATGCAAAGCCAACGATTCCAACTCGGCTAAATATAGCCAGGAATTCAATTTCACCATCACCAGTAAGTGCATTGCTATACAGTGGAGGGCGGGTGGCAGGTGGGACTCTCTCCTGTGGTATGAAGGGCTCTTGGTGGTTGAACACAGTCACTCAAAAGCACAGAAAGAACATGGCTCCTCAGTTTAGAGCACTGTATATGTAATAATAAATAAATAAATCTTTTTTTTAAAATGGGGGTGGGGCGGGGGTCGTCACTCTGCCATTTGTCAGATCTGTGACCTTGAGCATTTCTTCCTTCTTTTGGAAGCAGCCTTCCAAATGGCCTGGCTGGCCTTATACTCACTTTTGTAGCCAAGGATGACATGACTCCTGATCCTCCTGGCTCTGTTTTCCAAGTTCTGGGATTACAGGTGTGTGCCACCTCTTCCAGCCTTGGGGCAATTTTATAACATTCCTGAAGTGCAGTTGGCTCCTCTTTAGACCCTAGAGACGTGTTCTAAGGGTCATATAAAAGCATGCCAGTGACAGGATAGATGACAATCCTTCTTTCCTTGTATTAATTTTGTTAATGAACCATGTAACACATCATATTGCTGGATTCTTCCCCAAAAATAGAGTAGGGGAGCTGGAGATGTGGCTCAGGGGGTTAAGAACACTTACTGAGGGGCTAGAGAGATGGCTCAGTGGTTAAGAGCACTGTCTGTTCTTCCAAAGGACCTAGGTTCAATTCCCAGCACCCACACGGCAGCTCACAACTGTCTGTAACTCCATTTACAGGGGGTCTGACAATCCTCACACCAATGCACACAAAATAAAGTTACATATTTAAAAAAAAAAAAAAGAACACTTACTGATCTTTTAGAGGATCCAGGTTCAATTCCCAGCACCCACATAGTGGATCACAGTTCTTCTTGACCCGGTTCCAGGGAACCCAAAGCCGCCTTCTGGCCTCCACGGGCAGTGCACATACGTGGTGCGCACACACACATGCAGGCAAAATGTCAGACACGTAAAATAAACCTATCTAGCACTTGGGAGGCAGAGGTAGGTGGACCTCTGTGAGTTCAAGGCGAGCCTGGTCCACATATGGAGTGTCAGGAGAGCTAGGGAGACCCTGTCTCAAAAAAAACAAAAACAAAAACAAAACAAAACAAAACAACAAAATGGGCTGGCCAGTGGTGGTGCACGCCTTTAATCCCAGCACTTGGGAGGCAGAAGTAGGCAGACCATTGTGAGTTTGAGGCCAGCCTGGTCTACAAAGTGAGTCCAGGACAGTCAAGGCTACACAGAGAAACCCTGTCTCAATAAATAAATAAATAAAATCTAATAAATCTATAAAAACAAAACAAGAGAGTAGTGTTAGACAGTAGACCAGCATCCTGTATTTCCTGTTTTGAGTTTCCCTCGAATCAATTTAGCAGGGCCACTTCTGCTTCTCAGAGGAAGTAAAAGTGCTTGTGCAACTGAATTCTATAAATGAAAACCCGGTGAGAGAAATGCAATGCTTTGGGGCTGAGAATAAGCCAACTCTCCACTGCATACTTGGATTGAGATCAGCAACAAAATCACAGCTCAGTGAGGGAAAGCACTTGCCACCAAGTCTGATGATTTGAATTAGATTCCTGGGACCTACATGGGAGAATCAGCTCCCATAAGTATCTTCTGGTTTCTATATGCATGTGAGTGGGTACACAACCATCTATAATGTGATCTGATGCCCTCTTCAGACATGCAGGTGTCCATATAGATAGAGCACTGTATACATTAAATAAATTAAAACAAAACAAAAAAAAAATACCCCAAGCTGGACACGGTGGCACACGCCTCTAATCCCAGCACTCGGGAGGCAGAGGCAGAGGCAGGCAGATCGCTGTGAGTTCCAGGCTAGCCTGGTCTACAAAGCAAGTCTAGGATAGCCAAGGCTACATAGAGAAATCCTGTCTTGAAACAAAACAAAAACAAACAAACAAAAAAGAAGCCAAAACAAACAAACCAACCAACCAACCACTCCTAGGCATGCTACACACACCTGTAACCCCAGCATTTGGAAATTGGAAGCAGGAGGATCAGGGGTTTAAGGCTAGCCTCTGCTACATAGAAAGCTCAAGGAAAGAAATAATAGACCATGAAGTCTGCAAGTTGCAGAGACAGCCTCCTCTGCCCCTCCCAGCTGCCCTCCCCCACCCCGCCCTGATTTCACAGCACTTGGCTTGTGCCACATTGCACTGGGCTAGACAGATTAGCTATTTGCCCAGCTCCAAGATGTGGGTGTGGCTCCTCAGGAGGTCACTCTCCTTGAGGCCAGTGAGCTGGAGTATGGGTTTGGACTGTGCTTGGTATGGCTGGATATTGGTACCCTCTGGGATGGTATGGAGAGGTGGCGACTAAGAACTGCCTGTTTACACCAGTGCCTGTCTTATAGGGTCCTAGCAATGCTGTGAGGGATCCAACCAGGGAGTGCTGGGCTGCCCTGTGCTGCCCATGGGGGAGGGAAGAACAAGGAACTCTCTCTCCCCCCTCCCCCCGCTGGGGTTGGGTCTCTCTATGTAGCCTTGGCTGGCCTGGACTCACTCTGTAGACCAGGCTGGCTTCGAACTCACAGCGATCCACCTGCCTCTGCCTCCCGAGTGCTGGGATTAAAAGTGTATGCCACCACCGCCCGGCAAGGGAACTCTCATGAGTTGCTCGGATC